>NW_028270142.1:51436791-51743323 GCF_037043375.1 Chiloscyllium plagiosum
CCAACTCACTGTTTTAGAGTACAGGTGTCCCCCGCTATCCGAAATTAGAGTGTTCATATGCAACTTTTCGTAAGCTGAAATTGCGTAAAGCTAAGAAGCAGTTACCATTAATTTATATGGGAAATTTTTTTGATGGTTAGGAACATGTGACTGGGATATCATAACAATTACAGAAACATGGCTCAGGGATGGGCAGGACTGACAGCTTAATGTTCCAGGATACAAATGCTACAGGAAGGATGGAAAGGGAGGTAAGAGAGGAGGAGAGTGGCATTTTTGATAAGGGATAACATTGCAGCTGTACTGAGGGAGGATATTCCCGGAAATACATCCAGGGAAGTTAGTTGGGTGGAACTAAGAGATAAGAAAAGGATGATCACCTTATTGGGATTGTATTGTAGACCCTCTAATAGTCAGAGGGAAATTGAGAAACAAACTTGTAAGGAGACCTGTAAGAATAATAGGGTAGTTATGGTAGGGGATTTTAACTTTCCAAACATCGACTGGGACTGCCATAGTGTTAAAGGTTTAGATGGAGAGGAATTTCTTAAGTGTGTACAAGACAATTTTCTGATTCAATATGTGGACATACCTACTAGAGAAGGTGCAAATCTTGACCTACTCTTGGGAAATAAGGCAGGGCAGGTGACTGAGTTGTTAATGAGGGAGGACTTTGGGGTCAGCGAGCATAATCCTATTAGATTTAAAATAGTGATTGAAAAAGATAGACCAGATCTAAAAGTTGAAGTTCTAAATTGGAGAAAGGCCAATTTTGACGGCATTAGGAAGAACTTTCGAAAGCTGATTGGAGGCAGATATTCGCAGGTAAAGGGACAGCTGGAAAATGGGAAGCCTTCAGAAATGAGAAAACAAGAATCCAGAGAAAGTATATTTCTGTCAAGGTGAAAGGGAAGGCTGGTGGTTATAGGGAATACTGGATGACTAAAGAAATTGAGGGTTTGGTTACGAAAAAGAAGGAAGCATATGTCAGGTATAGACAGGATGGATCCTTAGAAGAGTATAAAGGAAGTAGGAGTATACTTAAGAGGGAAATCAGGAGGGCAAAACAGGGACATGAGTTAGCTTTGAAATAGAATTAAGGAGAATCCAAAGGGTTTTTACAAATATATTAAGGGCAAAAGGGTAACTAGGGAGAGAATAGGGCCCCTCAAAGATCAACTAGGAGAAAATGAAGACTGCAGATGCTGGAGATCAGAGCTTAAAAATGTGTTGCTGGAAAAGCGCATTCTCCTGTTACTTTGATGCTGCCTGACCTGCTGCGCTTTTCCAGCAACATATTTTTAAGCCCCTCAAAGATCAGCAAGGCGGCCTTTGTGTGGAGCCACAGAAAATGGGGGAGATACTAAATGAATATTCTGCATCAGTATTTACTGTGGAAAAGGGTATGGAAGATATAGACTGTAGGGAAATAGATGGTGACATCTTGCAAAATGTCCAGATTACAGAGGAGGAAGTGCTGGATGTCTTGAAATGGTTAAAGGTGGATAAATCCCCAGGACCTAATCAGGTGTAACTGAGAACTCTGTGGGAAGCTAGAGAAGTGATTGCTGGGCCTCTTGCTGAGATATTTGTATCATCGATAGTCACAGGTGAGTTGCCGGAAGAATGGAGGTTGGCAAATGTGGTGCCACTGTTTAAGAAGGGCGGTAAAGTCAAGTCAGGGAGCTATAGACCAGTGAGCCTGACCTCAGTGGTGGGCAAGTTGTTGGAGGGAATCCTGAGGGACAGGATGTACATGTATTTGGAAAGGCAAGGACTAATTAGGGATAGTCAACATGACTTTGTGCGTGGGAAATCATGTCTCACAAACTTGATTGAGTTTTTTGAAGAAGTAACAAAGAGGATTGATGAAAGCAGAGCAGTAGATGTGATCTACATGGACTTCAGTAAGGCATTTGACAAGGTTCCCTATGGGAGACTGATTAGCAAGGTTAGATCTCATGGAATACAGGGAGAACTAGCCATTTGGATACAGAACTGGCTCAAAGGTAGAAGACAGAGGATGATGGTGGAGGATTGTTTTTCAGACTGGAGGCCTGTGACCAGTGGAGTGCCACAAGGATCGGTGCTGGGTCCTCTACTTTTTGTCATTTACATAAATGATTTGGATGCGAGCATAAGAGGTACAGTTAGTAAGTTTGCAGATGACACCAAAATTGGAGGTGAAGTGGACAGCGAAGAGGGTTACCTCAGATTACAACAGGATCTGGACCAGATGGGCCAATGGGTGAGAAGTGGCAGATGGAGTTTAATTTAGATAAATGTGAGGTGCTGCATTTTGGGAAAGCAAATCTTAGCAGGACTTATACACTTAACGGTAAGGTCCTGGGGAGTGTAGCTGAACAAAGAGACCTTGGAGTGCAGGTTCATAGCTCCTTGAAAGTAGAGTCGCAGGTAGATAGGATAGTGAAGAAGGCGTTTGGTAAACTTTCCTTTATTGGTCAGTATAGGAGTTGGGAGGTCATGTTGTGGCTGTACAGGACATTGGTTAGGCCACTGTTGGAAATTGCAATTCTGGTCTCTTTCCTATTGGAAAGATGTTGTGAAACTTGAAAGGGTTCAGAAAAGATTTACAAGGATGTTGCCAGGGTTGGAGAACTTGAGTTACAGGGAGAGACTGAACAGGCTGGGGCTGTTTTCCCTGGAGCATCAGAGGCTGAGGGGTGACCTTATAGAGGTTTACAAAATTATGAGGGGCATGGATAGGATAAATAGACAAAGTCTTTTCCCTGGGGTCGGGGAGTGCAGAACTAGAGGGCATAGGTTTAGGGTGAGAGGGGAAAGATATAAAAGAGACCTAGGGGACAACGTTTTCACATAAAGGGTGGTATGGGTATGGAATGAGCTGCCAGAGGATGTGGTGGAGGCTGGTACAATTGCAACATTTAAGAGGCATTTGGATTGGTATATGAATAGGAAGGGTTTGGAGGGATATGGACCGGGTGCTGGCAGGTGGGACTAGATTGGGTTGGGATATCTGGTCGGCACGGACAGGTTGGACCTAAGGGTCTGTTTCCATGCTGTACATCTCTATGATTCTATGACTCTGTGAGTGTTCCCAGACCAAAGAAAAACTACCAAATCATACCAAGTAACACACAACCCCTAAAATAATATTATCATATGAAATAAGCAAGAATGATATGATTAATACACAGCCTATACAAAGTAGAAATATTGTTATGTACAGTGTAGTTTCACTCACCAGAATTAGGAAGACAGCAAGCACACTGGAAGACTGAGAGGTGTTGGTGACGATGATGACGGTATGTTGGAGGTTGGGGTGCTGGGAGGTACACGGGACTGAGGTGTAGAGAGAGAGGTAGAGCATCATCTATTAACACTTCCAGGGAAGGCGCTTGGTGGCGCCACTCTCGCTACATGCACTTTCTCGTAAAAGTGAAAATCTTCTTTCAGTTAGCGAAAGTAGGTACTAATGTAAGTCTTTCATAAAAGCAGATTGGTGTACAGTGAATGTTCAAAAAGCGGGGTATACCTGCATCCTGATCTCAAATGCTTGAAAATAATTTTTAAAAATAACACTATGAAACATTTGCTTGTTACATTAGTCATGATTTAGAGATGCCGGTGTTGGCCTGTGATGTACAAAGTTAAAAATCACACAACACCAGGTTATAGTCCAACAGGTTCATTTGGAAGCACTAGCTTTTTGAGCGCTGCTTCTTCATCAGGTGGTTGTGCTCTGAAAGCTCGAGCTTCCAAATAAACAAGTTGGACTATAAACTGGTGTTGAGTGATTTTTAACTGTGTTACATTAGTATATTGTAATCACTTTCTTTGTGTCGACATAGAATTATAGAAGTCTACACCATATTAAAAGAGCCTTTGGCCCATTGAGTCTATGCCAATCAAAAACAATCACCAAACTATTCTAATTCCATTTTTTCAGCCTCGTATGCCTTGGCGTCACAAGTTCACATCTGAATACTTCTTCAATGTTCTGATGTTTTCAGCCTCTATCATACTTACAGGCCGTGAGTTCTAGATTCTCACCAACCTGTGAGTGATGTTTTACCTTATTTTCTAAATCTATTGCTCCTTACCATAAAACTATGTCCCTGATCATTGATTCCTCCACCAAGGGGAAAAGTGTTTTCCTGTTTACCCTCTCTGTACCCCTCAAAATTATACACATCTCAAACATGCCCTTCTCAGTTTCATGTGCTCGAAGGAAAACAACTCCAGTTTATCCAATCTCTCTTCATAACTGAAATTCTCCAGCTCAGGCCAACATCCTGGTAAATCTCCTGTGCACCCCCCTGCAGTTTAATCACATCCCTCCTATAAGGTGGGTTCCAGAACAGCAGACAGTATTCTAGCTGTGACCTAATCAACCTTTTATGAAGTTCCAGTATAAACTCCCTGCTCTTAAACGGTATGCCTTGGCTAATAAAGACAAGCAAATCTTGTGCCTCCTGAACCACTTAATCTATGTGTCCTAGGAACTTAAGGGATCGGTGGATATGAGCGCCAAGTTCCCTTTCATCCTTGGTGCTTCCTAGGATCCTTCCATTCGTCACATGTTCCTTTGCCTTGTTTCTGCTGCTCAAATGCATCACCTCACACTTTTCCAGATTGAGTTCCATTTGTCACTGCCACCAGGCCAACCTATCTATATCCTTCTATAATCTAAAGCTATTTTATTCACCATTTACCACCCCACCTTTGGTTCCTAACAGTTTGAAATCATTATGCTTTCAGACACAATTTTTAAAATTGTATTTTACACATTATATTGTGCTGTGAGCTAGTTGTTCAATACCCACCTTGTAGTCCAGCAATGAGTGATGTGGCACTCTGAATTCTTATGTAAACATATACATTAATGTATAGTAGCAAAATCATTTTAGAGTAATGCGATAGATAACACAATATTACATATAAAACAAAAGTTGCATTTAAAAGCTTTCAAAACATGTGTCTGTTAGTGTCCTTGAGCACAAAAGAATCGGCTGAATTTTTAGAGCCTTGTTGAAGATCTGAAAACATGTATTTAGCAAATCCTGCACAATGTGAGTGTGGGAGGAATGGGAATGGGGGTGTGGTTGGATGGGGTGGTATTCTGAGCAGGACTGTTTTCGAGCACAATGTCTTTTAACCCAGTTCAGAAAGCTGGTCCTGGAACCTAACCACAGAAGCGAAATACAATGGATGCCAGAAATCTGAAATAAAGGCAAGAAAGACTGATAACCAACCATGCTGCCCCAGTTTCCCACTGCTTTCCACATTGTAGGATGTGGGAAGATGTAAGGGCCCCCTCCAGTGTTATTCCCCACCATATTGCCAACTCTCAACTGACCTTCATAGACCTGGGCAGACCCAGCTCCATTAGCCGAGGGTATCTTTAAGAAAGTAACGTGATGAATGTATAGACGTCTAATAAGTATGTATAATCTGCTTGTGACCTCTTAAAATATAGATGCATTGGACCCAGTCAGTCTTTTTGACCCAAGTTGTGGAGCAATAGTGGCTTTTCCTCTAGCCCAAACCTACTGAGAACAGTAACCATGGCAAAAGAAAGGTTCCCTTTATTGTTTCTTGATGAGTCAGCAGCATGAGGATAAGCTGTTAAGGAAATAAATTAAGGGACACATTGACCATGCATGAGATCAGTGGGGAGGAGGGGAACAGTGTTAAAGAGGAAAGATGAGGCGGTTGAGGGGAGAGATTGTGTGAACTGAGCTACATTGGGTGGGCTGGGGTGGGAAACTTGTGATACAAGACTGGGTGGGTAAATAGAGCTTTAAACTGATCTTACAAGATCAGTCATTAATTCATTCATTCACTTATTCATTCATGCATCTGATAACAGACATATCTCAGCGTGACCCATCCCCGATAGGTTAGGTAAATTAGTTAAGATGCCTTATCTACCCTCACTTGGAGTCCCATTCCCCATGGTCCTTTTCCACTTGGAGGCTGACAGAGGTGGGTTAGGGCACCTGTATAAATAATTACAAAGAGGCAAGAGGTCCTCGCAGCTGACTCCCGTATTGCTACACTAGAAGTAGAGAACAAAAGATATTTCAAGAAAATGTATTGCAGAATATATGAGAAATGGTCAAAATAATAAACAATCCCATAAAATGCAGATTGTTGGCTAGACTGGCCAAGAGTAGAAGTGCTCCTCTGGGGACCAGAAGAGAATTTTTGGCTGCTTGCTTGTCCTAATTCATGATGTATAGCGATCTGAGATAGTACCTGTGGGTTCTGTTTATGATCTTCTGCCACTCATGTTCTCACTCCCTCTCACCATATCCAGACTGGAATTCCTGCCAGCTCTAGTAATTCAGTTATATCCCAGATTTGGATGGTTGGCAAAGAGACAAGGAGAATGGAGTTACTTGGCTCTTTTCTGATGATGTAATCTTTCGAGCAATCCTCCATTAGGATGGAAACTTTATTTTGAATAGACCAAATCAAATCAAAACTATTTTGTTTTTCTTAAAATAACAAATGATTATTGAATAAAGCAAGTCTTGCAGGAGACCTTTATCTGATTTGGACTCACTCCAGTTAGAACAATACAATGGTCAGTCCACAATGTGGTAACAGGAAGTTTTACCTTTATGACAAATAGTGACAGAAAAGAAAACATTAAGGACTGGGTGTATCACTGATGTTTACAAAACTATCAGTTCAAATGGTAAAAAAAAAACTATTTATGACCAAGTAAGGAACTTCATCTTTGATATTTTTCTTATCAATGATGCTAAAATTAATCAGCATCTAATTATCAAGATTAGGCCAGTCTGCCATTTAAAATTGAGTGCTAAACTGGTCAATTTCCAGTCTTCTGGCTTAGATAATGCTGAATGGAATTTCGAAATTACTGAATTTTAATCTATAAGAGTGCTTCAGATGGTAAACAGTTTAAGGGGTCAAAACTGAGAAAGTTGGAAATGCACTAGGCAGTGATTCCTAATTGCCTATTCCTGATGAAGGGCTTATGCCCAAAGCGTCAATTCTCCTGCTCCTCGGATGCTGCCTGACCTGCTGTGCTTTTCCAGCGCCACACTCTTGACAGTGAACAACAGAGCATTACGCTGCATGTGAGAACCTGCTGCAAGGAAAACCAGTCATCACTTGAGTTATGATAATTGTTCAATTAGAATGACCTTGAAACTGGGTTTTCAACTTTATCAATGATGGCCAATGGGTTTCCTAGAACATGCCGGTGAAAGTGACGGGAGAACAAACAGCAGTAATTGAAGGGAAGCTATGTAAGGGAAAACCATCAGTAATTGCTGATGACTCACAGATACTGGTTTCGTACCTTTTTGTGCTTGTGCTGCATTAGTGTGACACACTTCGAAGGTATTGGCAGACCTATTAGATCAGCAGAGGGGTCACTAATCCTGACTCTATTCTATTGCTATCCTAGATTAGAGCTCAGATGAGGAACAAGATGACAATTCACAGTATAAGTAACAAGAGCAGCCTAAAGACCAGGAGCAGCAATGACTTGCTTTTCATAGCTCCACAGCAAAGAGAGGATCAGAGTGAGATGCAGTTCACTGGTATCCAGCCGATACACAATACACAACACATATACAATACCAGAATCATGAGGTACAAGGTGTCATATCAGGGAATAGTGGACATTTGTAGTTTGTTGGAAGAAGACTTGTCAGCTGAACATGATGACCATGCTCCATCATTGCCCATCAAAGTCACCCAATTTCTTTGCTGAAGGATGAATCTAAACTGTGTGGTTATGCTGCCATAGAGCAATCAGCAATGTAACATGCAGGGACAAATGCATTGTACACAAGTGACATTCCCTTTAAGAGGTACGCCAAAATGCATCAGTCTTAAAGGGACTGCACAGTGCAACAAGATGGCTGTGCACAGCAGATATTAGAGAGACAATTGCTCTGGACCATTTCAGAGATCTACCCACATGCACTTTTGCAGGCCTGATGCCCACAATTGCATTAGACAGATGGCAGATGACTTATCTGGAAGGTCAGACAATATTTGAATTTCTCCTGCAATACTATCAGAATGAGCTAGTTCTCACATGTGTGGCTCTGGCTAGCTTCCTAGAGGTCCAGGTCATCATAGACTGCATTCATGTAGAAAGTAAGATAGTCTCACATCCAGGAGTGCTCCGAAACTGTGAGAGCTTTCACTCCATCACTATACAGCCAGTGTGTACTCACACAGAGATGTTAACACAGATGTGTCTAAGGTTTCCAGGCAGCTGCCTTGATGGCTTACTCTCTGAAGCAATCCACGTTCTCAAATATTTTTAAATGAGGAGCAGAGTTATTTGGTTGTCTGCTCAGAGAGAACAGTATTCACTTAAGACAGGTCTGAGGCTTTTGTGAAGAAAAAGAAGGAAGCATATGTCAGGTAAAGACAGGATAGATTGAATGAATCCTTAGAAGAGTATAAAGGCAGTAGAAGTATACTTAAGAGGGAAATCAGGAGGAAAAAAATAGGGACACAAGATAACTTTGGCAAATAAGGTTAAGGAGAATCCTTAGGAATTTGATAAATATTTTAAAGAAAAAAGGGTAACCAGGGAGAGAATAGGACCCCTCAAAGATCAGAAAGATAGCCTATCTGTGGAACCATAGGAGATAGGGGAGATACTAAATGAGTGTTTACTGTGGAAAAGGACATGGAAGATATAGAATGTAGGGAAATAGATGGTGACATCTTGAAAAATGTTCATAATTCAGAAGAGGAAATGCAGGAGGTCTTAAAATGCATAAAGGTAGCCTTAGAGAGAATTGTAAGGGATAGGATTTATGAACATCTGGATAGGAATAATGTGATCAAGGATAGTCAGCATGGTTTTGTGAAGGGCAGGTCGTGCCTCACAAACCTTATTGAATTCTTTGAGAAGGTGACTAAGGAGGTGGATGAGGGGAAAGCGGTAGATGTGGTCTATATGGATTTTAGTAAGGCGTTTGATAAGGTTCCCCATGGTAGGCTACTTCATAAAATACGGAGGTATGTCATTGAGAGTGAGTTGGAGATTTGGATTAGGAATTAGCTGGCTGGAAGAAGACAGAGGGTAGTAGTTGATGGTAAAGGTTCATCTTGGAGTGCCATTACTAGTGGTGTTCCGCAAGGATCTGTTTTGGGACCATTCCTGTTTGTCATTTTTATAAATGACCTTGAGGAGGGGCTAGAAGGTTGGGTGAGCAAGTTTGCGGATGATACGAAAGTCGGAGGAGTTTTTGACAGTGAGGAAAGATGTGGCAGGTTACAGCGGGATATAGATAAGCTGCAGAACTGGGCAGAAAGGTGGCAAATGGAGTTCAATGTAGCTAAGTGTGAGGTGATTCACTTTGATAAGAGTAACAAAAAGATGGGGTACTGGGCTAATGGTCGTATACTTGGTAGTGTGGATGAGCAGAGGGATCTTGGTGTCCATGTACACAGATCTTTGAAAGTTGCCACCCAGGTAAATAGTGCGGTGAAGAAGGCATATGGCGTACTGGCTTTTATTGGTAGAGGAATTGAGTTCCGGAGCCCTGAGATCATGTTGCAGTTGTATAAGACTCTGGTGCGGCCGCATCTGGAGTATTGTATGCAGTTTTGGTCGCCATATTATAGGAAGGATGTGGAGGCACTGGAACGGGTGCAGAGGAGGTTTACCAGGATGTTGCCTGGTATGGTAGGAAGATCGTATGAGGAAAGGCTGAAGCACTTGGGGTTGTTTTCATTGGAGAAAAAAAGGTTTAGGGGTGACTTGATAGAGGTGTACAAGATGATTAGGGGTTTAGATAGGGTTGACCGTGAGAACCTTTTTCCACGTATGGAGTCAGCTATTACGAGGGGGCATAGCTTTAAATTAAGGGGTGGTAGGTATAGGACAGATGTTAGGGGTAGGTTCTTTACTCAGCGAGTCGTGAGTTCATGGAATGCCCTGCCAGTAGCAGTGGTGGACTCTCCCTCTTTATGGGCATTTAAGCAGGCATTGGATAGGCATATGGAGGATAGTGGGCTAGTGTAGGTTAGGTGGGCTTGGATCGGCGCAACATCGAGGGCCAAAGGGCCTGTACTGCGCTGTATTCTTCTATGTTCTATGTTCTATGTTCTATAAATCCCCAGCACCTGGTCAGTTGTACCCTAGAACTCTGTGGGAAGCTAGGGCAGTGATTGCTGGGCCCCTTGCTGAGATATTTGTATCATTAATAGTCACAGGTGAGGTGAAGGAAGACTGGAGGTTGGCTAATGTGGTACCTCTATTTAAGAAAGGTGGTAAGGAAAAGCCAGGGAACTATACACCAGTGAGCCTGACATTGGTGGTGGGCAAGTTGTTGGAGGGAGTCCTGAGGGACAGGATTTACATGTATTTGTAAAGGCAAGGACTGATTAGGGATAGTCAAAATGTCTTTATGCATGTGAAATCATGTCTCACTAACTTGATTGCGTTTTGGAAGTAGTAACAAAGAGGATTGATGAGGACAGAGTGGTGGATGTGATCGATATGGACTTCAGTAAGGCATTCCTCACGTTGGACTGGTTAGCGAGGTTAGATCACATGGAATACAGGGCAATCTAGCCATTTGGATACAGAACTGGATCAAAGGTAGAAGACAGAGGATGGTGGTGGAGGGTTGTTTTTCAGACTGGAGGCCTGTGACCATTGGAACACCACAAGGATTGGTGTTGGGTCCACTGCTTTTTGTCATTAATATAAATGATTTGGATGTGAACGTAGGAGTTATTGTTAGCAAGTTTACAGATGACACCAAAATTAGAAGTGTAGTGGTCAGTGAAGAAGGTTACCTCAGAGAAAAATGGGATCTTGATCAAATGGGTCCAATAGGCTGTGGAGTGGCAGATGAAGTTGAAGTTAGGTAAATGTGAGTAGAGCATTTTGAAAAGGCAAATCAGAGCAGGACTTATACACTTAATGGTAAGGTCCCTGGGGGGGTGTTGCTGAACAAAGAGACTTTGGAGTGCAGGGTCATAGTTCCTTAAAAGTGGAGTTGCAGGTAGACAGGATAGTGAAGAAGGCATTTGGCATGCTTGCCTTTATTGGTCAGTTCACTAAGTATAGGAGTTGGGGGGGGGGGGGGGGGGGGGGGTCATGTTGTGGTGGTACAGAACATTGGCTAGGTGACTTTTGGATTATTGTGTGAAATTCTGGTCTCCCTCCTGTCGGAAGGATATTGTGGGGCTTAAAAGGGCTCAGAAAAGATTTACAAGGATGTTGTTAGGGTTGGAAGATTTGAGCTAAAGGAAAAGGTTGAATAGACTGAGGCTACTTTCTCTGGAGTGTCAGACGCTGAAGGTGACCTTATAGAGGCTTATAAAATCATGGGGGCATGGATAGGATGAATAACTAAGGTCCTTTTTCCCAGGGGTAAGGGAGTCTAAAACTAGAGGGCATAGATTTAAGGTGATAGGGGAAAGATTTAAAAGGGACCTAAGAGGCAACTTTTTCACACAGTGGGTGGTGTGTATGGAATGAGCTGCCAGAGGAAGTGGTGGGGGCTGGTACCATTACAGCATTTAAAAGGTATCTGGATGGGTTTATGAATAAGAAGTGGACCAAGTGCTGGCAAATGGGACTAGATTAAGTTAGGATATTTGGTTGGCATGGATGAGTTGGACAGAAGGGTCTGTTTCTGTGTTGTACATCTCTATGACTCTATGATGGCATATCTTGTGCAAGGTACAAAAAAAAAGAATGGGACACCTTGTATACAATTTACTATAGCCAGTTCCGAGGTGAGGGTCCCCAACTCATCATTCCAAATGGGTTACTCCCAAATGGTTGTGTTCCCAAAAGGTGTGGAATAAACTAGTTTCTCTTCTTATTTTGTCATAAAATGGATAGTTTGAAATAAAATGATTTCTTCTCATATGGATATCATTTCCCAATCCAAACATACTCACATTTTAAAAGAAAACAAATAACCAGCCTCTCTTGAGTTATTTAAGGGTAAGTTTATTAGCCTCTGAACACGAGAACATTTATCGCTGAGTTCCATGAAGAGTAGATGGTGGAATATTATGCTCGTTATGTTGGGTAATAAAGTTGACAGTGGTAGCAAAGTATTATTTCAAGATCTTAGCTGTGCAGTTAGCTGACAGGCTTTCATCCTGTTTCCTGCTTGACAGTGACTCCACTGGCTGACCTGGCTTCCAGAGTTCAATGTGGGAAAAATTATTTATTTTTCCAACAGTGTAAGACTGTCTAATGGTTCTCCTCAACTTGTGACTTTCACATCACTCGAGCCAACATTAGCATATCAACCCACTAAGAATCCCAGTCCAGGGCTTGCAGTGGTTTTTAACAATATTTTGTATATTTCTGGAATGCAAAAACAAAAATGTGGTTGCAGTTTAGGGCAAAATCCTTAAGGGAATGTCTTCTGCTGAGAGAAGTACAGCTTCCTAGTTGTACTCTTCCTTTAAAACTTCCCTGGCTCTCATAGGCATGATAGGCCATGGTTCATCTCAGGGCTTTGGCTAACAGCCACTGAACTTACACCTATACTCATCTTTTGGCTGTATGACTTATGACACATTTTGTAATTATGTCTATAAACAATTGAAGTTCTTACCGTGATCATGTGACAACAGGATATGATCACAAACGTCATTGGAATGATGTAGATATACTTAGGATGCCTTAATAGATTAAGAAGGGCCCTTCAGTACCAAATGGCCAGACTCTCCATCATAGTCATAAACAATATTTTTTTCTGAATGTAATATTTTAGCTCTTAGTAATTATCTTATACTGTTGTTCACTAGTTTTGCTCTTCCTGACAAGTGGAAACATTTTTTCCCTGTTAGTTTAATCAAAGCTTCGTCATTTTAAAGAGTCCTATTTGGTCACTCTTCATGTTTCATGTTTCGAATCAAAACACAGACAGTCTATTCAAACTTTATCACTGACCTTCAAATGCACTAGTGATTTTCTTCATGCATTTATTTGGAATCCTGGAAATCTTTCTTTCAGAAAAATATCTTCTTGTTTTTCTTCAGTCCTGTGTGCCACCTCAGCTCACAGTGGAAACTATCAGCAGCACTGCAAAGCGTCAAAACAGTCAGGAGACAGAGGTGAGTGTGGTGGTCATCACTAAGGAGAAGGTAATAGAGAAGCTAGACCGGATAGACCACACCCTGGGGTTCTGAAGGATAAACTGAGGAGATTGTAGAGGCATTTGTGGTGATCTTTCACGAATCACTGGAATCAAGGAGAGTCCAAGAGACTAGGAAATGGTGAATGTAACACTCCTGTATAAGAAGGGAGGGAGGCAGAAAGCAAGAAACTATTCGTCGGTTAGCTTGACTTGGTCGTTGATTTTAGAGTCCAATATTAAAGATGAGGTTACAGAGTAATTGGAAGTACTCCATGTGGTGAAAAAGAGCTGTGTCAGCACAGCTTCATCAGGGGGAGGTTATGTCTGATAAATCTGTTAGACTCTTTTGAGGAGATAATGAGCAAGTGAGACATAGGAGAGCCAGTGATTATGATCTATTTGGATTGCCCAAAGGCCATTCACAAGGTGCTGCACAGGAAGTTGTTAAATAAGATAGGGGCCCATGGTTTTAGGGGCTAGGTACTGGTATGGATAAAAGATTGGCTGACTGGCAGGAGGAGAGCAGGAATAAAGGGGTCTTTTTCAGGAAGGCTGCTGATGACTAGTGGAGTTGTTGGGACCACAGTTATTCATGTAATACATTAGCGATCTGGATAAAGGAACTGATGGCATTGTTGCCATATTTTCATGTGACACAATGATAAGTGGAGGGGCAGGTAGTGTCGAGGAAATGGATAGGATGCAGAAGGACTTGGACAGGCTGGGAGAGTGGACAATACAGTAGCAGATGGATATAATGTGGGAAAGTGCAAGGTTATGACTTCGATAGGAAGAATAGAGGTATATACTATTGTTTAAATGGAGAAATCTGAAGCACAAAGGGACTTGGGAGTCCAAGTTCAGGGTTCTCTTAAAGTTAACATACAAGTTCATTTGGTAATTATGAAGGCAAATGCAACGTCAGCACTCATTTCAAGAGGGTTAGAATATAAGAGCAGGAATGCATTGCTGAAGCTATACAAGGCTCTGGTCATACTACTTTTTGAATATTATGAGCTGTTTTGGGAAGGATGTGCTGGCCTTGGACGGGGTCCAGAGAAGGTTTACTTGAATACTTCCTGGGATGAAGTTCTTGTCATACAAGGATCATTTGAGGAGTCTGGATCTGTACTTGATGGAGTCCAGAAGGATGAGGTGGGAATCTCCTTGAGGCCTGGATAGAGTGGATGTGAAGAAGATGTTTCCACTGGTCCGAGAGACTAGGATCTGAGGGCACAGCCTCAGAGTTAAGGGACAATTCTTTAAAACTGAGATGAGGAGGAATTTCTTAAGTCAGAGGGTGGTTAATCTATGGAAATCATTGCCACAGCAAGCTGTGGAGGCCAAGTCATTGAGTGTATTTAAGATAGAGTTCGGTAGTTTCTTGATTGATTAGGGGATCAAGGGTTACAGACAGAAGGCAGGACAATACGGTTGAGAAAAATATCAGCCATGATTGAATGACAGAGCAGATTTGATGGATTGAAGGACCTACTTCTGCTCCTTTCTTTTATGGTTTAATATTCTCCTCTTGATAATACACAGCTTAGGCATAGAATCCTGCACAGAGTTTGAGAATTCCATTAATTTGCTCCATAACTTTCTCTCTCTGGCTGAATTAGTAAATGGATAATTAAATACTGCCATAATAATATTTGTGTTATCCTTAGCCATCTCTGTAATCTGACAACAGATTTCCTCTTGCATTTGCTTCCCACAATTTGGAGATCTGTGACGTAATAATCGCTACTTTATCTTTGAGCTCAAACCTTATTAGCTCTGTCAGTACCCTTCCCTTAGCTACCCTCTCTCTCTATATATATATTCCCTCTCTTCCTAATAACGTTACTCTTGACTTGCTTTCTTATCATTTCTATCCCTTTGAAATAAATTATATCCTAATATGTTTATTTTCCATTCTTAACCAGCTTACAGCCAAGTTTTTGTTCATGTTATTGAAATCAAGACCTTCCTGTAAACTAATTGCTTCCAGTTTATTCTCAGTTTATTTCCCACACTCTGTTCATAGCACTACATATGCCTGAGCCGTTTCTTTTGTTGATTTAACATGACCCTTTGCTGTGTCAACTTCTTCATTTAACCAATCTCTGGCCTTTACATCAATTCTTTCACTAATTTGGACCATTTGATTTTATTCAGCTTTTCCATATCTTCTTGCTAAATTGCTTTCCATGTGAAGGTAATCCCTATCTATTTTTCTTTCCACCATTGATGAACCCTGATTACTTTTAATCACATTTGCTCACTAAGTAAAAGTGGTGGTAGCATATTCAGCACACAATTCATAAATATATATATATATATAAATTTTTAGGAATGCAGCCCGAACGTATGAAAACCTCTTTCATAATTTAACCATGATAACCCAAGTGTTAGTCGAGTGAACCTTTGTTGCACTGCCTTCAGCACCTAGACTTCTTTGCTAAAAGTGTGGTGCCCTGAACTAGGCTTTATTATGGCAGTAACATAACATCTACCTGTTTGGTTTCTCATTCTTTGGACAGAAAGGCCAGAATTCTATTAACCATTTTTTTTGTACCTTATCATGACATTTAAGTGATATATCTAAATGGATCATAAAGTCTTTTTGGATGTCCCTTTTTTTGTTCCTTTTCAGCACTGGTTTTTCCTTTATTAATCCAAAGAGGATTACCTCATATTTAGTGACATTAAAATGCATTTGCTGCAGTTTTGACCATACACTTAACTTATCAATATCTTTTCATAATGTTATCATTCCACCTGTACTATTTACAAGGTTCTTTATCTTTGTATCATCAGCTGGCTTAGGTATTTGGCTTACTTTCCATAATAGATGAATAGTTGAAGCCCAAACATATTTCCTTGTGAGATGCCACTAGTTACATTCTGCCAAATTGAGTAATTGACCATTATCCACAATCTGTTTCCTGCTAGTCAGCCAATCTCTTAATCAGGTCCTCAATTTCATGGTTTTCAATTGTTCAAATGCCTTCTAGCACATCATATAAGTAACATCCTGGGACATTTCCTGTCCAGTACTTTAGTCACCAGCTCAAAATTCTCAAGCTGCATTCCACTTGAACAAACATGGGCATCAGGAGAATTTGATGGAATGTTGCCTTTAACAAGTCTGATCACACATCAAGTATTCTTGTAGATACGTCCATGAGCTTTTTCATGTATGTTACCCCATTCATATCCTCTGTAGCATAACACATTAGCATAACACCCTCTGAGGAGTTGGAAATGACATTATTTTTTCTCTGTACCCTGACTGAATACCACTGGTGCCCAGTGACTCACCACATGGATCCTACCATCTACACTACACCCGTAACGTATGAACAGTACCAGTATTTGAGCTAGTCACTACAGCTGACAGTGATCCTTAATCATTCTTTTGCTCATTTTGACCTTCAGCATTTCACTCCAGTTGTAAGGATTTGGCACTTGAAAATGAATCGAGTGGCATTGACCACTCATATAAGATCATTCAGTTTCTTAAGCCACTGCCTGAAAGTCTTCTGGATGCACCGGTTTGTAGTGACGCCAATTGCTAACTCTTCCCGTTATTTTCTAAGTGATTGGATAAAGATCTTTTCTGACCAACTGTATGAAGAGGACCCTCTCCTTCTGTCCACTCCATCATCTCTTACTATTGAAATCATTTGATTGATCTCCCTGGTAGAGGAAGGATGTTGTGAAACTCGACATGGTTCAGGAAAGATTTACAAGGATGTTGCCGGGATTGGATAGTTTGAGTTGTGGGGAGAGGATAAATAGGCTGGGGCTATTTTCCCTGGAATATTAGGTGCTGAGGGGTGATCTTACAGAAGCTTATAAAATCATGAGGGGCATAGGTAGGGTTAATAGTCAAGGTCTTTTCTGCAGGGAAGGACAGTCCAAAACTAAAGGGCATAGGTTTAAGATGAGAGGGGAAAGTTTTAAAAGAACCCAAGGGCCAACTTCTTCATGCAGACGGTGGTGTGTGTATGAAATGAGCTGCCTGAGGAAGCGGTGAAGGTGAGTACAACAACAACATTTAAAAGGCATCTGGATTGGTATATGAATAGAAGGGTTCAGAGAAACATGGGCCAAATAATGCCAAACGAAATTAGATTAATCTAAAATATCTGGTCGGCATGGATAATTTGAACTGACGGGTCTGTTTCCATGCTTTACATCTCTGTGACTTCATGACACTCACTGTGGCAACTCTTACTCCATTCCCTATCAATCATTTCAACCTTACATCATGAGATTTTCAGTTCCTTTTCCTGACTGGTTTGCAGCCAGATTCAATAATGGTGATCATGTCATAACCTCTCATTCGGCTTTGTGCCTGTAATTTCTCCAATTTTCTTCCTTATAATATAAGCATTTATATTCTAGCTGTAAGCCTATCCTTGAAGAAGGACTTCCAACTGACAATATTGCCCAACATAGCTGAATTCATTTTTTCTTAATATCAGTTCACACTTCCTTCACTGCTACTGGGTACGCTGGGACACCCTTTCTGACAACACCGAGAGTGTAGCTGGTTGCAGTGGTTAAAGAAGGCAGCTCATCACCGCTTCCTCAATGACTGCCATAAATAGATAATAAATGTGGCCTAGCCAGCAACATCCATGAAGAAAAATTTTAATTTAAATATCACAGTTTTCCAGTCATTAACGTTTGGCTTGGGGAACTAATCCTTAGATTACTAACCACGAGTTCCTATTCCTGTTTGTACTTTTTTAATAAGTGCCAGTTTTGTCAAGTTTCACACCTACCTTGCCTCATTAACTGCTTCTTACGGTGCCCCTCTAATCCATTTCTAATTCCATGCTACCACATGTTGTACTGGGAATAACGTACCACTGTTGGGATATTCTGGAATAGACTAGCATCCCTGGAGCTGTTGTGTACCTGGACAAGTGCTGTTAGTCTGGAACTGTACACCCAAACAATGTAGGCAGTGATGAGGATGTCCTGGTGGACAGAGTCATACAGAGGAAGGATGTCCTCATCCCCCAGGACCCCGAGTAGAGGCCACAACACCAGATCATGTCGATTCGGTCTGAGATTATCACTTGGGTCAGTGCAGGCTCAGTTGTAGCACTGTAGGAAGAAAATCAATGAACATTTCCACTCTGCCATGTAAGTACCACTATATACTGTCTGATATCCCACACCCACTCTATCTCTGCTGCTTCCCCCACCTTCCACCAGGGATAATTTCCAACCTTGAAAATTATTTGTCACCCTGTGACATGACATTTAATTTAGCAACTGAGAAGTAACTGAATATAATGGATGACCATCTGAGACTTCAAGACATCATATCATTGCATTTAACTAGGAATTACTGAACATGATTGTGTTTATTGTTGGTTTGTAAACCTTGTGTTTGGTGCCTTTGAGGGTTATTGAAAGATGTTGCCTGAAATTATCATTCCCTCAGGGAGCTGGAACACTGAATCCATGAGGACTCAAATGTTTTGTTGTAATCTGTCTTTCTCTAATCTCAGATAGTCAGTCATTCTTCCTCAAGCACATCTTGCTCCCAATCTCTCATCTCCATAATAATCCTCTCATTTGCAAAACTGCCTCTCCTTTCCCAATAATCCCAGGGATGCTCCCAGGTCCGTCTCAATTCTGAGACTGTGCATCAGCAAGGTCTGCCAGATTTGTTCCCAAGTCATGGAATTACATAGAATGTATAGCAATGAAACTCAAGCCAACATTGATGTTCCACCTAACCACTCAGAAGTCTTTAACATGTATGTTATATGCATAAATGAAATAGATGAAAAGGTTGGGGGGAGGGGAATGTTAAGCAAATTTGCAGATGCAACCAAGATTGGTAGAGTGGTTAATAGTGAAAATGATGGTTGTAGGTGATAGGAAGATATAGATGGATTGGTCTAATGGGCAGTGGCAGATGGTATTTAGCTCTGATAAGTGTGAGGTGATGCACCTTGGAAGAAGAAACAGGGTGAGGGAGTATTTAGTGAATGGCAGGAAACTAGGTATCTTAGAGGAACAGAGAGATTTTGGGGTAATTATTCGGAGATCCCTAAAGTTGGCAGAGCGTGTGAGTAGGTGAAAGTGAGGACTGCAGATGCTGGAGATCAGAGACAAGATTAGAGTGGTGCTGGAGATTCCTGATGAAGGGCTCCTACCCGAAATGTTGATTTTCCTGCTCCTCGGATGCTGCCTGATCTGCTGTGCTTTTCCAGCACCCACTCTAATCTTGTCTCAGAGAGCATGAATAGAATAGTTAAGGCATATGGGACACTTGCTTTCATCAGTTGTGGCACAGAACATAAGAGCAGGGAGGTAATGTTGGAGTTGTACAGAGCTTGGGTCGGGCCACAACTGGATTACTGTGGACAGTTTTGGTCACCTCAATAGGAAAGACGTGATAGCACTGGAGGGGGTACAGAGGAGATTCACCAAGATGTTGCCTGGGATGGAAAAAGTGAACTATAAGGAAAGACTAGATAGGCTTAGATTGGTTTCTTTAGAGCAGGGAAGACTGAGAGGGAACATGATGGAGGTGTGTAAGATTATGAAGGATATGCATAGGGTGAATAGAGAGCAGCTGTTCTCCCTGGTCAAGGGGTCAATCATGAGAGGGCATAGCTTTAGGGTAAGGGGCAGAAGATTCAGAGGGTTTGGGGAAAAAAAACACATTTTCATTCAGTGGGTAGTGGGAATCTGGAATGCACTCCCTGAGAAGGTAATAGAGGCTGGAAACCTTACAACCTTTAAAAAATATTTGGACGAGTACTTCAGATATCATAACATTCAAGGATATGGGACAAGTGCAGGAAATTGGGATTACTGCACTTTGAGTAGTAGTTATGTCAGTGCAGACTCGATAAGCCTTTTCTGCGCTGTATGAATCTATGAATCTATAGCTTCCCATGCTGACATTCCTGGCTTCGATTGGTTTAATTATTGAATTTCTGTATATTCAGGAGTGAGATGATTTAACATTGTATCAGCAAATAATACAAAAACTGTTTCCTCCTGTACCAACAACCAAGTAGAAATGATGAACAGAATAACGCAGAGGCCACTGGTTCCAGTTAAAATATCAGCCTTGTGATGGAAGGAATTGCATAATTCCTCCTCAATTCTTATTTATTTGCTGTTTAGTCCATTTTTGTGTTTATCACATAGCTACATTGATGTGACCTTGTGCAACCTTTATCTTTAATTATTGGTTTTAGCAAAGGAAGGCATATGTGAGTGTGCATGCAGATTCCCCATACTATAATCATACCACACAGGGCAGCTAGCTAGGAAATGTAGCTCTACAATGTTAGCAGCAATTGCTCTCAGGGCAGATGTGTTTATCAGAATCACTAAACCAGGTACAATCAAATTCATAGGAACTCCCTAAGAAGCAAAATACACTTCAGGTTGAAAGTAAATGTTATGTACGTTTCTAATATAAACCCACTGCAACAACATCTGTTTTAATAAAAAGAAACATGCAAGTCTGACTGGCAATGCCAAGTTTGGACCTGCTTTGACAGGTCTTGAGCAAAGAGCAGCTGAAAAATAAAAGGTCTGTTTAACCTGGCCCAGCAATATGTTCTAATTTCAGTTTCTGAATACAACTGCCCAGCACGATAGTTTGATTTCTCCATATTGACCTCTTGAACAGATTCAAAACAGTCTTGGTTTCTTATTGTCCTATCCTTGAGACCATTCGGCATAATTTCATAATGGATCCTTACCTGTTGGAACAGGAAAATGACTTTTATCTCATTAGTTCATTATGTGGTTCAATTAAGTTCTCGGGGGAAAAATAAAGCATCACAACATAAAAGCAAATGAATTACAGTTTATTCCTGTAATGAAAATTGGTCTTTGAGCAGCAATGACTCACTTCAGTGTATTCTTGCAATTCCTTAACTACAGGATTTCATTTTTAGCCACTTTAATTTTCTCCTTTTTGTTCCGTTGTTGAGCAGTTGGACAACCGTCAGCTGTCTGTGATTTTGCCCTCCTTTTCCATGGTGTGAACAAACCTGATGCATAGGCAGATTGATCAATGTCTTCCACACTGAGACTCTTCACTTAGCTGAGATTGGCAGAACAAGTTAGGCATAAGGTTATTTGATGATAATCTGCTGTTGGCTGTGAATTGTAGACATTTGAAGAGGCAACTCAACTTTTTTGCAGTACTGTACAATTCAATAGTTGTGTGCGTTCAGTACTAAAGTCAACTGCAATATTTGGAATAAGTCAAACTATTGATATCATGGATTTGAGAATCTAAGACTGAGGTGAACCTAAGCAGATTATAGCTAGTAATTTCCTGAAGGGTTATTTTGAGTAGCAATCACAATGGAAAATGCAATGAAATTAACCTTAATTTTAATCAGGATGATCCCATTCAATAATCTTAGATTTTGAAATGCACTTCCTGAAAGGCTGCTCGAAAGAGATTAAACAGTTACTTTTAGAAAGCACCTCAGTAAGTATTTGACGGAGACAAAAATTTGTAAGGATTTTGGAAAAGAGCTGGGTGTGGGTTTTAATAGATTGTTCTTTCAAGTGATAGTACAGATGGATGGACTGATTGACCTCCTTCTGTACTGAATGGTTCTTTGAAAAAGAAATGCTTGCGACTGGATTGTGGGCTATGCTGTTAAGAACAGCTGAAGTGGTACATTTCACATATCAAGTTAAAAGCTAATAGATATGATGTTTGAAAACAAGTTAACTTGCAGCTTCCAAAACAAGTCACCGTTTTCTGAATCAGAAGCCAGCTGGCAGGCAAGAAACAATGTTCAAGCCAAAAAACATGCTGAAGACTGCAGTGCACTTTTTTTTTGAGTGGAACTCAATGATACTGTCTGCCAGCAGTTAGCCATGTAGCTATAGATGGGAAGGTGCTTGGGTTCCTCAGTTGTGCTTACTTAGACTAGATTTCTGCAACTGATAGTGGAATTTCTGTTGATTACCACAAAGAATGTATCATTAAGTACATCCAAGACTGAGATAGACAGGGTTTTAATTAGGAAAGGTATCAAGGGATTTTGTAAAAAAACCAGAAAAGTAGAGTTGGGAATATCAGCTCAGCCTTGATTTTGTTGAATGGCAGAGTAGACTTTGATGGACTGAATAAAGGTAGGGCTTTTGCCCGAAACGTCGATTTTGCCTGTCCTCGGATGCTGCCTGAACTGCACCACTAATCCAGAAGTTGATGGACTGAATAGTCTACTCCTGCTTCTACATTTAATGGTCTAGTAGTCATAAAATGCTATTGAACATCAAGGGTGAACTTCTCTTGTTGGAGACTGAGGAATCACGAAAGGTGCTGAACATTGTGCAATCATCAGTCAACATCCCCACTTTTGACTGTATGGTTGGGTTGAGAATACTCTCCTGAGGAACTCCTGCAGTGTTGTTCTGGCTGTATTTCAGAACTATATTTCTGGCTTGAAGGTCATGGTATTTTGGGGTTTATACCAGGCAATGAGACTACAGATTGTGGTTAAATACAATTCTGCTGCTGATGGCACACAATGCCTCATGGAGGCCCCTTTTTGATTTGTTAGATCTGATTAAAGTCTGTCCCACATAGCATGGAACCAGCAAGCTGGAGGGTTCACTCAGTGTGAAGAGGATACTTGGTCTCCACAAGGACTATGAAGTGATCACTCTTACTGATACTATCATGGACAGATTTATCTGCCACACAATGCCACATATAAGATGAGGTCACGTTGATTTTTCCCTCTTGTTGATTCCCGCATCACTTGCCTCAAATGCAATCTAGCAGTTATATCACGGAATAATAACTGAAGCTCTGGTATGAGTCATGGAGAACACTTTGAGAGAAACCTCAGGGGTTCCCAGGAAAAATCCTTTATATCCTGCTGGGCAGAGTTTATATTGTGATGTCAGTTGAGGGGAGGCAATAGCCTAGTGGATTTATTGCTGGACTTGATACTCAGGGTAATGGTCTGGGGATCTGGTTTCAAATCCAGCCACAGTAGATGGTGGAATTTGAATTCAATAAAGTCTGGAGTCAAGAGTCTGTGATGACCAGGCATCCATTGTTGATTGTTGGAAAAACCCATCTGGTTCACTGATGTCCTTTAGGGAAGAAAGCTGTCCTTAGCTGGTCTGGCCTACATGTGACTCCAGACCCACTGCAATTTATTTGACTCTTAACTGCCTTCTAGGCAATTAGGGATGGGCAATAAATGCTGGTTATCTAGTGAAGCCCTCAGCATGTGAATGAGTAAAAAAGAAGTCAACTCCTTCAGGTCCTAACAACCTTATACAGCTTGCACAGCATCAAAATGCATTAATTTCTTTGGCTTACAAATCCTTCCAATTTAATAGCATGCATTAGTCTTTGCAGTTCAAGCAATCAAAGGAAATTATTTTATCACTCCTTTTTTGGCAATATCAATAACAGTCACTTGCATTTATATAGCTCCTTCAGTATCACAGAAATGATACAGTACCGAAGGAGGTCATTTGGCCCATTGTGTCTGCATTGGCTTGTTAAATGAGCATCATCACCTTGTGCCAATCTCTTGCTTTTTTCTTCATTCCCCTCTTTGGAAAGAGAAAGAGGTTTATGGGGGAAATTTTACGGAGGCACTTGGGATCTCTATCATTGTCCATAAGGCTGGTGAGAGAGCCACATCACCTCCTTTCAGAATGGTTTGCTGAACTGCAATAGAGATCCTGCCCACAATGACATGCCAGCTAATCAGAGGCCTGCAACTCTTTGCTCAGCAATGCCATCAGAAAAGCAATGGCTGCCACTGAAACAACCCCATCAGAGTGTCACAAAGTGACCAGGATGAATGATGGGGTAGAGATTTTGTGAAAAGGGTCTCACAGGGGAAAGGCTTCGAGAGGGTGTCAATAGCAATTGTAAGGGCATATCTCTAGGGACCCTTTCATTCCCAATACCAAGTCCTTTGACCAGTCACTGTCTGCCATTCACCAAAGCCCCCGCCAGCTGACCACGAGTGACTGCACAGGATTTGCACGTTATACTCCCTAAGTGGAACTGACCAGGCTGATACTGTGCTAGCACTAGCAGTGGCAGAATGATGAGATGTTTAATTGACATTCATACTGGGCCTCAATTAGGCAAAAATGCAACCAATGGCCTTTTTGCCAAAGACCCAATTGGCATGGAGTCAAAAAATTGCCAATGGAGATTCAGCAGGGTAATAATGAATAATTGGACAGCTCTTTCAAAGAACTGCTGAAGGGATGATGGGCACATGGCCTGCCTCTGTGCTGTGTCATTCCAGGCTTAGCTTTGATGTACCTTTGTGCAACTCGAAAGACAGCCCTAACCAAACAGTGCCAGTCCTGAGGCCTCTGAACAATAATTCAAGTAAACTGACATAAATTATCCTTGAGAGTGTGCAATGTGATAATTCATGAGAACTGAAGGCTTTTCCATTTGGAATGTACATTGTCTTTTTGCCCCTAATTTTGTTACATTGAAGTTTGCAGCATTTCAGTGGAGGTGGTGAGGAAATCATTAAAGCAAAGTTTATAGGTGAGTTAATGCAAATTCTTAAATACATTTATACTCTTTACTATATGACAACTGTTTCTTTGAGGGATTTGTGTGGACATAAGTGGAAGTCTTGTGGCACACTGGGTAGTATGAGCCAACAGCTCCAGGTTCAAGTCCCACTCCAGGACTTGATGATCAAGGAGGGTGGTCATGTGGTCATGTCTTTTGAGTATCAATTTGCAATTGTTCCAATATATGCCAAGGCAAATGTTAAGAGTGGGAGAGATTTCTGTTCAGTCAGAAGACAATGACAAAGCACTGCAGTACCTTGTCAAGCATGACCATGGACAACATAAAATTTCATGATCACTCATGTTTTTTTCAGGGCATCAACAGACTGTCATGGTAACTGTATCTCACTGTTGCTTTGGTGGCAATTGACTGGAAAGAAAGGTGAAATTGGGGATAAGTACTTTGCATATTAAGCTTTATAAAGTAGAAATATAAGTAAAAATTTTAAAAATAGCTTAGAGTGTGAATTTGCTGATGAGGAAGAGGAAAAATGGCTTTTGTGGAAGGAGAGTCATTCACATTCTTCTGGAGTTGTCATCTCAGTTCCAGGGCATCTCTGCAGGATTTCCTCAGGGTGGTGTCCTAGGACAAACTGCCTTCAGCTGCTTCAGCAATGACCTTCTCTCACTCACAGGATCAGATGTCGGAATGTTCAATTTCATTGCACGATGTTCACTGCCATCACAACTCCTCAGATATGGAAACAGTTTAAGTTCAAATGCAGCAAGACCTGGACCTGCCTACCGACATAACAGGAAACACAGCAGATGCCACATTCCTAGCTCTGCACGCATCCCTGGAACATCTGGACAACAAGGACACCTACGTCAGACTTCTGCTCATAGACTACAGCTCTGCCTTTAACACCATAATCCCTTCCAGACTGATCTCAAAACTCTGTGACCTTGGTCTTAGCTCCACCCTCAGCAACTGGATCCACAGCTTTCAGACCCACAGATTGCAATCAGTGGGGTAGGTAACTGCACCTCTTCCACAATAACACTCAACAATGGAGCACCGCCCCCCCCCCCCCACCCCCCCACACCCCCAACCCCCAAGAATGCATTGTCAACCCCTACTTACTCCCTGTACACCCACAACTGTATTGCCAAATTCCGAATGAACGCCATCTACAAGTTCACTGACGACACCGCGTAATAGGATGGATATCTAGCAATGACAAAATACAGAAGGGAGATAGAGGGTTTGGCGACGTGGTGCAATTTCTCAACATCAGCAAACTAAAGAAGTGATCATTGACTTCAGACAGAAAGGAGGAGACCATGCTCCAATCTATATCAACGGAATTGAGGTTGAGAGAGTGGAGAGAGTCAAGGTTCTGGGAGTGACGATGACCGACGACGATGTCCTGGACTTCCCTCATAGATGCGATGGTCACGAATGCACAACAGTGCCTCTTTTTCCTCAGGTGACTCAGAAAATTTGACATCTCCATAGGACCTTCACCAACGTTCATAGAGGCACCACTAAAAGCATACAGTTCAGCTGCATTAATGGCTTGCTATGGCAACTGTCCTGCCCAGAACTGTAAATATCTACAGAGGTTTGTGTGCACAGCCCAAACAATCACGGAAGCCAGCCTCCCATCCATGGACTCTCTTTACATGGCTCGCTGTTGCAGAAAGGATGCCAACACCATCGAAGACCCATCGCACCCAGTAATGATCTCCTATAGCCTCTTCAGTCAGGCAGAAGATACAGAAGCCTGTACAGATGCACCAACAGGTTCAAGAACAGCTTCTTCCTGGCCAATATTAGACTGACGAATGGACTCTCTAGCCTCAAATAATGCTGATCCTGCTAATGCTAATCTTGTGTTGTGCGCGTCCTGTGCAAAGTAAACTGCATGCTGTGTCTAAATCTTTTTGATTTGTATATCCTTGCTTTCTATGATCTTGCTGTACTGCTCGTAAACAAAGTTTTTCACTGTACTTCAGTACGTGACAATAAATCAATCAATAATATCTAGGTTTACGCTGACAAGCAGTTTGCAATATTTGCACCGAACAAGTACCAGGGCAATGATCATCTCCAATAAAGAGAATCTAACCATCACACCTTGGCACAATTACATCGCCATCATTGATTACCCCATTCGCAACATTCTGCGGATTACCATTAGCCAGAAACTTAAACGGACAAGCCATGTAAGTTCTGTGACTACGGATCAGAGGCTTGGAATCCTTGCATAATGTACAAGTCAGGAGTGCAATGGAAAGCTTTCCCCTTGTTTGGAATGACTGCAGCTCCAACAAAACTCAGAAAGGACACTTGATTGGCACCACAACCACAAACATTAACTGTCTCCACCACAGATCCTCAGTTGCAGCAGTGTATACAATCTAAAAGATGCACTGCAGAAATCCGCCAAGGTTCCTTTGACAGCTCCTTCCAAATGACCACTTTTATAATGAAGAAGAATGTCAGTAAGCACATGGGAACACCAACACCTGCAATTTCTCTTCCTAACTACACACTATCCAGACTTGGAAATACATCATTTTTCCTTCAGTGTTGCTGGCTCAGAATCCTGGAACTCCCTCTCTAATGGCATTGTGGGCCTACTTAAAGTAAATAGACAGCAGAGGTTCAAGAAGACAGCTTAGCACTACCTTCTCAAAGGTACCTAGGGACCGGCAATAAATGCTGGCTCAGTCAGTGATGCCAACATCTCAGGAATGAATTAAAAACAAATTTCATGGCCATGAAGCTCACAACAATCAGGACATCAATAGGCTACTCAGGAGGAATATTAAATAAAGTAAAGGATATAATTGTCATACACCTAACAGACCTTAGGTCTGCTCTCTTATTAGAGAGGGATGACTGGGGTGGTTTAACCAAAGGGTCACCATGCCTCAGGCAAGGGGAGAGGTTGAGAGGAAGAATCCTTCATGTTGATCTCAGTTTGTGTAGGAATTGAACTCATGCTGCTAATATTGCTCTGTATCATAAACCAGCCATCCAAGCTAACTGACCCCCATTAATACCAAACATGGGGGAGAAGTAGACTATAAATTGTTAGTAGATGTAAATGTCTTCCAAGTGGTAATCTATTTCATTGATGACAGAATTGTATATTGACATTAAAAAGAAGTACTTTTTGTGTAATTCAAAATTGTGTTGTATAGTGCTTGTGGAAAACATACACATACACATATTAGGTTTGTGTTAAAAATTCTTGCCCAACTGTGGTAATAGACACTTTAAATTGTTTGGTTTGCTTCTAGCTAAAAGCAATATCTTCCTTTATTGCAAAATTCTTTGATTCTTGGCTACCTAAACATTCATTCAATTCCTACTCTATTGCATCCCCCAAGAAAGCTACCCTCGCATCAAAAATTAATGATGTCATTTTAACTTCAGTAGGGTCTGTCTGTGTTGCTTTTTAATTGGCAGCACTGCACACAGTCGGTTTATTTCTCTTTTGAAGTTATTGAACAGTTGTGCTTAGTGTTCAGCAATTTGGTTATTATATTGGTATTGCTTCTTGCAGTTGTCAATGTATTTCTGTCAATGCTTTTCATCTAGTTGCTGCTTTTACTTTTCATCAGGCAACCATCTAGCAATCTTTAGTGTGGATTTAGCTGTGGTTTATGAGTCTTACTAAATACATGTTACGATGTGTGAAGGAAATCACCTTTCGAGGGGAACATTTTATTTGTACCACATTACTCAATAGAATACTTCACATGTGGCAAAGCTCGCTAAATACATGCTGTTGCGCTCACTTACAGACTTGTACTATTGATTAAATAAAATCTTTAATAATTTACTCTTTGACAACTAGAAATAACAAAATACTCCAAATATTGTAAATAACAGCTGTAAAAGTTGCACATTAACAGTACTTTTCCATAACCTGCTCAATCCTGAGCGGGTACAATTTTCTGGAGATTTGCAATTTATTCCATAAAACTTTGACTTTATTTTGCCTTTATTTATTCATGGGTTGAGGGTACCACTGGCTAGGCAGCATTTATTGCCCATCCCTAATTTCCCAGAGAGTATTTGAAAACAAACCACATTACTGTTGGCCTGGAATCACATGTAGGCCAGACTAGGTAGGGATGGCAGATTTCCTTCCCTAAAGGGCATTAGTTTACCAGATAGGTTTTTCCTACAACTGGTAATACCTTTATAGTAGGAGAAAGTGAGGATGCTGGAGATCAGAGTTCAGAGTGTGTGCTAGAAAAGCACAGCAGGTCAGGCAACATCTGAAGAGCAGGAGAATTGACATTTCGGGCAAGAGGCTTTAGAGCCAAGGGGTGGAGAGATAAATAGGAGGGATGTGAGGTTTGGGGGGAAGGTAGCTGAGAGTGATAGGTAGATGGAGGTGGGGATAATGGTAATAGGCTGGAGACGAGGGTGGAGTGAAAACGTGGGAATGCAGATGGACAGATAGGACAGGCCATTAGGACAGTGCTGAGTTGGAAGGTTGGAACTGGGGTAAGGTGGGGGGAGGGGAAATGAGGAAACTGGAGATTTATAGTATTCATCGGATTCTTAATTCCAGATGTTTATTGAATTCAGATTTCACCATCTGCCATGACAATGTGGGATGTGGGAAAAATAGTGTTACTTCTGCAATTCCATTTACTTATACAAAGTAAATGAACTCACACCAGTGTGTAATTGTTTTAGCCAAGAGCTGAGTCAACAAGAATGGAAACTATGTGGAGGAAATATATAATTGTTTTTGTATTAGCTAAAATTGTATGCCAGAATGAAACGTGACTGCAAAACAATGGTAGATATTACAGGCGAATAGATAAGATGCTGTGAGGGGAGGAAGTTAAGCTAGATACGCCTGTACAAACAGTAGGTATAAACATCTGTTTCCCACTTTTATAGAAACACAGGAACAAACCCCAATTAAAAGGGTCATAAGGATCAGGGGAAGGTACAGATGGAGGGAATAGATAATGGTGAAGAAAGAATATGCCTAACAATGACCTACAGCGGGATGAGGTCAAACGGCCTTGTGAGGCCAGAATTAAGCATTTTGTCACAGACAAGGCCGGATAAGGCAAGAGATAAACAGGAGTAATGGGTGCCGGTCTTAGGGAAGTGGAAGATGTAAACAGGGGAGGAGCAATGTAAAACAAAAGAAACCAAATTATATAAATGTTATGTATTAATTGAATGTGGGCAACATCTGAAGAGCAGATGCATTATAGACACTGGACATCACAACCTCTTGCAAGAGTAAAATAAAGGACACTACTGATTCAGATTTTGTCTCGGACTGCAATTATTGAAGTGTGTGAGCTTTGTTTCTCACAACAGGATTTGAACGCAGGTTGTCAGAGTAATATCTGGGTCTCTGAATTAACAGTCCAGCAATAAAACCACTAGGTCATCAACTCACTACTTGAAAACCATACTTAGGCTCCGGCCATGCAAGGTGACATAATTGGATATACATGGGCCAATAAGTAGCATAATACTCCAAATACCACCTGATGAGGAGCAGCACCTCAAAAACTAGTGCTTCTAAATAAACCTGTTGGATATAACCTGATGTTGTGTGCTTTTTAACATAATACTCCAAGATATACTTCATTTGTAGCCACAGAAATACAGCAAAATGCAAGTAAAGAGTAACACTCTAAAGTGCAGCGCTATAGAAACATTCGTCTGGATGAGTGCAGCTCCAACAACATTCCGAAAGCTTGACATCATCAAAGTCAAAACAGCCTGCTTAATTGGTACCACATCCACAGACATTCAGCCACTCTATCACCAATGTTCAGTAGCAGCAGTGTGTAAGGCCAATAAGATACACTGCAAAAATTCGCCAAAGCTCCTGAGATGGCACTTTTCAAACCCACAAACATTTCCATCTAGAAGTACAAGGGCAGCAAGTGCCTGGGAACCCCATCAGTTGCAAGCCACATTCCAATCCTGACTTTTTAAATATATCACTATCACTGGGCCAAGATCCTTGAATTCCATCCCTAATGACATTGTGAGTCTATCTACAGCAAATGAACTGTAGTGGAGCAAGAAGGCAGCTCACACCCATCTTTTTAAGGGCAACTAGGGACAAGCAATAAATACTGCCCCAGCCAGCAATGCCCACATTGCACAAGTGAACAAAAGAATTCCATTCTGTACATGTTAAACAACTGCAAAGGTAATGGGACAAACTCAATTTCGTAAAGTACTATTGCATACACTGTGCTGTGCACATATTTGTGGTCAACATTCATTGACCTATCCCATTTAATAAAAGTATTGAAATCGAGAGGCAAAGACAATATTGAGCATTGATACAATAACTCCACTTATTGAGTTACACAGATAGTATACCACAGAATCAACACATCTAGCCAAACTAGTCCCTCATCAACATCATGATGGCATTATGCCCTTTTTGAAACTCCTCCTAACCTTCTGCATCTCAGCTTCCACTCAAGTGCATCAATTCTATTTGCCTCAACTACTCCCTGTGATAGGGAAGTGCTCATTCTCAGCACTCCCTTCTGAATTTCCCGTTGAACTTTTAATGACATCTTGGTGCCCTCATGTGGGAACACTCCCTGTGTACTCTGTTAGATTAAAACTTTTCAGAATTTTAGACACCTCTTTTAATTCAAACAATCACCCCCACCCACCACCTCACCAGCCTTTTTTCAGGAGAAAAGAGACCAGCTTGTATATATCGTTTCCTGATAATTTCTGACATCCCTCTTGGAAATCGTTTTTGTACCCTTTTTTGTACCCCTATATTGTTTTTATCAATAAGATTACTATAACTATACAGACACATGGTCTGACCAAAATTTCATTAGTTTAGTTTCCTTACTTCTCAATGTAATCCCTCCAGAAATAAACATACAGCTTAGTTAACTGTTTACTGTCTTTATTAAACTATATCATTCATTCAAGTGATTTGTGTATTGGACCACCCTGATCCCTTTGTTCCTTTCCCAAATTAAATTCTTGTTTTAGTTTCCTCCTTGAGCAATCCTTCAGGCTTGAGAATGAGATTTAGTTCCCACTCCAGTTCAATGGATTCTGAAATGGATAATAGGCCAAATGTGTGTTCTGCAGACTGTTGAAATATTGGATGAATGAGTTGTTTGGGAGGTTTGCATGCTCTCCTCAACATTTTGACCTTGTCAGTCCATGTTGACATAAAGTGCCTTCCCAGATAAACCTTCCTCCACTGCAGTCAGACACAAGCCAGGGTTTCCCACGAGTTGACAGGAGGTGTTGATCACTTCATTTGATGACATCCCCAAAGCATTTCTACTATCCTCCTGGAAGTCTCCTGCTGGCTCTGAGTTCAGAGTAAAAAGTTCAGGAGTCTGGTGGAAGATGTTCAAAAACCATATCCTATCCATGGAACTGATTTTGTGTTATGAGCATTTTGATACTGGGCACGTTGCTTTTGGACTTCTCTCCTGTTTTCTAAACGACAGGTGACCTGCTTAATGTAATACCTTGTAATCATCTCCATTGAAATTCATTTGTCCATTTTATGCCCATTGTGCAAATTTATTCATGTATTCATATCTACTTGTAATCCTCCTCACCTCTTCCCCCCACCCTCATTGTCTGGAAATTAGAAACTAGGAATTTGTTTAAAAATGTATTTTTTGATCCTAACATTTAATTCTTTGACATAAATGTTGAATGGGTCCTCGAGTATCCCATTTCCCATGTTCTACCATTCTATATAGTGTGTGTTTACCTTGCTATATTACTTTCTGTCTTGCAGCTAGATTTTGCATTCTCTGACCTTATTCATTCATCTATTATGTGATATCTTACTGAAGGCATTTTAGAAATTTAAATACATTACATCTGTATAACCCTTCTCTTCTTTCTCTATTACCTTTCCAATGGATTCAATAAGGCCAGTGAAGCAAGACTTTGCTTTTTAAAATCCATGCTGACCATTTATTATTATATTATTGGTTTCTAGATGATTTTTCTATTTTCTCCTCTGGTAGCAATTTCATTATCTTTGCTGCCTTCGACATTAAGCTGGCTGGTCTATCGTTCTCTGGACCTGTTAGCAATGTATATCAGACAGTCACTACATGCTGTCAATGTATAAATTCAATGAGATTCAGGAAAATTCTAGTTTGCTGTAATGCCTACTGATTTTCAGTGGGCTGGGTAGAATGGTTGTGAAAATCATTGATGAAACAGTAAGTGACCAATTAGGCAAAGAAACAAAATAAAAGGTCTTAAATTCCTAGAATGCACTTTATTTACTGTCCATTCAGGCTAGGGTAGAGGGTGTGCAACAGAATGAAATAGTGCTAAGGGGAAAGAGTACACCATGGATCCTTCAGAGCTTTGGCACTTGGTGTCTTCAGCAAGCATGTTAATAGTTAATGCCGTAATACAACAGCCTGTAAATGAGTGTACGGGTTATGGCACAATTTAAAGGAGGTTTGTAAGTTGTGGAGAAGCACTAATAGAGCCTGAAGACAGAGAATACAACTTCTGTCCTGTTTTTGTAGATGTAGAATCAATAGTTTTATTCAGTTCAGCTCCTAGATTAGTAAAACCTTTCAAATCACTCCTGGTCCTGGGTGGTGTTGTTGATGATGTAGTCTTAGTGATGCTGCTGTTAAGATGGAGCTGATTTTACCTTTTCTTGGTGGAGATGGCAATTGGCTTAATGCAGTGCAAATATTGCTTGTGACTTCCTCAAACCCAAGTGCTGTTGCAGGCTGACATGAGCAGCTCCATACATGCAGTGGCTGAATCACTAGAGAATCACCAGAGGAAGCCCAACTTTGACCTCATTAAGCCAAACATTGATATCAGTTCAAGTGTCAAAATTAGAGATAAGCCTCAAAGCTTTATCCAGCCAACTGAGTACTGGTACTGTAGTGAATTACCTCTGGTGGATTAATCTAACTGACTCAGCTGAGGGATTGTAATGGAACGTTTTGGGATAGTGTCTGGAAGTACTTCTGAGTGTGACAAGGTCAGTCTGTGAGGCATCTGGCACACATTGGGAACTTTCCTCGAGAGGTTGCTGAGGAGAACTCTTAAGGCTTGATCAGGCAGTCATTCTTTTCTTGATTGGTTGTCTCATTTACAACAGGCTCACCCAGTACTTCTAGAAATATAGAGCATGGAAAGAAAGTTTGCTGATAGACAGGAAATAAAGAATCAGAATAATTCACAAATTGGACATGAAGTACCAAGAAGCAGTTCTGCCTCAACTTCACAGCTACAATATAATTCTATCTAAAGTACATTTATATTTACACAATTCAGACTGGAGGATATGAAATACCACCTTGTAATCTGCAAGCAATGCAAACCAGATTTGGCAAAAAGCAAACAGATTTGTAAAAGACTTCAGGAAGACATGAACACAGCTGCCAATATGGATGTTCATTGAGATCGTAGCTTCTGTCTTCTCAAGATTTAGTTGGTGGAAATTTCTGTCCTTTGAGCATTGGATTTAAACGAACAATCTGACAACTCAGAGACTGGGCTAAGATGCAACTGGAACTTTTTAATGTTATATAAAATCTAATGTTATATCTTTGGATATCACTGAGGGGCAGAATGTAGATGAGTAATCGGAGAGGGCCAAAATGAAATCTTTAGAGAACACCAGAGACAAAGGGCTGGGAGTTGGAAGAGAGGACATTGTTCAATTCATTCTACTCAGAGAATCACTGATAAAGTGAAAGCAGTCCTTCCCAGCTGCATGATGTTAGAGAGGTGTTGGAGGACCATGGTGTGGTCAACTATGTCAAAGACTACAGGCAGGTCATGAAGGATGGGGAGAGTTGGTGTCCCAGCATCACAGCCACAGATATCATCCTTGTGAGTTTTAATAACAGCCAAAAACAGAAAGTTGGAGAACCTCAGCAGGTCTGGCAACATCTGTGGAGCGAAAGCAGAGTTAGTGTTTCAAGTCCAGCTCATTAGCGAGATTCTCATCTAACCGTTCAATACTCGGTTGGAGTCTAGCACTTTTTGCTCTTGACATCAAGAATCTCCTGAATTTCGCAATTTTGTCACCAATTTCCACATCTTCTAGTGGTTGGGAAGAAACTGCCCAAAAGGCACTCCACAGATGCCCAATGCCATCTGAAGTGGGTCTCTTGGCATCTGTGGAATTACCTGGTGTCAGATGTGTAATGGGTCATAAAGTGATTCGCCGTTTTGTTTATAACTTTGCTAGTTACAGATGAGTAAAGTATCACAACTGTAAGGGGATCTCTGTCCTACCACAGTGCAGTTTTTTACGCTTTGTGCAAGTACAGCCCTGGCTGTACCATTTGACCAAGTACACCAAGGATTGGTTGCTCTCAGGCCTGTTCCCTGGGACACACACCGAGACAAACATCGACTGCGCCTGGAGGGACCAACAACTCGGTGAAAGATGCTCTTTGGTCTGCCCGAAATTTGTTGGTCTTCCAGAACAAGGAGCTGACCTCGAATGAGTGTTGCAGACTGGCACATTCCAAGGTCCAGCACTACATGCTGAGGAGCAGACTAAAACTTGGGGCAGCTGCTGCTAATGTCCAGTGGGGAAAGGTCATGGTTTAAGATCTTCCTGCTGAAGTTTGGTTCAGTTATTGGACCTCCCACGATGCCTCAAATATATGTAAATATAGTTTTGAACAAGTAAGAAGTGCCTTGGCTTTGTTTGTTGGAGGGAGACAAACTCCAATGTTTGTTTGTTTCTTCATATGGTAATGTATAGAACCGAACTGCTTTCGAGACTATGTATGTATCTCAAGATATTTTACGAATAAAGTTTATTTTAGAAATAAAAAAAGGGATTGATTGCACAACTGTGCCTATCTCTCAGCTGGAAGGCCTGGGTTCAAGTCCTACCTACACCAGACATGTGTAACACTATTTCTGAACAGATTGGTTAGAAAAAATCTAAAAAGCAGTTTTCGTCACAATGACAGCTACGACTATGCTTCAAGATCTTAGCTCCAACAGATACCACAGCACCCATGTAGACTGATTGCATACATTATGACAACATGCCTGATGGCACATTACAATGTACATTGTACCTGCAGCAGCATCACACTAAATATGGAAAATATCCAATTCATGACCTGACTGTCACAAGCCACTTACTGCCTCATCATTCAAAGGCTACTGGGTCAGCTCACTCATTGAATATTTTTGATACCCAGATATCGTCTCCTTTCCCTTTAGCGTTGATGAATGGTTTTGCAGATTGCCTGAGATCAGGAGTAAGGGACATGCAGAGGGAGTTTGCCACAAGATAATTCTGCCTGTCTGGATCACTTGTTTGACGTGAAAACAGAATACTCTACAGCTTGCGTGGGGAAAGCTGAAGGAAAATCCAACATCTGTTTTTTTCTGAAGGGAGGTCCTTGGGTTGTGAGTCTTGGCCTTGTGACCTTTTAATGAGGTAATGGAGCACATCAGTGCATTCTGAGAGCTGCAGACACTGAAAGGGTTGCCTTGAACACTGGAACAATCACACTCGCATCACTATGCACAGCCAAAAACTACCTCAACTATTTGTGAGTAGGGGGCTGGAAAGGAGTGGGAAAGCAATCCCGAGAGATTAAAGATGATCATTATGCTTCTTTTGCTACCTATTGAAAGCCAGTTTAGATTGAAATGATAACCAACTGCACTAGAATTTAGGAGATAAACACACAGCAGTGAATGCTGGCAATCTGAAATGTAAAAGAAGATGCAGGAGTTACTAGGAATCTGAAACAGAAAGGCATTTTTAACAAAGCAGGGAGTGGTTAGTGAGGGGACAGAAAACTCTCCATCAAATTATCAGCTCTCAGTGGCTAATTCAACCTCTGTTCAACTCTTAAGTGGTAATTTTTAGACTTAAGATTCAAATGGTGATGATTCTTTTCATGAAAGCGTCGTTAGTATTCCCATTAGAATCAAATTCTAACCAGCACTGAATTAGCCACCTTCCCCCGCCAAGCCCTTAGAGACTAGTACAGTTAACACAGCCATCCAGAATGGTTATTATTCCCTGTGTGCTGACATTTGCTCTGGCCTGTCATCATTTGCCCGTCACATTTCAGCAGATTGGATCCAAAGTGTGAAGCGGACAGTCTTTACAGGAATGAGAGATCTCTGTCAGCGGCAGGTGAAACAATCTGACAGTCTTAAAGCCACTTTTTTAGCCTGCCTCCGCCGAAGCAGAGAGAAATTGAGGTTTTACAGTTCCATAAATATTTTATCATAAGTCATCATTTATGAACTCTGGCAGCTCCCATAAAAGCCCGACTCATTTTTTTTAAGAGTCACATATTAAGGCAGAAAATTGCTTCTCATGGTGACCCATAAAAATGCAGGTGGAGAGCACAGTGGACTGTATTATACTGAAAGGCAGGGGTGGGGGGGGGAGCTAACCGAACCACAACAATGATTGCAGAATCTCTAGATCACGACAACTTGATCTTGAAGAACATAGGCATATTATCAGGCAGAGAAAAGCTGATCTGTCACTGGAAAGAGCAACACTATTGCCATGCAGTTGCATTTCTTGCAAATCTGACTGATTTATTCCCCATATCAACAAGAAGTGCTGGATACAAATGGACACAAATCCATTTTACTGAAATAACATCAAACTGTAAAATGACATTCAAATATTGAGACCCACCCAATCATGCTATTTTTCTTAAAAAGGAAAACTTTGGGATGTACTTCAATCTTTTTACCGTCGTTACCATGGTACTAGCAGTCTTGCAACATATCTAGGACCAGGAAGACAGATTAAACCTTTAAAGGTGACAGGACAAGTTGACAAAATTGTTCGATAAACAGACAGGATCTAACAAACACAAGATATAGAAGCAGGAGCAGGCTATACTCCCCAGAGAGCCTATTCTGCCATTCAGTACAATCATGGCTAATCATAGTCTTTACCTCCACTTCCCGTTCACTGTCCATATCCACTGATTCCCTGAGAGACTAAAAATCTGTCTCCCCTCCAACCCCCTCAATTATTCGCAACAATGGAGCATCATAACTCTTTGCCTTTGAGAATTCCAAAGATTAACAAGCCTATGAGTGAAGAAATTTCTCCTCATCCTGTCCTAAATGATTGGCCACTCATCTTGAGGCTGCACCTGCCTGTATTAAAATTCATGACCAGGGAAATCAAATTTACAGTGATGCTTGCACTTATAAACAGCAAACGTGAACATGATTGTAAGTGAATTAGGACAATCCGTTAAAAAAAAAATCATTCAGTTGAAGTTCAGATGTGAGCACTGTGCTTTAGGGAAAATGTCAAGAGAGCCTACGAAGGAGGTTTACCAGAATGGCACCAGGAAAGGATGACATTATCTTATTTCAATTTCAGTGGCAAACAGTGTGTAAAAAGCAGACAACTAACTATAGTGATTAGTGCAGTGTTGTTAGTTAAATTGTAATAGCAATAATTATATTGTAATATAGTATTCTTATTATGAGATCATATTATATCCCTCCCACCTCTGCCATTCACCTCTCCACAGTTTCGCCCCTCTCCCTCCACCCTCTCTGCTCTCTCCCCACTTTCACCTTTTCTCACACACCTTCCTTCCCTCTATCCATCTCTTTCTCTCCATTCGCTTTTATCCTGTAACTACTCCTTTCCTTTTCCGTCCCTCCTCCTTTCTTGTCCTTTTCTCCTTCCCACTCTTCTCACTCCTCCATCCCTCTTTCTGTTCTTCACTCTCTCTGCCCTACTCTCCTGCTCACATCAAGCCCCACCCAGAACTGAAACTTATATTGAGGCCTATTTTGGTCTGGTCAGGTTTGTGATCTCTGGAGAGGTATCAAGGCAGCAATACAAAGAGAAATAGCCATTTGGATACAGAACTGGCACGAAGGTAGGAGACAGAGGGTGGGGGGGGGGGGGGGGGGGGACGGTGGGGGGTGATTTTCAGACTGGAGGCCTGTGACCAGTGGTTTGCCACAAGGATGGGTCCACTACTTTTCATCATTTATTTGAATGGTTTGATGTGAACACAGGAGGTATTGTTAATAAGTTAACAAATGACAACAAAATTGCAGGTGTAGTGGATGGCGAAGAAGGTTCACTTCGAGTAGAATGGGAATGGGACCTTCATCAGATGACTCTATGACATTTTCACAGGTTAGGGGTTTGGGAGGTCCATAAGGATGAGGGTTGGGGTGGGGTTGATTTGGAATGAGAGTTCATGATTGGGGTGGTGGTGGTGGTGGGGGTGGGGGGGAGGTAGGAGAGGGGTGGGGTGGGGAGCTAGTACAAGGGTAGGCTTATTCTCCTAGCAGGGAGCAGTCCTGACCTTTGGGAGGAGGGACCTCAGCCTTGCAGAGGTGAGGACTGACACTTGAACCAGAGCAAGTAGAGGGGGTTTGGGGATGCACATGGTGGGATGTGAAGGATGCTCCTGAGCCCAGGGAATGGGAACGTGAGTCTCTAAGATTTGAGAGAATGGTATAGTTGCAGGATGTGGGGATGAGGGGCAAAGATATATAATGTGGAGGTGTGGGATAAGGGATGGGTGAATCCCTGAGATGTGGGAAGGAGGGGGATATGTAGTCCTCAGACAGAGAATGAAATGGGTGTGATAGTGTTGAGATGGGGGAGGAATTTGGTGTAGTCTGGAGATGGTTTGGGATGTGATGTTGAAGGTGCATTGGCAAGTTGATGACTTGGCAATTTTTCCTTGTTCGTTGTATACTTTGAAAATTATGCTTCTGAATGTTGCCACATTTATGTTGTTACTTATGTCATTGACTTTCATCACCTCCCTGATACCAACACCTCCATTAAAGTCCTTTTCTTCTCAACAGAGTTGGTTACCTTGGTGGAGTTGGCAGAGTCCTCAGACATGATCAGAAGGACAGGTCGCAAGCCAATTGACATCAAAGTGGGGTGAGGAGAACTGTTAGAAATTTTTTTGAAAGTACACAGTGAGAACTAGTGTACTTATTTTTATTATCATAAGTTGCTTTTGTTGCCTCATGCTTGGTTGCAAACATTTAGTGAGTTGTAACCAATTTTAAATGCTTGACTCCTGAACTGTGATATTAATTGAATACTCAGTCTTTGATGAAGACTCATTCCAAATAAAATCATTTGATTTTTGACAGTGCACTCTCAGATTTGGAGTACAATCACATGCTGATCATTATCAGGTGATGAGAATGTTATTTTAACATAGCCAGCTAGCACAGCATGCACTGAAAGGGTAATGGAAGCAATATCAATAATTGAAAGGGAATTGGGCACATGTTTGGAAAGGGAGAATCTCCTTGGAAACTGGAAAATACCTGGGGAATGGCATTAACTGAGGAGTTCTTTCAAAGATCCAGCGCAAAGTCAATATTTAGGTGCAATGGTTCATTTCTGAGTTGCTTAACTCTAGAAAATGGTGTCAAGTTGTATCCACACTATGTTTCTACTTTATCAGATGAGACACACGATGTGCCACATATTCTTGTTAGATCATTGTGGTTAATGTTTCAAAATTGGATCTTCCAGTGGTTTTGGGTAAATGCAACCAGTGATGTCAACCTCGCCCAGGGTGTGGAATCTTATGTTATGGAGGTGGATTTGGAGGTCTACTTCTGACCAGCAGCCAATCGTGATTTCTTCTGTGATCACGTAGTTTCAGATCATTATGTAGGCCTATGGGCTTGTGCACAAATGCGAAAACCAATCTTATGGGATGAGGCGCGCTGGAAGCTTCCCCCTGTGTACGACCTTCCTGGGTCAAAGTTGCTGGCACCATATTTCAAGGTCATCCAGGCAGGCATTTGCTCATTTCAAGATGCAATAATCACCCAACCAGCGTTGGTTTCCCTCCACCTTCCCTAGGAATTCTCACAGCAAACAGAAACTGGCCCCATAGTCAGTTAGTCAGGAAATGTAGAAGGTCCTCTTCCTCACGGAGCACACCAGGAGGATTTCCTGTCTGATCAAGGCAGTCTAAATTGAGGTAGCACCACAGGTCAAAACACACATAGGCCTCACAAAAGATTCTGGATCCAGACAGGAAGAGGATTAATGATTTCCTATGGTTCACAGTGATAAGTGACACTGTATCCTCACTGTCAGATGGGCATCACTCGGCCTAACTGAGCCAGTACAAAGACATATCATAAAAGGAGGGTTGCGTGCAAGTCTCAGAACCAGATGGATGATGCATTTTGAATGGCTCAAACTGTCACCATTCTATTAGTTCCTGGGCAGTGCACCTGTTAGTTACTCAACAGGGAGGGCCCAGCTCCCAGCATGGCTATGCATGCTCATAAAGTGCTCATGTGCCCATTGCCATCACATTCAATCCTGCTCTTTGTCTGTGGGACACAAATACCCACAGGACGAGAGAACATAAGAACAGGAGTAGGCCAAGCAGCCTCTCCAGTCTGATCTGTCAATTAATGAGATTGTAGCTGATCTGTGACCTAACTCTGTACACCTGCCTTTGGCCCATATCCCTTAATACCTTAACTTAACAAAGGTTATCTGTCTCAGATTTAAAATTAACAACTGATTTAGCATCAATTGTCATTTGTGGAAGAGAGTTCCATCCTTTGTGTGTAGAAGTGCCTCCCAACATTTCTCCTGAGCAGTTTGGCTCTAATTTGAGTCTGTGCCCCCTAGTTCTAAAATCCACAACCAGTGGAAATACTTTATCTACCCTGCATTTACCTGTTATTATCTTGAAGACATTGACCAGACCACCCTTAACCTTCTAAATTCTCAAGAAATCAGGCCTAATTTGTAGTTTCTCCTCATAACCTAACCCCTGAGATCCATTCCTGTAAACCTATGGTCTACACCCTCCGACATCAATCTATCCTTCCTATGATATGGTGCCCAGATCTGCTTACAGTACTCCAAATGGGATCTAACTGGGGTTTTGCATAGCTGCAGCATAATGTCTGCATCCTTATACTCCTGTCTTTGAGATATAAAGGTCAGCATTCTATTAGCTTTCCTGATTACGTTCTGTACCTTCCATAGCATTTTAAAGTATTAATCACTTGAACCTCATGTCTATTTGGACATCTACTGTATTTAACTTTCTATCATGTAGAAATGCTCTCAGAAGGCCGAGTGCTGGATACTCAAATATTCACCTTTTTTGAAGAGTCGGCTACAGAGCTACCAGGGGATGACTGTGGATGTGCCTGCACTGGTGGAGAGGTAGGACTCTCACAGAGAGCTAGTGAGGATGTCTTCAGTCTGCAGATGTGCTGACCAAGTGAGATTGCTTCGATGGCGGTGCATGTTCAGCAACTAATTCCTCCTCTTTCCCCAGTTCAGGTATTACCAACCAAAAGTCAAAGAATGAGACATTCAGATCCCACCCACTTCCTCCTCAGCCTCCAGCTCAATCTCCACCAACAGTAAGGATGGAGTCTCCAAATACCCAAAGAATGCAGCAGCAGAATGGGCACCCATGCCCTCCACCTGGGTGAAGTTCGAGGTCACAATCTGGTGAGTATATCAGCTCGGATGAAGCAACACTTGATGTGTCTGCCATTTGAGGACTGCTGGAGACCAGGTTCATTATCAGCCCCACGTAGATAAGACGTGTCTCCATTTGACCATAGATAACATGTTGGAGATGCACAGACAGGCAGGGCCACATCAGACTGACAGCTGGAGACTGGTATGTAGATTAGAGTACAGGCTGACCAACAAGTGCCTGTTCTGTTCATGCCAGTATTTAGCTGCATCCATGGCAAGAGTAGTCCCCATCTTGAAGAATGAGGTCCAGCAGAACACGCACTCAGTCATGCACTCCACCACAGTAGCCATGCACGTGTTTCATTATAGGCAAGGTGGGATGGGATTGAGAAACCTCAAAGAGCCAGGGCAGAGACAGACATTTCAGGCTATTTAACTTCAGATTCTAAAGATGACACCTCCTCAACCTCTGCTCTACCTGTGACACCTTTGCCTGCAGTAGGTCAGAACAAAAAATGGCTCAGCCTCAATTGTACAGGATACTGTCAGTAGGCTGGAACCTCAAAAGACACCTATCAGCAGGTCACCTCCACTTCAACAGTGAATGTCATTGCAGTATCTCAACATAATTATAGGCAAAGGCTGGGAGATAGGTGCCAAGATTATTCATTCAATGCATATAATTCACACTATTTTTGTAAATATATCTTGCCTTACACTACATGTTGTGTCATCATGCCACTAGGTGCTGACATTGGTGGCTGAAGTGAAAGAAATGGAGCACGAAGTAATTCTGGTTTTCCATTGGGGCACTTTACATTTTCTGACAACATTAGCGATGCGTATATGCCTAATGTTCTTTTCACTTATGGGAACATAGACCCATCATTTGAGCATCACAGCTAATGTGCGCAAGGTTGATTTCAGGGACAGTACTGGGTTCACTACACGGCAGAGAGTAAAGAATAAAGAACCGTGGCTGGCTCTGCAGGATGGACGTAAGAAAGATTTTTCTTCTAGCCCGCTTTTTCCATAGCCAGACAAAACATTCTCAGAAAGACAGGCAGGCAATACAGTCCTGTGACAAGAAGGATCACATTCTCTCAGAGGATGGGATGGTTGTGTTTGGAATTTTGCCAACCATATGGCAGCCCAGTCACTGACGATGCGCAACTAATGCAACTATTGAGTCAAGGTCGCTAAAACTGTGGGAATAGTGAGGGAAGGATGCAACGAATCAGCCATCACCCTATACGACACAGGACAGGACAGAAACATGCCACTACGTCTACTCTTCCTTGTATGGACAGTACCCCTCTATTACCCCAGCAGTGCCCTCTTTGCCTGAGAGTGCCTTATACTCTCTCACTGGCCTGCTATTTGCATTGCCACTTTTACTCTGTGTGGAGACTACACTGCAGTTCAATCTAACCTTGATTTAAAACCATCTCACCATAGGGACCTGCAGCAAGTACTTATTCTGAAGTCCTGGAGGAAATCAATTTTCCAGGTACATGCCTCCTATGGTCATTTGGTGTTTTAAAGGTACAGATTTCTCAATTGGGTAGCAGCTGATTAAGATTAAGGCCTCAATTCTATCAATTTGTGTTTTAACAAGGTGTAAATACAAGCAGTGTGCCCTATAACTGCAATCAGGAATGTCAACCTGCCTTTTACTGTTGAAAACTTCATCGCTAAAGTTTATCACACTGAAGGTTCTGAAATTTTGACTTTTGCTCAAGTTAGCCCACCCTCCACACTCAACCATTCTTCTTATTTTGGACTGAATGATTATGACAGCAGGGAACCAGAATTAATCTCAGGAACTCAGGGCTTGAGAGCAAAATAATGGGTACGGGGCATTTAATTGAACAGGAGGAGGGTGAGTAGGGACCAGTTCACCTTCCTGTTTGTGCTATGCTAGAACCTGAATGGGAGGATTCATGGCGAGCTTTCTTGCCCAGCCCCAGTGATCAGTCAAGCAATTATTTAATTAATCAATCACCAATCAGTCTGCCATAGTAGGTCTTCACACACCATTCTGCAGCCACTAAAGCAAACCTGGTTGCATAGCTTGAGGGTATCCAGCCTGGGTGTGAGAGCGCGGGTCATGGGGGAGGTGCTCAGTTGGCACTCAGTGCCTGATCGAGGGTCCCATCATCAGGAGGAGGGGTGCCCACTGATAGCACACTCTGCCTGTGCGATCCACTCCCCTCCCTCTATGACCCTCTGAAATGTCTCACACCTTTGACTTGGACCTTGGCTGATTCGGAAGAATAGTCATACCGCCCTTGAAACGTTCATAAAGTTTCTCCTCTCTACAGATACCACTGAACATGCTGAGCATCTCCAGCATTCTCTGCAGTTATTTCCAGTTTCCATCATCCAAAGCATTTTGCCTTTATACATTTATATTTTCTGGAGTCGAAAAGGGGAAGAGGACACCTAATTGAAAACCCGTAAGATCCTGGGGTGTCTTGACAGGTTAGCTGTGTAGAGGATGTTTCCTCTTAGGAGGAGCTTAGAACTGGGGTCACTGTTTATAAAAAAAAACTCATCCATTTAAGACAGAGATGAGGCAAAATTGTTTCTCTTACTATGTCATAAAACTTTGGAACTCTCCTTGATTTATTGATTTTATTTATTTATTTATTGTCATGTGTATTTTGCAACAGAATACAGTGAAAGTGTCACCACTCTCCAGTACCATCTTAAAAACAGAAAAATAAACCAAAACCTGGTATATAAAGGCAGAAGAATGAAGAAATAAAGAAAAGTTCTTGTTAAGTGCTCCCCCATGGACCATAGTCCTGGCAGTTGGGCACAATTGTCCTTCACCACGCTACCTGCCGCTGGGACATGTGTTGCCACTCTTCGGCGCCATATTGCCATCACCAATACCCTCTTCCTGAAGAGAGGGTGAAATCAGAATCCTTGAATAATTTAAGGAAGAAGTGGGTCAATTCTTAGTAAGCAAGAAGGTGAAATGTTATCAGGTAGGGGCATGAAGTATTGAGGTTAGAGTAAGATCAGCTTTGATCTTATGAATCAAAAAGTGTGGCGCTGGAAAAGCATAGTAGGTCAGGCACCATCCGAGCAGCAAGACAGTCGACATTGTGGGCATAGACCCTTCATCAGGGCTCCTTGGATGCTGCCTGACCAGCAGTGCTTTTCCAGTGATAGATTTTTTGACTCTGATCTCCAGCATCTGCAGTCCCACTTTCTCCTATGATCTTATGAATGTCAGAGAAGTAGATGAATGGTGTGCTCCTACTCCTTGTTAGTGTGTCTGTAAACACAACTGTAACATAAAAACATGGCTGCTAATATGCACACAGCAAGCTCCCAGAAACCATAACATGATAGCATTTGCTTTGGTGATGTTAATTGGGAAATACATATTGTCCAGAGATGGCTCCCCTGCTGTCCCTTGAACTAACCTTATGAGTCACACATCCATCTGATAGGGCAAACTCGGGACTCAGTCCAATGGCTCAATAAACAATGTAGCACAGTCTCTGTACTGCACAGGAATGTCGGTTTGGGGTTTTGTGTTCCAGTTTTCTGGAGTGGGACTTGAACTCACCAACTGGAGCTGCACACAAAGCCACAAATCACAGCAGCAAGCGTGCCCCTTGCAAGAGTCACCAGCTTCACGAGAAGAGGCAATGTGGAGAAAATTAAGTTCTGACATATATCAATGAATGTCCCGATTTCACAAGTGCATTGTTTAACTCATGGTTCTCCCAGCAGCTCTTTTAGCCCCTGGAATTCCCATAGTGTGGGAACAGAGTGATATAGGGAGTTAAACAAATAGCTGTCTAGCACCGGATTTGGATCGCAATGCAATCTACCCACTGACAAAATGTTTGCTGCAAGTGGGCATGAATTTACAAACTTAAAAGCTGACATAAATTGGCGAACTCACTCAGAGAGGTTACAGGAAGGCTTGCTTGTTTGGAATATGCAAACAAATATCAGACTGGATACAGTGAGTTCAGCAAATGGAAGCTTTCTGAGGCTGAAGCTCAGGTTTGTATAGAGTGGAGGAAACATTATTCATTGCTTTCTGTGTACCTGGCCCACCCTATAATAAAGATTAAATAATTTCACCAACCAGCGGCTGGTACTCACTGCTTTATACAAATTTTGAACTATAGATGGAACACTACAGGGGGTCTGAGCAGTGTGAATGATGGTGGGATATGTAGCAGAATCGGATGACAAGTTCGGTGAAGCCCATCTCAACACCAAGATCATCTCACTCCAACTTTTCAAAGGTGGCATGGCAAGATTCTCACTAGGCTGTGGCAAAATGCTAATTGACCTTCATTAGTGATCATTAAACATCTTTCTTTATAGTCTCATTAATATTCAGAAACCCAAGCTGAATATCAAGAAACATGACAAGGAAACCAGAGCAGGTACCTTGAGGATTCAGCTCATTGCTTGCTCTGATCGATCTCCGTGTACCAACATCTCAGACCAACAGTCACACATAGCCCACATTGTTTGCTCTCTTAAAGCTAACTCACTCTGAGACTACCTGGATGCTCACAGCATCTCTGATGCACACTACTTTGCCATTCCAAATTTTGCCTCCACAGCCAGAGATTGCAGATTCATAGTTCTTCTGTCTTGTCTTGCTATTTAGTGCAAAGAAAAAGCCAGAAAGCTTGTCATGGTTGTGAGTGGGATTCAGTCAAGTTAAGAGGTTCTTAATGTAAGCTAAGGGGAGCATCCAATACCAGCTCAGGCCTGCCAAGGGCAGTCAGAGTCGGGATCCTCTCCTCATCGGGAGCAACACAGGACCTCTGTTATTCTTTCTGTCCTATTGTGAGCAGTTTTCCTCCTGGAATTAGAGATAGGCAGGTACTGTAGGGGATGAAAGTAGGTGGCTCAGCTGTTATTATTGATCCTAGTGGGGAGGTCATGAATGAATGAGTCGGCAATGCAGAAGACATGCAAGGTACATAGTTTCAGGGGTTAAGGTGATTGAAAGCCAGAGATGAAAATGTTGCAGGCAAAAGTGAGAGTGTGAGAACATGAGTAGTGATGGGAGGTGGGTACAGTAGCAGTGACAGAGTGAGGGAGTTAGGGTGGCACTTGCCCTGGTGGTTTGGAGAAGGACATTGACTTTCTTCCTACAGTGATGGGCATTCCTCCAGACAACTGAGACTGTTTTAACACAGGTGGAAACCTCAGACCAGATTGGCATGATGTGGTGTTGTGATCTCCACTACTTGTCCTGAGCAAAAATGAAGACCGATGATGGCTCTATGCCATCCGGGACGGTCCGAGCTTGTGCCCACTGTCTAACATGCCCAGGACAAATTTCAGGGATCATGAAAGAGTATTTTTCAACTGCTAATGCTTGTCTGGGTGCATGGCATTCTTTCAAAGATGGTATGAGAGCAATGAATGCTGGTGTTTTGACATATATCTGTGGAGTGGCAAATTGGAATAGTAAGATGGAGTGGGAAGCAGACATGAGGGACTCCATGAGGCAGGGTAGGCAACAAATGAGGTGAGGTCAGTAAGATAAGGTGAGAAAACTCACTAGGCCTTGTGGCAACTCATCAAAAACTTGGAACGCAACAGGGTGTAACCAAAAAAATGTACGATTCATCACGATATGTTTCCCTCGCTGGATCAAGCAGGTAATGAAAGCATAGCTTGCTATTTGCATCAGATCCTGGAGAAAACACTTACACAGCCAATACAACATGACTTAGTCCAATATAACTCAGCAACGAGTGAAATCTTCGGTAGCCCTAACACTATGGGCCACAACAGATTTGTACAGCTGTGTCTTGTTCACACCTATTCCCAGCTGCTAACAATCTTTGACAACAATTATTAAGTCTGGACCAACCCCTCCTTCACTACTGCCCCTTACAAGTAAATTTTATGTTGTGTGAGAGACTATGATACACCCTCTCAATGGGGGTTGACCACTTGGCTTTGTCTCCTTCGAGCAGGCTTACTGATTTCCATCTGTACAAGGCTAAGCACACAGTTAACAATAGACTACAAACCTCTCAAGCACTACTACACAAGACACTTATCCAAAGTCTCTCAGTCAATAAGGGCCCCCCTTCCGTGCAGTAACTAAGAAAGCAGAAAGATCCGAATCCAATAAGTCACTCTGGCTCCAGCCCGACAACCGATGGCTGCTGGCCTATTTCCTCCTCCCCATTCGGAATTGTGAACTAGGCAGCCGGCTCCTCAATTACAAGGGCTGGCACAAAGCAATCTAATGACGGGTCAGGCTTAATGAGAATCGCGGCCGCTTGTGATGTGGTGGGGCTGAAGCCGGCGTCCTGCCGAGAGCTGGCATGTAGTACCTTCATCCCTTTTGGAAAACGAAGCATGAAAAATCAACAGAACACAGCCCGATGTCTCCGAACAGAATGGGCTGCATGAATGGATATTTACTCTCATGAAAGGGAGAGCATTAGCACAAATGGAAGTGAACATAAGGGGTCCTCCAGAGAAGAAAGGAGCTCTGGTAAATTTATAGACTCCCCTGAAAGAAACTGATTACAGATCATTATCCAATTGAGGCAGATTGATGGTCTGGGGGTCAAAGTAATATTGCACAGTGCACCAGGGACAATGTCTAATTGTCACTGTTAGATACTGAAAGAGAATTCGGCTGCTAGACATGAAGGAGAGGTTTAACTGTCAAAACAGTGAGATTTTCAGATACCACGACTGACAGTAGCTCATAAACAATAAAGGCTCAGTTTGGCCCTACTTTGGAAAACTAAAGCTTCAGTGATTGACACCAAAGCTGAAAACATCACCAAAAAATAAATCTATCCCTTTGTGGAAATAGTCTTTTCTTTTTTAAAATGTGTTATTGGTTGTCAGAGAGATGCAGCATTTTTATTTTACAAATGAATGAAAGCAGAACTGATAATTCGCGCTCGTAATCAGAGGTAGTTGAATTCAAACAATGCTGCAAACTCGACTCCCACCTTATGAAATTGCTCACAAGTCAGTTTGGAGGGAGATAGAACAACTGGAAAAATAAGTGGTGTCTTCACATTGATTCTGCTACACCCTGCCCCACCACATAGAAATGCTCCTTTTGCTAGTTGCTCACAGCCTTGTGTCAATAAAGCCCACTTGTCAAGATCATCTTTGCACTGAAGTGAGCAGCAAGGTGACTGAGATTACCAGTTGTCAAGGTATCCTGCGGGTCAGGGCCAACACTTATCCTTTAACCAACCTCACTGAGAAACAGATCACCTGACCATTATTACACCAAAGTTTGTTCAGTTCAGATTGACTGCCACATCTTCTCCATTACAACAGTGATGTCTCGAAGTGCTTCAATGACTGTAGAATGTCAAATTCATGAAAGGCACTAAACAAATTGCACTACTTATGATATACATCCAAGATTTTATTTTAAAGGAAGGAAAAGCAAGAAGGAAAATAAATAAAAATGAAAAAATTCTTGCCTTCAATGCTCAGTGAGTATAAGAGTTGGGACATTGGCAAGGCCTCTTCTGGAATACTGTGTTCAGTTCCGGTCACCCAGCTATAGGAAGGATATTATCAAGCTGAAGAGGGTTCAGAAGAGGTTTACCAGGACGTTGCTGGGTATGGAAGGTTTGAGTTACAAAGAAAGGCTGGATACGCTGGGACTTTATTCTCTGGTTCATAGGAGGTTGAGAGGTTACCTGATAGAGATTATAAAATAATGAAAGTTATAGATGGAGTTGATGGTTGTTGTCTTTTCGCTAAACTGGGGAATTTCAAGACTAGGGAATATATTTTTAAGGTGAGAGGACAGAGGCTTTAAAAAGACATAAGAGGCAATTTTTTTACACAGAGGGTGACGCAAGTTTAGAATGAACTTTCTGAGAATGTGGTAGATGTGGGTACAATTACAATGTTTAAAAGACATTTGGATGGACACAGGAATAAGAAAGGTTTGGAGGGATATGGGCCAGGAGCAGGCAAGTGGGACTAGTCTAGTTTGGGATTATGTTCAGCATGGACTGGTTGAACTGAAGGTTCTGTTTCCATGCTGTATGACCTTATGGCTCCAAAAAAGGAATATAGAGAGGTACTCACAAACACTAGTTACTTGGAGCATTTAGCCATTGAAGTACTAGTAAAATAGTTGGTTTCACATTGGTAGAACTGAGTGTGTGTGTATGCAGAAGAAAAGGCAGCTCAGAAGGGGCATTCTCTTGATGTTTCGTGGGTTAATGCATTCAAGCAGTTGGCTCGAAGAAAATATTATGTTGCTATGCCAGTCACACATGCTAAAGTTTATCCCTCTCAAATCCACAATTTTAGAATACTTCAGGTACCCATGATTGAGGTCACTGTTATCTTTCTGCTGTCACTGTTTCAGTATAAGAAAGGAATAGGCAGCTCAGAGTCTTGAGATCATTCCACCATTCTGTTAGTTCATTGCTGATTTGTAATTAAACTTCAGTTCTGTAACCTTTGCACCTTACTTTTTCAATTCACTTGCTGATGGCTCATTGAGTTTAGACACTGAGGGTTCGAACCAGGCAACTCCTGTTTGATCCCTAGTTTGCACAGTGTTCAACCAGGTGGTAGAAGAACCATTACAAGTCCCATTGTTGTCTGCCAGAAAAGAATTCAGTCCAGGAGCCTGCTCGTCATCTGTATTCAGAAAGCCCTGCTGAAAATGAGGTGCAAATTCCCTCAGGTTGGCCCTCATATAGGTGCCCCATGAAAATACAAACCTCAAGTGATCTGGACAAAAGTTAGACCTCTAGCCTCATTGATGTTACTTGAGCAAAGAGAGGAAGAGTATAAAGGCAGTAGGAATATACGTAAGAGGGAAATCTGGAGGGCAAAAAGGTGACAGGAAATATCTTTGGAAAATAGGGTTAAGGGGAATCCAAATGGATTCTACAAATACATCAAGGACAAAAGGGTAACTAGGGAGAGAATAGTGCCCCTCAAAGATCAGCAAGGCAGCCTATGTGTGGAACCGCAGGAGATGGGGGAGATATGAAACGAGTATTTTGCATCAGTGTTTACTGTGCAGAAGGACAAGGAAGATAGAAAACATCGGGAAATAAATACCGACATCTTGAAAAATATCCATATTACAGAGGAGAGGTGCTGGATATCTTAAAATGCATAAAGATTGATAAATCTCTGGGACCTAATCATCTGCACCCTAGAAACAAGGGAGGAGATTGCTGGGCCCCTTGCTGTAATATTTGTATCATCGGTAGCCACAGGTGAGGTGCCGGAAGACTGGAAGTTGGCTAACTTGGTGCCACTGTTTAAGCAAAAGGTGGTAAGGAAAAACCAGGGAACTATAGACCAGTGACCCTGAGACTGGTGATGGGCAAGACATGTTAGATCACATGGAACACAGGAAGAACTAGCCATTTGGATACAGAACTGGCTCAAACGTAGAAGACAGAGGGAGGTGGTGGAGGCCTGCGACCAGTGGTGACGCCACAAGGATTGGCGCTTGGTTCACAGATTTACGTCATTTATATAAATGATTTGGATGTGACCACAGGAGGTATGGTGAGTAAGTTTGCAGGTGACACCAAAATTGGAGGTGTAGTAGACCATGAAGAAGGTTACCTTAGAGTACAAAAGGATCTTGGTCAGATGGGCCAATGGGCTAAGGAGTAGTAGATGGAGTTTAATTTAGACAAATGTGAGATGCTGCATTTGAAAAGGCAAATTTGGACAGGGACTTATACACTTAGTGGTAAGGTCCTGGGGAGTGTTGCTGAACAAAGAGACCTTGGAGCGCAGATTCATAGCTCCTTGAAAGTGGAGTCACAGGTGGATAGGATAGTCAAGAAGGCGTTTGGTATGCTTGCTTTTTTTTTGGTCAGTGCATTGAGTATAGGAATTGGGAGATCATGCTTTGGCTGTACAGGACATTAGTTTGGCCACTTTTGGAGTATTACGTGCAATTCTAGTCGGAAGGATGTTGTGAAACTTGAAAGGATTCAGAAAAGTTTTACGAGGATTTTTCCAGGGTTGGAGGATTTAACCTATAAAGAGAGGCTTAGTATACTGGGGCTATTTTCCCTGGAGTGTCAGAGGCTGAGGGATGACCTTATCGAGACTTGTAAAATCATGAGGGGCATGGATAGGGTAAATAGGCAAGGTCTTTTCCCTGAGCTGGGGGAGTTTAAGGTGAGGTTTAAGGTGACAGGGAAAGGATACAAAAGAGATGTAAAGGGCAACTTTATCACACAGAGGGTGGTGCGTGTATGGAATGAGCTGCCAGAGGAGTAGTGGAGGCTGGTATAATCACAACATTTAAAAGACATCTGGATGGGTCTATGAATAGGAAGGGTTTAGAGGGATGGGTCAAGTGCTGGCAAATGGGACCAGATTTATGTAGGATATCTGGTCAGCATGGATGAGTTGGACCGAAGGTTCTGTTTCCATGCTGAGTCTAAAACTTTTGAGATGAACGTCAGCCTGGAGGGAAAGCACAAGAACAAGGTGCAATGGCAACAGGGGGAGTGGACAGTCAGGAGCACTTGGGAGGAGTCGGGGCACTATGCCTGACCCTTCTTGTTCCACAGGAAAATTGATTGAAATTAAGATTTAAAAAATTTGCAGTCTGCTGTAGAATCCCAGGCCCAGTCTCTGCTCTGCTTATTGCTGTTCAGTTTCCCATCTGGCAGGCCTAAATCAGGCAGCGGTGCAACAGTGAAATATGTACACAGCCTATGCCTAAAAGACAGGAGAGATGCCTGAAAGATTGTCCACCTGAGATCTGGTCAGATCATTTTCGAGTGTGCTTTGGGCATGGGACATTGGCCTCTAAAGTCGACCCTCGTTGTATTGGGCATAAAACTGTGACAGTTAAACTTAGTGTGTTGGATGAGTACAACACTGGGCTCAACATTAATGACTGTTGCAAATTAGTGTCCTGTGAAGGAATAGATACGAATAATAGAAATTGATGGAAGGGGAGATGAGCATAATTCAGACAGAAAATAGTGCTATTAAGAGCAAATCAGCAAAAAAGAATGCAGAGGAATTGATAAGGAAGCAAATAGTCAGATATATAAACCTCACAGTCATCTGTACCCAATAGCGACCAGAACTGACTGTTATAAATTTCATACTGCTTGATACTTTCAATGAGATTTTTGTTGCCATCTCTAATATTTCAACATGGAGGTTTGAGATGATATTTTAAAACAAATTTATGAGTAGATTCTCTCTTTCTAAAATTGTTCATTTTTTGAGGGTATTAAACCTTCTCTTGACGATTCTGAGGCATGGATCGATCTGGGGGAGTGAGCAATCGTAAAATGCCTTAAAAAGCACCTCAATGGTTAGATAGCAAGCAGTTCTCAGATTGATCTCATCCTACTCGCTGTAGTATGATCAGCTGGCAGCTTTGAATCAAGGAGTGTCAATCTTCTGCAGTGCCCTGTCTGTCTCTCAGATGCCAAGGTCTCAAATATTTAACCCTTCAACAAGCTTATGGCATCAATGCCATTGATGAGAGTTTGCTGTGTGCAAATTGGCAGCCACATTTCCGACATTACAACATCATTCACTGGCTGTAAAGCACTGTGGGATGTTCAGAGATTGTGTTGCTGGAAAAGTGCAGCAGGTCAGGCAGCATCCAAGGAGCAGGAGAATCGACGTTTCGGGCATAAGCCCTTCTTCAGGAATGAAGAAGAAGCATTCCGGAAGAAGAGTGTATGCCCGAAACTTCAATTCTCCTGCTCCTTGGATGCTGCCAGACCTGCTGTGCTTTTCCAGCAACACATTTTTCAGCTCTGATCTCCAGCATCTGCAGTCCTCACTTTCTCCTGTTCAAAGATTGTGAAAGATGCTACATACAGTACATGCAGGTCTTTTCTATTGGTCACATTTTCGTTTATTAATTTAAAAAATATATATCTTTCTTGACCAGAAACAGGTATGAAAAGTCATCTTGACCCAATTAATAAAAACACAGCAACATTCTGAATTCCACTTGTTACACATCTGATTACAAATTGCTTACCTGTCTTTATCAAGGAGGACAGAGACATGGAACGCAGAATAAGGCTAAAAGAAGAATTCTGAGACATCCATGTATATATTTAGTGAACAGAATTTATTTATTGCTTATTACTGAGAAAATCTATTATCTTGTAAAATATATTGATTTAAAGGTGTATTCAGGTTTAACATTGTCAATATAGGTAGACAGGCAGGCACTTATATAACAGGGCAGAATATAAATTCTATGAATTCAGGTTGAATATTTGGCTCCAGAAGGGTGAAAGTCCAGATTTCCAAATCTTAAATCAGATGCTTAATTCTTAGAAGACTAGTTGTTGAGCATGAATGTGTTCTTAGATCACTAGGGATTTGAATAGACTCCAACAAATATGCATTGGAGCAAGAAATCTATTCTATTTTAACTTTGCACAATTAAAGACACAATCTCTAATATCCCCATTCAAACAACATCTTGCATTCATTTAGTACACATCCAAATAGTAAAATATATCAAGACAAGGTTTTACAATCAATAACACCCACAGGCACTCAGCCTCTGATATTCCACATAAAATGAATCTGATGCCTATATATCCAAGGCATTACCCTGTCCTCTCAGCAGATAATGGAGAAATAATTGTTGCCTTGGACATATGTCATGATTCAATTGCTAAGAACCCTTGGAAAGAATAAATCCAAAAAAAAGATGAACATTTCTACTAACCAGCTCATCACCACAGGAAAATTTCTAAATCAGGCGGGTAATTATTCATACTCACCTCTCACATACAATCTGAGGGCTTTCAACATTGGACAGATTGAGTGACCTGTTCAGATTCCCACTTTAGATTTGCCGCTCACTTGGGTTAATTGGTGTCTAATTGGATGTGAATGATAAGTTTTGGGGATGCTAAGTGAAAAGAATTTCTTAGTGCTTGATTGCTGTTCAAATGAACGAATTTTGTCAATGAGAAAGCAGGCTGGAGTGACCCTATCTGGGGGATTAAAGCATTTATATTCATCAGTGAAGTGTGAATGATTGTGCTCTCACGCATTTATACATAAAACTCTCAGCTCCATATATTCACCATGCAGACGTTGCACTGAGCAATCAGTTTATTTGGGGACAAGTGGAGCTGGTGTTTATGCTCCACACCAGCCTCCTCCCACTCTTGTTCATCTAATCGTATCTTTCCATCCTCCGATACGTTTCTACCTAATGTGTTATCTCGCCTCCATCTAACTGCATCCATGTCAGTCATCTCAACTCTTTCAATGTGGCAGAGCTGTGTAATAACATCTCTGAAAAGGTTGAGAAGAAAATATCCGAAAGCGCGTATGAAAAAAATCTGCTGTGATAAAGTTCTGGTAGAAAGGGTACATGCAATTCTCAATTTTACAAATTAATCTATTATCAGGAAAAAAAAACATATGTTCCCGTTTCATATTCACCTAATTGCTTGAAATTGGTTGAGCAAACAGAAGTTCTGTGCTAATTTCTTCTGACCTATGAAGAACAGGTGGTTGAGGAAAAGGCTGCTGTTGCTTTTGATTCAAAAAAAAGCAAAGATCTGCAGATGCTGGAAATCAGAAACTAAAACAGAAAGTGCTGGAAAAACTCAGCAGGTCTGGTCGCATCTGTAGAGAGAAAGCAGTGCAAACATTTCAGTTTCTGAAGCAGTGTCACTGGCCCCAAAACATTATCTCTTCTTTCTCTTCATTGATGCTGCCAGGCCTGCTGAGTTTTTCCAGCAATTTCTGTTTTTATTGCTGCTCTTGTTGCTGCTCCTGTTGTTCCTCAGCAGAGGTACAAAGTAGCAATGGATACGCAGGCCCAGTGCTTTTGAGAAGGCTAATTGCTGGGAAGTGCAGAGAAATCACTTCCAAGTCTTGGAAATCACTTCCAAAACAGTGAAAGCACACTCTCAGAATACGAGTTGTGAGCAAACAGAGGCAGGAAAGCAAGTGATACATCTCAATATGTGCATCATTTATTGCTGGTCAATATTGAAGGTCCATAGATTCCCACAGCCCTCTCATATTGATTTGCTTAGGGACTTCCAGGAAGGCTGGGAAACCTATGCATTCAGGATTAAAATCAAAATCCCACAAGCATGCCTTCACTGGTTGATATGTATGTTGGAATTTACGTAGCTCCATGTACTATAAGATTGGCCCCATCAACAATCTGGTAAGTAGGGCCTTAATCCAATGTCACCTTGTAATGCTGCGATGCAATGTCTTGGATGGTGCCATCATTTCAAAAATATGTTCTGATTAGTATACAATTGAACATGGTCATATACTTATTTCAGTGCTGGTGCAATGTCAGGTAAATTGGTCATAGCTGTCAGTGACTGGTTGACTGACTCAAACTGCATATTGATTCAGTATACAACAGCCAAATCATTCAGGTATGATTCCACCATTGGGCACCTCTTGTTGAACAACCCTTAATGCACTGACAGCTACATTAAAAGCATCTTAAAATAATCAGTAAAGCTTCTAACAGGGCACATGTATGTTTGCAAGAAATTCATAGACAGTTTTTTCATACAAAAGGACCCTACTTTTGCCAAAGCAAAATGTTCAAGCCTTGCGACTGCTTTGAATTATTCAGGGTTTTCTATGTGGCAATTTCTGCATTTGTTCTCATAAGTAAAAGATGAAATCTTCAGCAATAATAAATTTCTACACTATCAGCCCGAATGTTGCCTTAATATACAAAATTCAAACAAAGGGTCTACATCACTGAGCATTTTGTTTTAAAATGCATATATTTCTTGTTGAGTTCCTTGAATTGTCATGACAATTAGCTTTGTGGAAGAGATACCAGAGAGTGACTAACTCCTGAAGATCTGGGGTCTGGAGGAAAGAAAGGGATTGAAGAATTATAGAATCTTAAAGCGTAGAGGGAGCCTATTCAGCCTTTGTGCCTGTGCTGTCTCTTTGGTAGAGTTATTAACTTAATCCAATTGTTGTGTTCTTTGCAAAAGGCCCTGCACGTATTTTTCCACTTTTAAATATTATTGTTCAATTCACTTTTTTTAGTTACTACTGAATCTACTACCATACAGACACAGAAAGCAGCAAAATGCAAATGGATATTTTTCTCTTTATTATGTGAATTTGACTTGTATTTAATGGATGTTTAAATATTAAAACACAGGTTATATCATGGGGATTATGTTCAGATGACTTACTGAACCCAACAGTGTAAATTAGTCGAATTAACATCAGCCATCCAACAGCAAGTATGTAATTTCAATTATGCTTGTCAGTTCAGTTCAACCAGTAAGATTGCGATAAAAACTGCACTAAACTAGCATTCACTTAACTGATTGAGGAAAGAAAAATGTATAAACAAATTAGCAGAAATTAAATGTGAAACAGTGTTAAACGAAAATACAAACATTGTTAACTTCATTTTTAAGCCATGACCTAACACTGTCAGTGAAAAGACACAGTTCTCACCCAGGAGGGTTCTACAGGTCTTTTGAGTTTGCTAACATCAGGCCATGCAACACAAGCTGGAAAGTATAGCAGATGATTCAAAGCTGTAGGAACTGATGACAGAGGTAAACTGGAACAGGGTAATGCTTTGCCACTGGAAAATCTTGATGTAACATCAGTTAACGTGCTTCAAAACATATTTCTTTGGCATTAAAATGGTTTGAACATCCCTAGATAATAAAAGCGCTAGTTAAGGCATGTCCTCTCTTAGCCCTAAAATACTTAATCAGTGTGGAGTGGCAAGGTGACTGGATCCTCATGCAGCACAACAAAGAGCACAAAATTCCAATTATGGCATGAAGGTTGCCATTCAGCCCATCAAATTCATGTGATCTTTCTGCAAATAATCCAGTCAGTCCCATGCCCTACCTGATTGCCTTAGTTCCACAGTCAGAGTGGAGGGTAGAGCAGATAGGTGGGAATGAAGATGAACAGGTAGGACAGGTCATGAGGGCAGTGCCAACTTCCTACCTGTTCATCTTCCTTCCCACCTTTCTGCTCCACCCTCGTCTCCAATCTATCACCTTCACCCCCACCTCTATCTACCAATTGCACTCTCAGCTACCTTCCTCCCAGCCCCACCCTCCCTCCCATTTATCTCACCACCCCCACGGCTCACAGCCTCATTCCCGATGAAGGGCTTTTGCCCGAAATGTGGATTCAACTGCTCCATTGTTGTCGCTTGACCTGCTGTGCTTTTCCAGCACCACACTCTCGACTCTGATCTCCAGCATTTGCAGTCCTCACTTTCTCTGAGATGTTTATGCTGGCAGAGCCAACCTGGTTTATTTCCAGGTTTGTTGTCCACATACCAGCGAGAGAATAATGAGATAGCGATGCATGTGATGATGTACAATGATGTTAACAGTCATGTGTTGAAAAAAGAGGAGTCTGCACCAGAGAGAGATGAACTGACCAACAGTGGAGAGTGTATTGTCATGGAAATAAAGCAGCTTTACAGGAACCTATCAGGGCCAGAGTCACTCTCAGACAGCCAGAAACCTTCCTAATAGAGAAAGGTTGCAATTTACACAAAGAAAATCCAAACCAAACCATAAAGCACCAAATGTCCATGACGTCAGTTAAAACAACTTTTTCAGAAGCAATCAATACAGCTAATGGAAAAACTGAAAGAACTGCGGATGCTGGAAATCAGAAGCAAAATAAATGCTGGAAAAGTTCAGAATCTGTGGAGAGAAATCAGAGTTAATACTTTGGGTCCAATGACCATTTCTCAGATAATGTCCCTGAGCTGCCACAAGAGGATGAAGCATCATGTGCATTTGTTAATTGTATAACAGTGTGAAAAAAACTCTTTTATTTGGCAAGATATGGTTGCAAACCAGAAAAGTGTAAGATGATTGGGTTCACTGACATGCTAAATGTGGTTAGCTAGTCCGCTGAGTTACTCTTCCCTCTGTGGTAACAGGGCCTGGGCTCCATAACGTCTCCCTATACTCTATAGCTGATAACAAGAATGTGCAATCCAATGATGGTGCTCATGTTCCAACAACTACTGTCACTGTAAACCATTTATGTGCATTAGAGAAAGACACTTTTATACTTCTATTATAGATAGCTCAAGATAGCAATATGTGTTTACTACTCTTCTTTTTCACATTTTGATTGTATGCTATTCTTTACTGAACAAAAAGAAACTTGCAGTCACGTAACACCTTTGACCAAGTATTAACAGTCAATAAAAATATTTTTGAAGAGGAGTCTTTTTTTTATTAGATTAGATTACTTACAGTGTAGAAACAGGCCCTTCGGCCCAACAAGTCCACACTGACCCGCCGAAGCGTAACCCACCCAGACCCATTCCCCTACATTTACCCCTTCACCTAACACTACGGGCAATTTAGCACGGCCAATTCACCTAACCTGCACATTTTTGGATTGTGGGAGGAAACCGGAGCACCCGAAGGAAACCCACGCAGACACGGGGGGAATGTGCAAACTCCACACAGTTACCTGAGGCGGGAATACACATTGGTGTAATGTAGGGATGTACAATCAAATTTGCATACAGCAAACTCCCACAAACAATTTGATAATAACTAGATGATTGCTTCTAAAGATATGGCCTAGGAGATAAATATTGGCCAGAAGGCTCCTGCTCTTCTATGATTATCTGAGATCACAGATGGGAATTTGATTTGATACCTCATCTGACTTCAACAGTGCAGTATTCATAATATATTATATTGGAATCTCATCCTGAAATTCATATTCTATTCCCAAATGGAACTTTCTGCTGAGCCAGTGACATGAGTGCTACTTTTAATCCACTGCTGACACTTCTGCACAACAGAATGAATCATTTGCAAATGTTTATTGGCTCCAGGTGTTTATACATCCATGAATCTGCAATGCTATTGGTTCTCTCGACATTAAGTTCCATACACTAAATAGTACATTGTCATCAAAGAAAATGTTTGGGAGCACATGTGCCAGTAACTGCACATTCCGTGGATGTGCTAGTTTGCAATGTAAACAACATAAATCTAAGTATAGGGATGCAAATTTTTAATAAAACAGATTGAGTATTTAATTTTCTGGTGGAAACGAGATGGTGGCAAAGAGTGGTGACTTTCATTCCAGCGATGGTGATGGCCCATGATGGAGCACTTCACAAGTAGACCTGTCAAGTTGAACACTTTTTATTTTGCTTTTCTGCCTTTATATATCACGTTTTGTGGTTTTTTTTATTTTTTAAATGGCACTGGAGAGTGGCAACATGATACAACACTTTTCACCATAAATTTGTAACAAAATACAAGTGACAATAAATGAATCAAATAAACCTAATAAAATTCTTCAAGAAACACAGTTGTTAATAGGTTAATTTTAATCCGTTCCTGCTCATAACTGTCTATAATTACCACCAGCTCAAGGATAAATAAATTTCTAGGTCTTTTTAATGAATGACGATTAAAAGTATTGTTTCCATATAGGTTACCATAAATGTGTTGGTCTGTTTCTAGTTTGGAGTTGTTATGTACTATAATGAATATGAAAGGGTTCATTTAAGCGAAACTGGAGATTTGTCCACTGTGATACCTAATACAGATACTGGGTGGTGCATCAGACACTCTTTGACTGTTCTGGACAGTTGTAGTTGGAGATAGGCATGTCTTTTGCTCCTTGTTTATCTTGATTCTAACGTAACCTGTATAGAATTATTTAGATGTAATAAATCTTACCTTGTGATCCATGTGCTGAGACTTATTTGTGGTTCATCCTTCAACAGAAATTATTAGAACACCCTTAGAATAAAATAAGAAGAAAGATTGGTGGCAGCATTCTACTTAAATTACTCAAGCCTTATCATCACTGTTATAAGAAGAATCATGCTCCTTTTCTCCCAATTCAAATGCAAATTTCAGTTGTGCTATGTTGATGTTTTTGGAATTTTCGTCCACAGGGTGGGTAAATGTGGGAGTGGTAAATTAATTGAGGTAATGTTTCCTGCTTATAAAAGCCTGTAAGAATTAACAAATTGTATCAATAAGCCTGGTGTAATGCCCCTGCAGGTTACTTCTGCAGAGCTTGTTAACAAATATATTTTAAAATGATCCTTACCTGATACAACAATTCAAGCAGATGAATTTAAAAATACTTCACTGCATCAATGTGTTAACTATCCTTTGCCCCAGAGTGTACGCATGGCATAGACACACCTTTGGTTACTTTTTAAATTTTATGCTTCAACAAAGTAGATTCAATGAATAATAGTGTCCTGCAAATGGTTTAATCCAGTAAGAACTAATGCACATAAAAGTTGTGATCTGAGTAGCTCCCTTGCCACCTTTCCCAAATTCTCTGATGTATAAATTCAGCAAACTTAAGAGCATTCAATATTGCAGGTGTGGCTTTCCCTTACATAAAAGTAGAAATGCATTCAATGCAGTTGATGTAATGTAATAAAAACATTCAACTTTAGGTTGCAAAGACAAAGAAAAGCCAATGATCAGGATGAGTGCCACGTCAGCCTCCTACAACAAACAACTCCTTGCGATTTTATGAGCTTTCTTTAATGATACATAATGAATTACTTTAAAGGGTACAAGTTGATTTTAACAGAAAAGAAAACGGTATCAAGAAATCCTTTCTTTACTAATGTTTCTATGGTGGCCTTTTAGGTAGCTTTTAAAAATTCTTTTTTTAACTTTCGTTGAAATCAATCTCAAAAGTGGATAGAAAATTGAGGAAAAATATAATTTAACTAGGAAAGGAATTTTGCCCAAAATTATATGGGCCAGAAGATGAAGGATTGTTGAAGAAGGATTTATTTTCATAATATCAAATTTCTGAAAAGCTTTGAGATAATGTAGTCTTCCCTGTTGTAGAAGTTTACAACTGTCCAGGTACTTTTCATTTCAGGATGCGTTTATCATAATTGTTATCTTCAATTGTAATATTTCATGAGAATTTATCACCTTTGCTTATTTAATGTGAAAACCCAGATCCCTGCGTAAAACAGACACTTTTAAAAATAAACTGCAATAACAGACCAACGACCTAATGATAAAAACACTTTTCTAGCTCCTTAAATCATGTAACACTTAATTCTGTGTATCAGTAGGATCTCAGAAGATGAGACACTTTACAAAATAACTTCTGTGACCCAGAGTGTGAAAGAAACAAGTAGGAAATAACATAGAAGTGAAAGTGTTAAAAAGTCCAAATCAGATCTAAATACATCCTTTAACCAAAATATAATAAACACCATTGGTGAGATTTTGCTCTCCCTGGAATTGGCAAGGAAGATGGCAAGAAAGGTAACTAAGTGAATGAGTTGTCCCTAGGGAGATATATATCCCCTCCTTGTCACTCAGTAATATATTGCAGGGTAAGGTAGCCCTTTGGGGAACTTTTCAACTCGCCACCAATTAAGGTCCTTAAATGGCCAATTAACAGTCACTTAAGGACCACAACCTGCTATCACCCCAATCAGCTACCTTCCCAACAGCTGAGAAAAGTACCTGGTTTTCTGAAAACCAAGACATACTGTCCTCTGCGTTGTATGGAACTTCCATTTGCCCCACTCTCAGTCTAATTGGAGGGACGGATGGGGGACAAGGCCATTAAAAACTGTGCCCATCCATTTGCTTCCAATCCATCTGACCCTTCCTTCATAACTCCACTCCGCAGAACCTGAAAGAAATTGCCCTACATTCTTGCCATTGGATTCCCTGAAGACTTCGGCAATTATTTCTAAGAAGCAGAAGCTGTTGGCTTCTTTCTACCTTTTTTTCACTTCTCTGCTAATCCCATAATTCTTTCCCATTCTTTATTTTGTTTTCTATACCTGATTTGATGCAGAGTTAAATATTCTGACACTTCATGGCTAATTTCTGTGGATCGCAATGGGCACTCTTTAGTCTCATTAGTTAGTCTCATTATTTGCCCTTTTTGCCGAGGTCTCGAATCCAAGAGTTGATAGCACCGCACTAAACTGGCTATCTATTCACTTCAGGCTCTAAGTTAAAAAACACAGAAAGTCTGTGGGCATATGTAAATTTAAATGGCACAGGTACTAATTGTCAACGACATGGTGGCAGGCACCCACACCTAGAAATATATTGCTCCAATCCTGTAGAGAAAATTTTTCAAAAAAAGAAGCATTTTTAACATACTCCATGAAATGCTTTGGGCAATTACGTAATAGCAAGGGAATAATCTCAAAGCCATTTCCGTTTGTCTCTCTCTACCCAATGTTCATATTTCCTACCATGTAAGATTGAGATTTCTAGAATCCTTTGAGAGTTGTTCTGCTCCACTTGAGTTTTCTGTAGTGAATCATCATGAACAATGCATAATTCAATAACTCCACCTTTTGTTGAATCTTTAAGAATATACTTTTTCTCATTTCCCTTTCTTTTGTACAGAGACTAAACCCTTAAATGCACACCATTTGGCTTTTAACAAAAAAAAATGTTTTTCTTTCTTCTCCACATCAGCAGCTTCTTTACTGTTTAGTGAGCTATTAAAGGTCCTAAACCTGGAAAATTCTACATCTTAATAGGTTTCCATTTGAGTTTCTCTCTGTTTGGCAACCTGAGAAAACATTGCTACATTTTAGATAAAACAAAGAGCTGCGGTTGCCGAAAGTCTGAAACAAAAGCAGAAATTGCCGGAGAAACTCAGCAGGCCTGGCAGTATCTATGGAGAGAAAGCAGAGTCAATGTCTCAGATCCACTGAGGTTTCTTCAGAACGCTGCTTTTGTTGTTGCCACTTCTTAGAACTGACATCAGCCAGGAATTCACCATCTCCCTTTTCAGATCCTTCTTTGTTAATTTGAAGGACATTTTAAAAGATAATTATCTTGTAAAGCTCAGCATTCATGACAACATAAGGAATGCTGAGGGGTTAGCTGAACTTGTGCATTCTTATTCTCTGGCTTGTTGGCATTCCTTTTTGTCTTCTGGATATAAATGTTATTTGAAAAGTGTTCGAGCTGTCCAAGTCTAAAGAAACATATTGATAAGGCTTTAAGAGAGAAAGGGAAGAGTCACATTTCCTGGCGTGGCTTTTTGTCCTGCAGCATACTACTGAATTTCACAGACTGAATAGTCTTTTAAATGGTGCTTAGAGGTTTTGTGTTGGTTCAGCTGCTAACACTGGTTTTATGCCAATACCTACCCCAGTTGATACATAAATAAGTATACCCAAGCAAAGTTCTGTATGTCCCTCTAGAGGTCAGAGGCAGATGGAGCACTTCTTTTTTAAATTGTGCACGTGGTCCATTGTAGTTTGAACCAACTCCAGTCAAATCGATACAACAAAGTATAAGATTCCAAGATACCAAACCATTATATATAACTCCTGGTTGGAGCATATAACAGGCATGCAAAATCTTGATCAAGTCTTCTCTGTGGGAGTTTTTAATTGAGTCAGTACATGCAATCTGTGACTGAATTTCTTTTTTCTGAAATACAATCATGTTTATTGAGTATTTTTTAAAATGTTACTTTTTTATGAATTGAAGAAATGATATGCCAATTGGTGATCTTATCCTGCAGTTTGTAAAAATAATTGATACGAAGCAAAACTATTTGCGATTTCATTAAGATTCAACCTGCAGTTAGGAAGTCAAAGATGTATAAGACAAAATTGAGCTGCTCGCTTTCCGGGAATCTGATAACCTGCCTAAATTGTGCCGACTTGAGGCCATGCTCACTGTGAATTTGAAAGCAGAAATCATATTAAATATGGTACAGAAAACAATTTTCCTCATAGAATAACTAATTTATGCTTTTATTTGCATCAACAAAATGATTATGTCAAAATAAAACAGTGTACAAAGCTGCAGCTGGAATGTTAGCGTGTAGGATTGCAGTGAGTGTTATATTTGATTGTGTAACTGTAATAAGAGATCTGCCAGTCACAATGGCTTGGGTAATTCCTCAGAGAACTGGGTGTCAGTGCTGGAAGAAATTTAATAAATTCATTTCATACTTTGCATTTACTGACAAAGAGATACAGATGAATCAGGAGGCTCTGTCAAGCTAGGAAGGACAAGTCTCTGCCTCATTTTACAGAGTTGCATTTGGTTTTTCATAGCTCAATGGTTTGTTAAATGTAAGGCTTGTTCAGTCTACTTTCAACATTTGATTAAAGAAAACCTTGCATCTCTCTTCCAAATGGCATTGTGGGTGCACCTACCCCAAATGGATTGCAGTAGTTCAAGAAGGCAGCTCACCATCGCCTCCTCAAGGTCAACTAGTGAGACACAGCCAGCAAAGCCCACATCCCATGAATGATTTTTTTAAAAAAAATCACCAGCCATGCCCAAATGGTGACATGTGAATCCTCAAAGGTTTTCCATTAAAAATGAACAAAACAAATTAATAAATTTGAACATCTTTGATATAATCACAATTCTTCACGAGATGCAGGATGTATTTTCTTTTGCACGTGTTGAAATTTTTAATTTTATAGTTTCAGATTATAAAGACTTGCAGAAAAGGAGGCAGTTGTGCTAATAAATTATTACAAAGCCTTAATTTCACAAACTAAGAATTTCTCCAGTTTCTATGCGAACTGACATTGACAATGTTTTGGTGTCAGCTTTCTTTTTGAAATTTGACAACTGCAGAAAAACATTTTATTGAATTCATTTATTTTCCCAAGTAATTAGTTTGATGAAAAGTGTAGTTCCACTAAATCATCAGCAAAGTTGGATTTATAATCTACTGGTGTATTCCAACGCAGATTTAAATTGAAAGGTTATTGACCTGAAACTTTAACACAGTATGTTCTTTAACTCTGGCTCCCTGACACACTACATATTGACAGCATTTTCTATTTTCATTTCAGATCTCCAATTGTATATCATTTCTGTTTGAGTTGTAAAATAGTTCAAATCCTGTTGACAATTTCACTTAAAATAGTTGGCAGAGGAAACCTTTATAAGTACATTTTTGCTATTACCACATACAGTATACTAAAGAGATTTGTTTCTGTCTTAATATTAACAAGGAACACATGGTGTCTGATTCTAAATTGTCCCATGATTGGAGAAATTGTTTAAAAATACACGTGATAGCAATGTGTTTGACCAAAAAGTGCCATTGGTACAAATTCTGTTCTATGATCTCTTACCTTAGGCTCATTTATAGATACAATTCCATGCAACCAGATCTGAGTGAGATTGCAGGAGAAATTTCTTGAGTTTTACACTATGTCACTAATGTTGTGCTCCCAGGTATTTGGAAATCGAAGGAAAAGTGGAGGAAATCAGTCCGCAGTGGGTGGGATTCAAATCTTTGCTCAGAACTTTCAGTGAAATGGAGTAACACTTGCAGAGTGGCTCACTTAAACCAATAAAGTTTCTGTAGATTTGTGCAGAGGTTGGTTTTACAAAAGTGGCAAGTACCAACTTCCTACTATTTATGTCTCGAAAGCAGAAAATAACTTTTCCAGGGCTGATTGGCTGTGTTATGACCAAGATTGGAGGGGTGCAATGTTCCCTTTTCCTGGCCCACTCCTCCAATGGTCACAACAAATTTTAAATTGAACAAGGTAGATAACATGACCAAGTATTAGCATCACAGGTTTTATCAGGTTCAGGATTAAGAGCTACTCAGCCAGCTTTCTTTAGTCAATGACAAATAATTGGTATATTATCAGAAACAGACTTACTCAAACAAAAAAAACAAAGATTATTGACAGATAGTTTGGTTTATGCAAACATTTTTTCAAAGCAAAAAGTTACACACGCACACACACACACACACAGACACACACACAGACACTCACACACAGACACATACACACACACAGACACCCCTGTGGAGAAACAAAAAAAACTTTCGAGGGTGTTAACTTAAAGTATCTTGGCAAGTTGTGGCTAAATCTATGAAAGGGAATTGTCCCAAATGATATTCTGATCTGAAGTCAATCTGCATACATACAAGCTGCTGGTATTGGGTTTACTCCCGAGAACAGTTGGATTGGCTGATTTTCCTATGCTTCAGATGATGGGATAGATTGCAAGAAAATTCTCCCAGGAACTCTCCCTTAGTAGTAAACATGACTCATGGTGGGTTTGCTGCTCAGGTATGCTGCTGGAAGGATTTGCAAAGGAGAGAGGGAGCACTTGGCTGTTGCCCTTCAGGATGGCTAAATTGCCTCTGACTAAGTTCAAAAATGGAATACTCCATTCCACTCACAAATAATTGATCTCTCCCTAAAAGTTTTCCAGAATGTATGACTCCATCTCAATTTCTTGCTCCTTGTAAGTACAACGATATCATGTCATTTGTTTAAATGTTCAAGGCATGTTTAGATCACATCTCTTCATAACAACTGATTGATTCCAGTTTACAATTTCACTGTTGGCTCCTCCCTTCTATAAAACCTTCTCTCTGTATATTTATCCACATTTTTCTCCATTTGCAATCCATACAACTCCATCCTACCCAACCATTTATTAATCTCCTCAACTACTTTATAATCCAAAAAAAAATTTATGATATAATATTAGGGCATCCAAAGCATATATCAAGCCTACTTCAACCTCAAATCCATATTTCAACTTGGATTTCTTTTCATCATCAGTTTGCAACGATTATCTAAGATTTGATGCAAGCTGCACTATTATCAAATAGAGAGCTGCGCTTGTTGATGGTTGGTCAAGTCTACTTCTACTATTGGGTCAACCAAATTGATCCACTTGAGGAGAGGTCACATCTGAATAAGATAAAGTTAGTATAGACCATGGGTTGAATTTGACCAAAAATCAGTTGTGAATTTCAGGGAGTTTCTGTCCATGAGTTTGAGTGAGTTATCTCATGCTATTCTCCACAGCTCATCTCATTAGGTAAGGACGCAGCCTCTGTAATCCACCTCTGGGCTTGTGTGTGCAGCAGAGGTACCCGACACTATTGGGCTCTGTTGGGTTTCCCGCCACCGGCACCATTTTTAAAGTCCAGCTATGCAACAGGTCAATCTTGGTCAACCACAAATAGTCATTCACAGCAAATATAGAGGGAGGCAACAGAAACAGAACAGCTTCTCCCATGTCTTCCATGTGGAAGCTTTTTAAAGGCTTTGCTAAAATCCACTACATCAAATAAACTACATCAACTGCACTTCCCTTATCTGGTCACCTGGTCACCTCTTCGAAAAATTCAAACAAATTTGTTAAGCATGACTTCCCTCTTATTGATTACCCCTGATCAAACTTGCCTCTCCAGTGGAGATTAATCCTCTCTTTCAGAATTTTCTCCAATAGTTTCCCAACCACTGCTGTGAGACTCACCATTCTGTAATTCTCTGGTTTATTCCGAACACCCTTCTTTAAAAATTGAGCCACATTTGTGGCACAGATAACACTTCATTGAAACGAGACTTCCACATTTGTAAATGCATCGCTATTTTACACCGTCACCTATCTAATTGATAGTTTTTGTAGCTACAAGGTTTCTGGCACATGTTTTAATTCCTCTCTGGCCACAGGAGACTGGAGGATAGCTAATGTGGCTCAATTTTTAAAGAAGGGTGTTCGGAATAAACCAGAGAATTACAGAATGGTGAGTCTCACAGCAGTGGTTGGGAAACTATTGGAGAAAATTCTGAAAGAGAGGATTAATCTCCACTGGAGAGGCAAGTTTGATCAGGGGTAATCAATAAGAGGGAAGTCATGCTTAACAAATTTGTTTGAATTTTTCGAAGAGGTGACCAGGTGACCAGATAAGGGAAGTGCAGTTGATGTAGTTTATTTGATGTAGTGGATTTTAGCAAAGCCTTTAAAAAGCTTCCACATGGAAGACATGGGCGATTGAGTAAGAAGAGATGCACATGGGATCCAGGGTGACTAGGCAAGTTGGATCCAAAATTGCCTTTGTGGTAGGAAGCAGGGGGTAGAAGGTTGTTTGTGTGACTCAGGGCAGTGTCCAGTGGCATACCACAGGGATCAGCGCTGGGTCCCATATTGTTTATAAACGATAAAGATGAGAATATGGGGGGTGCCGATAAGTAAGTTTGCAGATGACATGAAGATTGTCTGGGTGGATGACAGCGAGGAAGCAGGTCTTGGGTTAAGGGGGATAAAGACAGATTAGTCAGATGGACAGATCAGTAGCAGATGCAATTTAACCCTGGTTTAGCCCTGGGGAGCCTTCCCACTCAAGATTGTGGCTCCTCACCAGAGCTCATCCGCTCCAGCTGCTTTGCTTTCTTCTGCTTTCCTCTTTTCTCACTTATTCTCTTTCTTTCTTTTAGTCCTTTAGTGTTTAGAGCTTGGTCGTGGAAGCAGCAATGGCCATAAGGCAGCTGGTTGCAGTTGATTGCACCATGGAGTTTGGACTGGTACCAGGGTGTGACTCTTCAGTGAGGCAGCTGATGTGGCAACAGAGCGCGGCAGTGGCTGGGGCCCAGCGTGAACCCTGATGGTGCCAGCAACACGGCAGCCATGAAGGATGGCTGCAGTTGTCAGTCGGCCATAAAAGATGGTGGCGGTGGCAGCCAATGGTGAGGTGGCAGTGGTTAGTCAGCATGAAAGGAGCCAGTGGCAGCAGTTAGCAGTGAGGTGGCAGTGGTTAGTTGGCCATGAGGGATGGCAGTGGCGGCAGTCAGAGATGAGGTGGCAGTGGTTGGTCGGCTGTGAAAGATGCCAGCAGAGGCGGCAGTTAGCGGCGAAGCGAGTCGGGGCTGCAGCCTTGTAAGCGGCAGCAAAGCCTGGCATGCCCCATGCTGATCAGCGGCGGCAATCTGCAGCAAAGGTGGCTGGCAGTTACAGGCGGAAAGCATGTCTAGTGCAGGGGAGAGTGAGCTCTGTTGAGGAAAGTCCAGTTTGGAGCATCTGCAGGCCAATAGCTTAAGGAAGGACTGTAATGGTTGACTTCTTAATTTTATTTCTTCGTTTTTCTGATTTTATACTAAGAAGTGCTGAATCTCATAACTTATATCTTTACTTTTCTACTTCTGGAGCTAAGATTTTATACCTTGGTATTTTGTACCTAAGATAGCCACTGTCGCGCTCTGTTGCCACATTAGCTGCGTCATTGCAGAGTCACACCCTGGTACCACTCCGAACATTGATGGAGTTGTACAGTTTTCACGGGACTTATGTACCCTGTACTTGAGTATCCGTGACAATAAAACCTAAATCTAAATCTAAAACAAAATGTGAAGCGATATACTTCGGAAGAAGTAACAAAACAGGGGAATACTTAATGAATGACATGACACTAGGGCACTCAAACAAACAGAGGGATTGTTGGCTGCTTGCCATAGGTTCCTGAAGGTGGTAGGATGGGTTAATAGGGTGGTTAAGGGGGCACATGGGATACTTTATCTGTCATAGCATGGATTATAAGAGCAAAGAGGTTGTGTTGGAATTGTACAGGATTTTGGTTAGGCCACAACTGGAGCACAATGTACAGTTTTTGTCACTACACTATAGGAAGAATGTGATTGCACTGGAATGGGTGCAGTGGAGATTCACCTGAATGTTACCTGGGATTGCCCAGCTTGGCTGTGAAGAGTGGCTGGCTAGGCTCAGATTGGCTTCTTTGGAGCAGAGAAAGTTTTGAGGGCACCTGATTGAACTATATAAGATTATGAGAGGTATGTACACGGTGGGTAGCAAGCTGCTGTATCTGTTGGCTGAAAGATTAATAACTAGGGGGCATGATTTAAAGACAAATTACAGAAGATTTAGAGAGGATTGGTGGGAAAGAAATTCACCCAAAAGGTGGAGGGAATCTGGAATGCACCACCGGGGGGTAATACTGACCTCATAACCTTTCAAAATGTGTGGGGTGGATGAGCACTTGAAATGTCATAACATAAAAGGCTATGGGGCCAAATGCCAAAAAATGGGATTAGTGTCAATAGGTTGGTGTAGACCTGATGGGCTGACAGGCCTCTTCTGTGCTGTATGGCTCTATGACTTGACTAAGCAAGTGACACAAGCTACATGGTAATTATAACATGTCTGAACCTAGTCTAAAGGAGTGCTATTTTTTCTGTAACGTTTAGTGTATAACAATATCTTGTCATTGCTCAATGCAGAAACATCCCATGCTGAAAATTTCTTTGAACACATGAAAATGTTCATTCTGTTGAATGGGAAAACAAAGAAACAACAAATAAAAAGCTGCATTTGGTTTGAGCTATGGACAGGGAATGCTTGCCTTTCAAGCAACAGCAAATTTGCAGTCAATGTGTGATCAGAGCACCCAATTCAATCTATTGGAAGTGGGCATCCTGTCTGGATGTTGCATTCAATGTTGCACAGCTCTCTCATACTGAAAATGATATTCTCCCTGCCCAATGTCCTCATCTTCCCCCTTGGAAGACTGCTGCTGCTCCCCCCAGCTCCTTTACATCCATCACAGTCCCTTTTTGCCTATTCTTACCTACACTTCACCTTAGTCAGGAGTGGTAATGGAGTGGTCACTCATGTTTCCAAAGGTAACCCTTGTCTGCCTTAACTTTCCTTGTAAGGCAATCAGCAAGGATATAGGCACCATTGCAGCTTTTAAAATGCAGTACCAGTGATCAAAGGTGACTTGTACATTAATTGAATTGAACCATTTCTATTGATGAGCTCCACCATGTTATGATATGGTCCTTTCAATCAGATGTGTGTCTTGAACTGGGGAAAGTTTAGATTAGAGTGGTGCTGGAAAAGCACAGCAGTTCAGGCAGCATCCGAGGAGCAGTAAAATCTGTATTCCTGATGAAGGGCTTTTGCCCGAAACGTCGATTTTACTGCTCCTCGGATGCTGCCTGAACTGCTGTGCTTTCCCAGCACCACTCTAATCTAAACCCTGGTTTCCAGCATCTGCAGTCATTGTTTTTACCTAGTTGAACTAGGAGAAGCCAGCTATGTTGACAAAGCCTATTGCCCAGGCTGCAGCACTGATCTCATCACAGAGAAATGAGACAAGAAGTGCCATATATCACAAATGATAGCACAAACACCTTTGACACATTTGTGGATTGAGAATTGAGAGATCCCACACAGGACTCTACTGGATGCATAGAAACAGCCAGCTGCATAAAACTTTAGTGCTGCTGTCATTGCAACAGTCACTGGGTTAAGATGACCATCCACCCCTTCAGGATCCAAGTCCTTGCCCAGTAGATGAGATAGTACTGCAACAGTGTCCTGGGACAGCCTCAGTCTGTGACAGTAAGGCACATCACTCATTTGGAGAAAATTATACTGATTGCGACAGACTTTGGATTTCTGGGCCAGAGTCTAACTTTTTTTCCTCTTTGTGCAGACTCTGTGCAGAGGTCCACGTCCACCAGCGATTTCGGGAACCAGAACAGCGCACGGTGTCAGAATGCCACATATGGAGCCTTGGAGTAGCTGAATGTGTGTGCAGCCTTGCAGCTTAGAGGGAACATTGGTCTATTCCTCCTCTATATCTTAAGGACAGTCTTTGCTGTGAATGATTCATGTGAAGGCTGTTCCACAGCTGCTGGAGGTTTCTGCTGCTCCTGGCCTTTTCTTGCCCACGGTCCTCCTCCATTTCGCTGTGCTTTTGTAGCACCATGGCCACAGAGACAATACCCCGTGCTGTGGCTGCATCCATTGGTCATGGTTGGGGGGAATTTCAGAAGCAGAACTAACTCTGAGTAATGTTGGCATCACACACAAATGATGGTTTAGCATGAAACAAAAATTAAAACTGCAGATTCTGGAATCCCAAGTAGACAAGCAGGAGGCTAGCAGAACACAGTAATCCAGGCAGCTTCCCCCTCCCCCTCTCCCTCCAACATGTCCATCCTTGGCCTTCTCCATTGCCACAATGAATCAGACTGCAACATGGAAGAACAACTCCTTATCTTCCGCTTGGGCAACCTAAAGCTCAGAGGACTCAACATTGAGTTTTTAAAATCTCAAATAACCTTCTCACTTATCCCCTGGCTCCCTTTCCAGCTGCACCTCCCCCCTTCCATTCCACCTTTCCTTCCAGCTACCAACCTGATTCATCACGCCCATCGACCAACCAGGTCATACCCACTACTTGTGTCCACCTATCAGTAGCTCACCATTCCACTACTGTCCCCATATCACTCTCCCCACTTTATCTGTAGCTTCCCCCTTACCCCCACATTCAATCCTGAAAAAGAGTTAATACCCAAAACGTTAGCTTCTCCATCTCCTCCTGCTGCTTGGCTTGTTGTGTTCTTCCAGCCTCCTGTTTGTCTGCTAACGGTTTAGCATAGTCCTCCATAGAGTGGGACATGAATGCCACTATCAAGGAGGGCTATGGGATGCTGGTACACGTGGTTTTGACATAGAGACCTTATTCCAATATCTGCAGCATATGTAGTGTTGCATGAAGAAAAGAGGTGCATTAAGATTACTGAAGCTTTGCCCTGCCATCCTCCAACCAACATGACCAGCCTCCATTCCATCCTTCAACATCACCCAAGAAAGGCAGCATTGCATATCAGAACATGTTGACAAATACTTACAGCTTAAGGTGAAAGGAAATCAGCTCCAGTTTCTCCTGAGGCCAATGAGATCTTGAACTGTCTTTATGAATTGTGACCCACAAGTAAAACTTTGAACATTGCCTATGATTATTTCAGCTTCACAGGCATGTCTAACTCAATGTGTAATGACCAAGGACATGACCAAGATTGATTGTGAGCAGGGTTCGTACCCGGCAAAATTGGACACTGTATGTATTTCACATCCAGAATTCTATGATTGTGTACAATGTGAGAGCCTGATTATTGCAATTGCCTTCGAAGGGCCTCACATCCTTCACATGCTCAGACAGAAAAGCAATTTACTCAGCCTGGGGGATGGCAGCCATTTTTAATTTCCTTTGCACAGTTCCAATTTGGATCAGGCAACACAGGTCATGTTTCAAAGAATGAGACAAAGCCTAATGTTTAAGAGGATTATCCAAACCTCCATGATCCTTTTATTCTTGCATTCCTTGTCAACATCATCAATTTTTGAGCTTCTTAATGTTCCCAACCAACTCTTCCATTTAAGCCTTCGTCTCCCATCATTATAACCAGAGCCCTATGCTCCCTCTCCCATGCAAGCTATTGTGAAGAATTGTCCCTCTGCTGAAGCCACAGTGATGGTGATTGTCAATGAAAAACTCCTCCAGCAGTGTCTCATGCCCTCCAATGCACTACAGTCTCCCAAAGGTACGTGTTGAGTTGCCTCCATTCACAATTATTGTCCTGTCTGTATCCCGAGAATTGTTTCCCCTACTTGCCCACCACAACAGTGCCCCTGACAACCTGTCTTGACTTTCAAGGATCATCCCTGATCAATTTGGAAGGAGACCCCTAACCGTTGAGTGACCAGCTTCCTGACAGATCTCTGTGCAGCTTCCTGAGTGACTGTCTATTAATTCCTGCATTGAGTGCAGCACAGAGTGTGGCCTACTTCCCGGACTGTAGAGGTACAACCCCCTTGTCTATGACGACCCAAGCTGATGACTGATCATGTCCAAGCTCCTTGACTGACTTGGTGACACACCCTGATTTTACTGAGGACTACTCATCTCAGATTTTGCAATGTAACCATTTGGTTGAGGCAAATAGAATGTGTTTGCCACATAACTGCTGGCTCATGATATTTGCGTGAGGATGATGTTAGCAGAGTGGCATTACAGCAAAATTTCCATCCCCTTAACTGGTCACTGTTGCCAGTGATGGCATTTTGCCTGGCCTCGTGTCTGTGCTAAATGACAAAGCAGGAGCAAAGTACTGCGAATCCCTAAATACTGAATGAGGCAGCAAAGTGCCAAATGACAAGGCAGGGTAGAGACGCTGTGAGCACTCAAGGAGGTACAAACTGATTGGGCACTAAGGTTGCAAGCAAAGAGTCCTGAGGTGCATCTTGTTCTGATCAATGATCTAGGTGCACATCCCTGCATGCGAAGTGGCCCAGCAGTAGAATTACAATGAAAAGAATCGCTGCGCTCCAAAAATGCAGCACAAAAATGGAGAGCTATACTTTGAGTCAGAGATATGCAATGAGAGTACATATCTAATGCCAATCTTCAGGGTTAGTAGCCGCAGGCAGTCACTGTACATGAAGTATGTCCTCAGATGTCAGAAAATGCTGGTCAAGATGGAGGCTGGGCAGCAAGCTGGAGACGCCAGGGAACTACTGTGACTTTCATGTCAGGAATTGATTCCTTCCGGTTTCTTTCTACTGCATGGGAGAATAGCACTCTGTATTATAAATCAAGTGACCCTAGGTAATAAAGAGATGTTAATGTAATGTAAATAGCCCTCTCACTGCTCACTAGTGAGCTTCTTGTCTTGCTGTTCAAACCTTGGTAGTTTCTTCCTTGATATTGAGAATCTCACTTTTCTAGTCACACCATATTTTCCCAAACTGACTTGTCATTCAGGGGCTGGGAAAATTCAGCCCCAACTTTCATGTTGAATGTGAGCCCTGTATATAATCTCTAATAGAACACAAGACATGATCTAACCTTGACAGTGGCAACACAAAGGCATGTTTATAATCTCCACAATTTTTCTCCCAACTGGATAAAAAATGCAGTTTGAATTACAAAACCAAGGATAGTGGAGGTAATTTAGATGAAGTCGTGCTCCGCTGTTTGAAAGCAGCACTCACGTTAACGCATTGTTCATCAAAACGAACAGTTGCAAATATTGAATCTTCAGTGTCATCTTTAGTGAAACTTCATCCTTGAAACTATTTCGACAATAGGGTGTGCCTCAATGAACATCCGGTACATTCTCAGGTTTCATAATTGTCACGCACTTTATGAAGAATTTAAACTTCAGTAATTGGATTTCATTTGAGTTCCAGTGGCTTAGCTGTATCTTTTCTTGCAGACTGTTGCTTTGTAGACAGACAGCCTGAGAATTGATATTTTACTGTTCAGTTATTGCTACCTGGACAGTGGCAGTATGAACATGAGGAACAGGATTAGGCCACTCAGCCCTTCAACTCTGTTCTGTCATTCTATTAGATTGATGATAGATCTGTATCTTCATCTATTTTTCTTGGTGCAATAACCCTTGATACCCTTACCTAATTAAATGATATTTAGCTTAGTTTTCAAAATTTCAGTGGATCCCCAGTCTCAACAGCTTTTTTGGGAAGAAAATTCAGATTTCCACCATCCTTTTGTGTAAAAAAGGACTTACTGGCATCACTCCTGAATGGAGCAGTTCCCATTTTAAGGACATTTTGTCTGGTTCTGGACTCACCCAGCCAGAGGACACAATTTATTACTATCTGCTCTGTCGGTTGCTTTAAACATTTAAAACAATGGCAAACAGCAGCAGTGCATTTATGTATGCCACTAAAATCATGAACCATTCCAAAGAACTTAACAAACAAGTCTTAACAAGGGACTACTCAAAGAGATGTTAGGACAAATGATCTAATTGTTGTCAAAAAAGTTTGTCTTAAAGAGTATATTAAAGGAAAAATATTAATAGAGTGGTGGAGAGCTTTAAGGACGGAATTTTAAGCTTTAGAATTCAGCAACTGAAAGCAGATCAAGCAATTGTTTTGTAATCAACATCAATATTGTGTAAGAGTCTGGCATTGGAGGACAGTAGATACCTTTAAGGGTTAGAACACCTCATTATTGGAAACGTCAAGAACATAACGCCCAAAGTTGATGAGATAGATGCATGATACTAAAGAAAAAGATAAGAAGTTTCAGACTCTGTACAACTATCTAACCTGGATTTAGCAATGAAGGGATTCAGAGGAAAGGACTTCTGTGTGCTACCATGATACTGTAATGATCCAGATTCATTTCCTGGTGTCCAGAACTGATCTTTTACACTTTGCAATGAGTTTCTTCTTTGCTGTCAGGTGATGTTCTGGGGTAGGGTGTAAATGTTATCTAGGACCAATAGTGACTTACTTCATATACTTAAAATTGCAGTTGGGACTCTACGACTGGTGAAACAGCCTGATTTAACATTTAACACACCAGCACACATCTAAAGTCAAGGTTTATGGTAAAGATAGTACTTTCAAAGGTCACTGTTGCAATGTGGGCAATGCAGGAGCATTGGACATACAAGCTCCCACAAAGGTAACGTGACAAACAATAAGGTAATATGCTTTATTCAACTATAAATATTGATGGGGGAGAGGGGATAACTTTACTGGGCTTCTTCAAAATGGTAACACAGGATCTTTGACATCTACCAGAACCTTCTGATGGGCTCTTGGTTTAACATCTCATCTGAAAGACAGCTCCTGAGACAGTGCAGCATGCTCTCAATGCTGGATCAGAGTGTCAGCTCTGATTGGGCAAAAGTGAGGACTGCAGATGCTGGAGATCAGAGTCTAGATTAGAGTGATGCAGGAAAAGCACAGCAGGTCAGGCAGCATCCGAGGAGCAGGAAAATCGACGTTTCGGGTAAAAGCCCTTCCTCAGGAATGAGGGGTCTGCTCAGGCCATGTAAAAGTCAGAAGTCACACAACACCAGGTTATAGTCCAACAGGCTAACTTGTAAGCTTTCGGAGCGCAGCCCCTTTGACAGGTGAAGTAATATTTGTAATGTTTCATTATTTCTGTTCTCATTTCCCCAATACAATTTCACGTGTGAAAGCCTAACTTGAGTTCACAATCTTCTGACACAGGAGAGAGAGAGAGCATGACACACTATACTTCAAATGGGCATCACGGTGACACAAATTAGCTTCAGAGCTTGTCTCCTTGCAAGGAAATTTACACTCAGCAGCTTGAGACTCTCAGAGTGACTCTTTACCATTACCAAAAGGACTGCTGGTAGTATCTATCTTTAGAGGTGAACCTGCAGGAGGTTGGCTACATGCTGACTGGCTGGTTGAGATCAGGTGGCTAGCTTGTGAATTGCCTACTTGACTAGTACCATATCACTGTCCCTGATCAATTTCCGCTTCAGGAGGTGGGTAGAAATTCCACATAGCAGTCAAACAGCTGGGCAGTTTGAAATAATGGAAGCGATAAAAATATAATAAAACAGAACTGCTCCTGACCTCTTTAAGGCTGTGGCTTCACCTTAAACCCCATGATGAGTCCGTTTAAACTATTGAAGCAACTACTTATAACCATAATGCTGAATGTGTCGGCACCCACTCCACTGGGAATGTGGAAATTCAACTTTGAGGACAATTTGCTGCGGCAACTTTGTACAGCAATTTCCACTCATGTGAGTGCCACACTATTGATCACCAATTCCATCTTTTTATTTTTTGATTCAGAGAATGGAGGCATCGGTGAGCGGCACAGTGGCACAGTGGTTAGCACTGCTGCCTCACAGCGCCAGAGACCCGGGTTCATTTCCCGCCTCAGGCGACTGACTGTGTGGAGTTTGCACGTTCTCCCCGTGCCTGCGTGGGTTTCCTCCGGGTGTTCCGGTTTCCTCCCACAGTCCAAAGATGTGCAGGGTCAGGTGAATTGGCCATGCTAAATTGCCCGTAGTGTTAGGTAAGGGGTAAATGTAGGGGTATGGGTGGGTTTCGCTTCGGCGGGTCGGTGTGGACTTGTTGGGCCGAAGGACCTGTTTCCACACTGTAATGTAATGTAAAAAAAGTGTAATCTAATCATCAGCAAGTTCAGCATTTGAAACTCATCTCTTATTGTCATTGAGAGGTTGAAAGTGAGCCACTCCCTTGAACTGCTGCAGTTTGTGTGGTGAAGGTACACTCTTTAGGCAGAGAGCTCCATGAATTTGACCCAACAATGATGAAGGAACGGTCAGGATGTTGTGTGACTTGGATTGACCTGTGTTTCTTTCTTTGGTTGCAGGTTCCAGGTTCTGTTTAAATGACATTAATACATGTTTTCAGCTATATCTGGATATTCCAAGTATATATTTTAGTGGAATTTTCACGATAGGTCTGGCATGTTTTCAAATATGTCCCCAAATATATCTCTTGACAATTTGTAATAAATTCCATGATATCAGCTTTATAATATTTCATTATTCCTGTTCTCATTTCCACAGCATAATTTTGGGCTGCCTTGAGTCTTTATGTTCAACTTCTTCAGTCTACGCTTTACGCTTCCTTATTGGGTTTTGTAGATATTATTAATCAACCTGTTCAGGCATGTCATGACACTCATTTGGAGTAAGTGGGATTTGAATCCAGGTCTTCTGGACCAGAAGAAGGGACACAACCACAGTGCCACAAGAGGCTCTTAAAACTTGACTGTACTGGGATTTGTTACCACAATCTTTGAATTTTGCATGTGAATATCTGATCTCCTTTTATTCTTCGAAACTCCACAGAATATAGGTCCAGTCATAATTATTTCATCACAAGACTATCTCTCTATCCCAAGAATCAGTCTGGTGTATATTTGTTGCAGTCCTTGTATGGCAGTATTTCCCTGGAAAAGGATATCAAAAGTGTACACAACATTGCAAGTATCATCTCATTTAGTAACTGCAGAACTTCTTCTTTGCTCCTATACTTGATTCCACTCATAATGAAGACCAATATACCCTTTTCCTTCTGAATTGCTTGCAGTATTGGCATTTTAACAGTCAGCGACTCATGAACAATGACACCCAAGTCTCTTTGATGCTTAACACTTTCCAGCATCTCACCTTTGAAGAAATACTTTGCATTCTAGTCTTCTAGTCTTCAATCGTTGATACAGATTGTTAATAGTCTGGGCCCATGTGTTACATAGCGGATAGGGCTTCAATTCAACATCTCCTCAGAAAGATAGCAGCTTTTGGCAGTGCACTGCAAGCTCAGTGGAATGTCAGCCAACATACTGTTTCTCATTTCTCTATTGTGTGGCATGAGCTCACAAGCCTCTAACCATAGAGTTGAATGGTGTTCCCAATAATCCAAATTGATAAATGCTAAAACTGGAGTTCACAAAGTGAGAATATGGCCATTCTTCTCTATTACTTATTTTTAGCAAACATTCTGTCAAAAACTAGCTTGCATTTATATAGCATCTTTAATGTAATAAGTTATCCCAAGGCTATTAAACATAATTTGGAGATGCCGGTGTTGGACTGGGGTGTACAAAGTTAAAAATCACACAACACCAGGTTATAGTCCAACAGGTTTAATTGGAAGCACACTAGCTTTCGGAGCGACGCTCCTTCATCAGTTGATAGTGGAGGGCTCGATCGTAACACAGAATTTATAGCAAAAATTTACAGTGTGATGTAACTGAAATTATACATTGAAAAATTGATTATCTGTTAAGCCTTTCATCTGTTAGAATACAGTGATAGTTTAACTTCTTTCATGTGTAAATCACAAAACCTTTTTTTTAAAAGTTGCATTCTCAGGTTAGTTGTTAACAATGGTGATAGCTAGACAATATGTTGAAGGTGTTAGCCCCCTGTGTTCTCTGTCTATGACCTGATGTTTAGATTGATTCTAATCTAAAAAGTGAGATAACAGAGTTTTACATAAATTCATGCAGTTTTTGAGCTCAGAGTTCTACATGAATGTATGCAGTTTTTGAGCAAAGTACAATGTAACTCTGCAAGTACAAATTCACCCCACAAAATACATGTGTGCATGTGGGTCTTTGTCTGTCTGTGTGTGTGTGTGTGTGTGTCTGTCTGGGGTGGGGGTTGTGAGTGTGAGAAAATGTATGTGTGTGTGTGTAGTGAGTGCAGAGTGTCTTAAGTCTGTGAGGGGGTGCATGTGTGAGTGTGGGAGTGTGTGTGTCTATAAGGGTGCTTGTGGGTGTCTGTGTGTATGTGTGTCCGTGTGTACCTGTGTCTGTGTGTATGTGAGAGTGCGTGTGTGTAGGAATATCTGTGTGTGTGTGTGTGTGTGTAGTGCAATGGTGATCACCTGTAATGTGACATGAACCCAAGGTCCCGGTTGAGGCCCTCCCTATGGGTACCGAACTTAGCTATCAGCCTCTGCTCGGTCATTTTTCTCTGCTGCCTGTCCCGACAGTTACATCACACTGTAAATTTTTGCTATAAATTCTGTGTTACGATTGAGCCCTCCACTATCACCTGATGAAGGAGCGTCGCTCCGAAAGCTAGTGTGCTTCCAATTAAACCTGTTGGACTATAACCTGGTGTTGTGTGATTTTTAACTATTAAACATAGCCCACATTATTGTCTGTACCCAAATGAAGGGTCGACACCTGAGTAGTGATAGCTAGGAATGTTATCAAAGTGCCCAACATATGACAAACTGAACAAAAACTCAAATAACAAGTACAGTTACCACAAAGGATTAAGACAAAAGAAAAACGCATCATGTCCAGTGCTTGAAGGACAAATAGAGGTCAAAATTGGAGAATATCACAATTGACAAGGATGGATGGAATGGCCTGTGCTTTGGTTTACTGATCTAACAAAGGTGTGGTGCTGAGATATCAGTAAAAAAAACTCCAGCTTTGGTGAAAGAAAAGAAATCACTACAAAATCTTCAAGGTAATTCCTGAGGGCGGGGCGTCTATCCCTGAAACTCAGATGTCAAGCAAATTGACACAAGATTGAGAGATTTATTAAAAGTAGCTGGGACAGGACAAAGCTGTGTTTAACCTCTCTGACAGACAGGCAAATAATCCAGTACACAACCTCTTCTACTTTTACTTTGATCGTGAGCTGATTCTATTGTAATCCAACCAAAAGAAATGTCAGAGGAAGTTTCACGTATATAAATTCCATGGAGTAATTCTTCAATTAATATCCCTGCTTGTTTTAGGAGTATGTCTAACAGAGACATATTTCTTCCCTCAGCTAGTGCAGGTACATAAGTTAAAACAATTTAGGTCACATTTTAAAAAGAAACACCAATGAATAAGCCATTTTCTATGACATCATTAGCTGAACACTGTATGTAATGATGAAGCACACGCACAATATTGACAGTAAAAATGCTAAAATAAAAGACCAAGACAACAAGCTCTTTAATATGGGCAGCACGGTGGCACAGTGGTTAGCACTGCTGCCTCACAGTGCCAGTAGACCCGGGTTCAATTCCCGCCTCAGGCGACTGTCTGTGTGGAGTTTGCACGTTCTCCCTGTGACTGCGTGGGTTTCTTCCAGGTGCGCTGGTTTCCTCCTATAATCCAAAAATGTGCAGGTTAGGTGGATTGGCCATGCTAAATTGCCCATAGTGTTAGGTGAAGGGGTAAATGTAGGGGAATGGGTCTGGGTGGGTTGCGCTTCGGCAGGTTGGTGTGGACTTGTTGGGCCAAAGGGCCTGTTTCCACACTGTCAGTAATCTAATTTAAAAAAAAACTCTAAGTGTTGATGTTTTATGGTAGCATTCAGTGAATCTTGAGAGTAGAACTGTTATCACTTCATCATCCTTTGCTGTTAGCCCTCTTTCTCATAACACTGTGTTCAACTGATATCGTCTTGGATTCCAGAGTTAGTCAAGATGCTTATGATAAATTGTTTCTTTCAGGCTTTTGAACTTTTCTACAATATGAGAGACAACCCTCAATCCCTACCCTTAAAAACACTTAGTTTGGATCTAGGTTTTAATGATATTCCAGATGTTTAAGAGAAAATGCATGCAGATATCTACAAGCACTTGGTAATCTCGCCTGCTGGTTGAAGAGCCAATGAGATCCCTACGTTTCCTCCTCTATGCAAGCCTATCAGTATTAAGTGCTACTCAGGCACTTAGGTAGCTTTTGGCAGGTCTTTCCCATGATCAAGGACTCTGGGGCAGAAATCCTTGCTACCAAGAGCAGCTGGCCAATCAGAGGTCAGCAGCACTACTGAAGAGGCCATTGTTGCTGTGAGAAAAATACCTGCTGGTTGCTCAGAATTGAGGAGTGAACACTGTAAGGGTGAGAGGGCATTCACAAGCTGGGGGTGGCAAGATGAGGGATGCAAAGAGGTCACCAGTGCAAGCAGAAGGCACTTTGCATTCCACTCGCAATGACCTATCTCCTAATCAGACACTGATTTCTTTTTGAATGAGGAGTATTCCCCTCGGAAACCACATCACAAGCAGGCAACATTTATTGTGCATGCCACATATTGATAGGTGTTCCCACTAATGAGTTACCAGCAATGGTGAGATGAAGCTCCTAACTGGTCTTTATTTGCCTGCTTAAGTGCATTAATTGGCAGTGGAGTGGTCACCTTCACCATGGGGCCTTCCCCTCCCTGGCAGAGTTGGAAAAACAGCAGCATTCAAGCACATAACCATCCTGCCTATTTACATGCTCTTCCACCTCCTACACACCACAAGGGAGACCATAAGATTCTATCCTTTGTGACTGTTGATAGAAACATGGCAGCTAACTTAAGAATACAAGTAATTGTGAGCTAAATGACTGATAAAACTGGTTGGATGGTGTTTGCTGAGGAAAAAGGCTTCAGTATGTACCAAAGCATTAATTAGCAGGTATAATGTTTTGTTAATTGCCTCTAAATGGTTTGTGCTTATTCTGTTAAAGATATGGTCTCCAATTATTTAAAGCCACTATACCAAGAAAGATACAAAGAAATGTTTTCAGAATCTCAAGATATCCCCAAGTGCTTTATGGTCAGCTGGCTCTCTTTGAAATGTAATTCCTGTTGTAATACTGCAATAGGTTATTGTTCTAATATACGGAGTCTTACTTTGTGCTCCACACCACAGTTGGATGATATGCACAATTTGAATTTTGTACATATCTTAGAGGGTACAATGTGGATTTTCATCAAAATAATTGCCAACAGCACCATAAAATGTATCTATTCATAAATTTCCATGATGATTCAATAGTCATGAAAATGGGCGACTAAACGTCGCTCTGGTTACAATTATATGCAAGTCTTGGTTAACTATATCTGGAACACTGCGTACAAATCTGGGCACTGCTGTAAGACGATAAGTCCACAAGAAGTAGGAAAAGCCATTTAGAAGTAGACGCTGGTCTTGGAAGGAGTGCATCACAGACTTACCAAAGTATTAACAGGGCCCTAAGGCTGAAATTATGAGGAAAACACATTGAAAACTGTATTCTCTGAATGCATAAATTAATGGCACAGTGGCTCAATGGATAGCACTGCTGTAGGGATTCTCTGAATCTTTTGGTACTGGTGTAATGCCAGATTTTGAGAGGAAGTTGTAGGTCAGATGGAGAGAAACTGATAGGGAATCCAGGACAAGGAGACCTTCAAATCAGAGCTTGACCATTCAGGAGAGGAATTAAGAAATTCTTATTCATGCAAAGTTCACAGTTCAGTTACCTAAATTAATTGGAAAGTTGGGATGGTTGTGTTTGAAAAGGATAAAGTTGAGAGAAGGTTTGTTAGAGGTATTGAAAAACATTAGAGGTCTGGAAAGAAAAGATAGAAATTGTTCCCATTTGTGAAGGTTCAAGAACAGGAGAGCACAGACTTAAAATAATTATCAAAATTATCAATGGTTACACAAGGAGATTTTTTTCCACTCAGCAAATGATCTGGAATGCATTACCTGTGAATATGGGGGAGGTGGGTTCAATTAAGACATTCAAGAGGACAGTGGATTGTGCAGGGTAATGAGGAAAAGGCAGTGAGGATTGGCAATCAGAGGATTGCTTATTCAGAGAACCACTGGCATCCCACTGTGTTTTAACAACTCTATCATTCTGGATGGTAGAACTGTGTAATTCTCTCCAGATAAAAACAGCAGATTTGAGCTCAAGTAATAAAATTAATTCTGCTATCACTAGATACTTTTTTTAGTCAAGAGTGTAAAATGTATGTATTCACTGAAGCTGTATGGAACTGGTTACAGACCAGTGATTTCATCGAATGGCAAACCAGGGGCTTCTGTTCTGGTGTACATTTTGAATAAGAATGAATCTCATTACCTCTTAGAAACCCATTATGATTTCATGATTCACCACGGTATCACAAGGCTTCAACATAATTATTAACTTTTAAGCAAAAACATTCCTCCAATAATTTATATTTCCTTTAGTTGTTTATTTAGAATTATCACTCTTAAAATTTGCCCTCAGTGTGTCCTAAATTTTCATAATTCTAAATATTTCTATTGTGATATTTCTCAATGCTCTCTCTTTCGAGGGGGAAAACATCCACACAACTTTTTTGTGTAACTCTTTTTGAATTTGAATAGTCTTTTTGAAATTTCAAGATTAAAAAGTGTGCAGAGCACTCCAAATATGGTCACTCCAAGACTAAATACAATTACTATAATGGCAAAGGAAATCAGTAGAGATTTGGCTAAATTGCTTTTGTACTTGAAAACTATTATTTAGCCTGAACGTTTATTTCTGGAGATTCTACTGATCTCGTATGGAAGTTGTTGGGCCAATGCACTGCAGAAATACTGAGTCATTCTGAAAATGGAGAACAAGTGCAAAATGCCATAGGCAACATTATCTTAATAGTTCAGCATACCACCCTAGTACATGTACTACAATTGTGAAAAAAATACATTTAGAAGGAGATTATTTGGACTATTGCACATGTGCTTGGACTTTGAAAAACTATGAAATCAGTCCTACTCTCTTGATCTTTCCCCTTAACACTGCCATTTTGTCCCTTTCAGAAATGTATAATTCTCTCTTTTGAAGTTATTGTCAAATCTGCTGTCAATGCCATTTTAGGCAGTGCATTCCAGATCATAACAATTTATAGCATTAAAAAACCATTTCTTAAATGAGTTCAACATCTTAACTTAAAATAACTTCTGCAGTTTTTAACAACTCTGCAGCAGCATCTCTACAACTTAGACTATAGTGTGATAGTGGCTCAGCACCAGGACAATTAGAGGTGGACAATAATTAACCTCTTCATTATCCTGAGTTCAAAGTGCATCGTCAATATTTGGTTTTAGATATTTTGAATTGCCTATCTTGACTTGACAGCAGTAGTTACAGTGCAGAACCAATTACAAAAAAAATTAGGTTTGAATTGAAATATCCATGAATCAATGGCTTTCAACCAATCGGCAGTGTATTGTATCATTTAAAAATGATCAACTGTCACTTGGTGCCAGTTAGAATATGATGGGTTCAAGTTCCATTCCAGAGATCTAAGTACAGAAATCAAGGCTGATAAGCCAGTGTAGTGCAGGGGGGAGTGCTGCATTGTCAGAGATGTTGAATTTTGACTGACATGTTAAACTGTGATGCTACTCTTTGTGGTGAATAAAGAAGATGACATAGCATCATTTTGAATGAGTGATAGTGAGCTATCCCGGGTATCCGTCTAATATTTATGCTTCATTCAAATTACTAAGACAGGTTAACTAGACATTATTAGAATGACATGTGCAAATTAGCTGCCCATGTTCCTAACTTGTATCTGTGGCTACCCTTCATGACTGCTCCACTGGATGTAAAGTGCTAAAGAACTTCCCAAAGTTGTGAAGGTTGCTACATGAAAGCAAGTCTTTTTTTACACACAGCAGAGGGGAAATCATCATGTTACAATTCCAACCACTAAGTAGTATAACATAAATACACTGAGCTACTTCCAAATGTAACTGTTAGCAATTTCCAGTATAAACATATAGGCAGTGTTCACCACAGTTACAGAGTCAAAGCCTGGGATATTTTACATTTGCATTGGTTTTTGAAGAATTTAACCAGTATGATCTTCAATGTAAAACTTCTAAGAAGATCACTGCTTTTTTTCAACACTGTGAAAGTGAATAGAGGTCACTGCTGTCTCCAACAGTCGAAGCTACAGGAAATATCAAACATGTGCTCAAATCTTTGTAATTTGTCTTTAGGTATGTGTGTACATATACATATGTATGGATGTGTTTGTTTGTTGAATTGTTTTGATCAAATAGCTCAGGATCCAATATTTAATCCACAGTCTGCACTCACTTATCTCAATGCACGTCAACTGGCAATATCAGATCAGAGATCTGTACTATCAGAAATAATTTATTTGAGACCATCCTGCTTTTAAAAAAAACATTATTTCTTAACCCAAAACATGTTTGTGGGGCCAAACATTCCTGGATTCATACATAATACATGTCTGATACAATATAAACAGCAAAATTGAGCAGCAATTCTAGTCCTTGTGTACCTCAGTGACTTATAAGTTGGAAATCAATGTTTTCACTTTTAACATCTAAATTGAAACTCGTCAGTTAACTAAGCAGAAAAGGGATTCTGAGCGAGAAGTCCGTCCCCAAGGTGATTGGAATGAATGGAATGGCATTGCAGTCAGTCATGCACATTATTCTGCAGTTACATTTTGCATACTTTGTGGCAAAAACTGTCCTGACTCCTATAGCAGGAAACCTGCACACCATGACACTGCAGCAGGCTAGTTGAACCATGAAGGGCAAAGGTTAATTATTACAGACTTCGGGCTTGACTTATGGGATCTAGATTGAAAGGACAACTGAAAACCTTTCATCCTTTCAAAGGGAACCCAGCAGTTTCCATTTACTGTCAGCTTTTTTTTTATAGTCACTTCCCACTTATTACCTTTATCTTAATTAGAGCACTGTGTTTTTTTTAATTAAGTCTGATCAGGTCACTGTTTATTGTCAACTCACAACTCTTTTAACACTCTACACAAAGCTTTTCTCCACATAACACATTTTAAGCATGACTTTCATTAACCAAAATACAGAAGACCAGGGAACTTTGTTGTGAAAACTGACATCAGTGGAGATTTTGCAGTGATTTGGAGTCTCAAATCTATCTTGCTATAGAACTACTAACAAAGATAGATGCAACTGATATAAAGCTAAAATATTCAATTACTCCAATTTTGTGTATCAGTGTGGCACCATTGGCAGCACTTTGAGTCAGAAAGTAGTAAAGTCCCATTACAGGATTTTAGCTGAAAAATTTAGACTGGCATTCCAGTGCAGTGCTGAGGGACGACTGCTCTGTCGAAGGTGCCATCTTTTGATGAAATATTAAACTGAAGCTTTTCCCATTTAAGTGGAGGTAAAAAATTCCAAAGTGCACTTCTCATGAAGAATAGGCGAGCTCTCCTCAGTGTCCCAGCCAGTATTTATGCCTCAATTAATATCACAAAACTAGGCTATTTCATCATTGTCGTACGTGGTTTTTTGGAACTTGCACAAATCAGCTGCTGCTTTTCCTACACCATAACTGCACCCTTTATTTCAAAAGTACTTAAATGGCCTTTGGGATGTCCCATGGTTACTTAGTGTAAGTATCTTCTCTCATACTTCAATATTCTAAGATAACATTCAACTTTGGAACTCTTCTTTTGCATCTGACTATTCACCTTAAGGCTCTGTTTTAGTTTTGCTACATGGATTGTAACTTGCCAAATCAGATAAGTTATCCATTCCTAACTAGTCCAACTTTCATACCTTTTAAATTCCACTGATTCTGTTCTTGTATATTGTTATCAACCAAATCAATCCATCACCTGTGCCACCAAGAAATTTGCCAGGCAAGTTGAGATAACAGCAGCTAATTATGAAGGTTTAAATGAACTGTTTTCTGATGTGAGATGAATGTCCCAGTTAATTGAAATTTGTAAATGAACAGTTGTTTAGTGTTCTACTGCCACTGAATACAATAAAACCCAGAGTCTCCTAAAACTTCAAAATTTTTCAGTTTAATCCATAGTAATTACAATATCAATGCACAAATACAGATTGACAATGTTTCTTTCCTTACAATGTGTTGTACTTGTTCACATTAAATTTCATCCGTGACTGTTCTTGCAAGTTTTAAACAACCCATTCCTATTGAAGATTAGCTATCTGACAGAGTCCAGCTTTGTATTAAATTGACACTTTATGTTTTCGTTGGTATGGCTAAAACTAGTAGTCATATAAAATACAATATATATTGGATGTAACAATATTTACTCTCAGCTTTAGTGCCCAACACAGCTAAAAGCTTACAGAATGTCGTAGACACCTGCTCTCTTGAAAACATTGAAGGCTTTCCATACACATTTGTGATTTTCCAATTACTTTGCACATGTAGTCAGTTTCCACAAAATGTGGTTGCGCAGAAGCCCTACTTTTGCCATGACGACTGTCGTTTTGACCGCAAGTAGTGTTTGCAGCACAAGTGTGCTCTTCTGCTGTAGGCTGTGTTGGATGCTATTTTGCCAAATGTTCCTTTGGTTTTAATCCGCTCTGCCCCGATCAATTTTTTTTAATTCTTTCATGGGACCTGGGTGTTTAGGACAATATTTGTTGCCCATCTCCACCTGCCCTTTCAAAATGCAGCTAAGTTCCAATACCATTGTTGTAAATCTGCAAACCACATGGAGGTCAGACTGGGTAGAGATGGCAGATTTTCCCTCTTAAAAGACATTAGTGGAGCAGATGGGTTTCTACAATAATCAATGATAGTTGTCATAGTCATCATCATTGAGAATTTACATTCCAGGTTTATTAATTATATTCAAATTCCACCAGCTGCCATAGTGGGTGTTGAAACCATGTCCTTATGACTATGGATTATGAGATCAGTGACATTATCACAACACCATTAGCTCCCTACTTTACTCTCAGACTCACTTCTTGAATTTACTCTTCTCTTTTGCCTGCAGCATATCAGGAAGAATTAGTAGAAATGACACTGAGAAGGACAAGCTTCTGAAACAGGAAGGAAGGGCAGAGCAAAGCCCTGATGAAGGGTCTTGATCCGAAATGTTGACTTCTCCATCTCCTGATGCTGCCTGGCTAGCTGTGTTCTTTCAGCCTTGTGTTTGTCTGCTCTCATCGGAAAGCTGACTTTTATTGGATGTGAGAATTTATGGAAAGTCCAATAGTTGATGTTTATCTCAAGTTCTCTTGAGAAGGTAATCATGAGCCATCTTCTTCAAATCCTACAATCCATCTGGTGTCAATCCACCTACAGTGCTGTTAGGAAGGCAATTCTATCATTTTGACTGGGTGACAATGAAGGAATAGTGATAATGTTCCAACTCAGGAACGGTGGGTAGCTTGGAGGGAAACTTGCATATGGTGGCATTTCCATACGCTAGTCCTTCTAGATGGTAGAATTTGATGATTTGTAAGATGTAATCAAAGGATGTTTGACAAGTTACAGCGATACATCTTATAAATGGTACTCACTGCTGCCATTATATATCGGGTGGTGGATAGCATGCTAATTTAGAGAGCTACTCGTTTACTCAAGTCATCAGGTCATAACTCTCCTATCTTGATCTCAGTGAGGAATAGTGTGAATTGCTGAAAAAAACAGACATTTTATCAAAGCTGTTCATCCTGCACTCCTCATTACCAGTGTCCAGCTGCCAACCAATCTACAGTCTGATTTCATATAACACATATGCTGTTTTCCCTTTAAATTAGTATTCTGGCAAATTGTCCTTACAAATGCATGAAAGGTTTTGACAAATTGTCTCATTTTTCAGCCATGTTTAAGTTCTGTTGCATCACTCGAATAGTTTGTCATGCATCTTCATTTCACAAAGGTGGTGCTCATCGAAATCTGTCACACGTTGTAGATAGAAAAAATCTGCAGTCAGACAACAAGGTGGAGACAGCATTGCAGCAATGGTAAATGTGATTGTGGCATCAAATACTTTTGTATTCAGCTTTATTGGACAATCCAAAATGGCAGCATTAGGGACAGTAGCGTTCAGCTCCTTAGCGCGGATTTCAGTTGCTCCTGGGCTCATGCAGTGGGTTTGGCCACATCCATGTGATAAAATATTGTTTTCCTAGCTTGGTAATAGTTTTGTTTTTGGTTTTGGTTGCCTTGGGGCCTCCTCCTGCTGTCCTCCGGCGAGAAGCTGGGGCCACATGCATCTCCATCACTGATCCATCTCAGGTGGTGGCCTCAGAAGATGAGCCAGGACCCATTGGTCAATGTCCAATGTTGGAGGAGGTGCAGGACCCATGCAGTGTGATGGTCGCCAGCTCAGAGGCTGTGGAAGCAGAAATGACGGCACCCACACCGGGCAGCACAGTGGCTCAGTGGTTAGCACTGCTGCCTCACAATGCCAGAGACCTGGGTTTGATTCCAGCCTCAGGTGACTGTCTGTGTGGAGTGTGCACATTCTCCCCGTGTCTGCATGGGTTTCCTCCAGGCGCTCCAGTTTCCTCCCATAGTCCAAAGATGTGCAGGTTAGATGAATTGTCTATGCTCAATTGCCCATTGTGTTCAGGGATGTGTGGGATAGGGACACGAGTCAGGGGTAAATGGAGAGTAATGGGTCTGGGTGGCTTACTCTTTGGAGGGTCAGTGTGAACTTGTTGGGCCTAATGGCCTGTTTTCACACTGTAGGGTTTCTATGATTCTACAGCAGTAGAAACGGAACACGTTACCAGGATGTCAGATGGCAGCAACTGGAGGAGCAGAAAGGGTGAAGTCTATAGAGAGGAAAAGATGAATTTTTGAAGCTATTTCAGCCTCAGTAATATTAATTTAATATGAATTTATTCAGTATTTTACCACTTGTAGAACCTATTCTGTAATACAAGATGGTGCCACAAAATGGCGATATGACAAACATTTCACTGTACCTAGGTACAAGTGACAATATTAAATAAATCTAAATATTAAATAAATCTCTTTTCAGGTTGAAGTTGACAATTTGTGAATCAGCTTCAAGGACCATTGTGAAGAAGGGCCATTGAACTCTATCCCCGGATAGGGGAATCCAAAAGTAGAGGGCATAGGTTTAAATGGGAATTAAGGGGCAACGTTTTCACGCAGAGGGTGGTGCATGTATGGAATGAGGTGCTAGATGAAGTGATGGAGGCTGGTACAATTAAAACATTTAAAAGGCATCTGGATGGGTGCATGAATAGGAAGGGTTTTGAGTGAAAAGAGCCAAAGACGAGCAACTGGGACTAGATTACTTTAGGATATCTGGTCAGAATGGACAAGTTGAATCAAAGGGTCTGTTTCCTTGCTGTTCAGCTTCAGGACTCTCGACTTGAAACTTTAAGTCTGCTTTTTCTACCCAGATGCTGTCAGCCTGTTGAGTTCCTCCAAAAATGTTTTTGTTTGTTTCAGATCTTCAACCTGCACAATCTTTTGTTTCATTATAGCAATCTGTTCTGGCTGACCAACAGGCAACAGCAAAGGCATTAGAGGAGTGGCAGATTTATGGAGTGGATTCTGTCTTCCTGAGAGGGGGGAGCAGGTACATGCATCATGGGAACACTGGAGCTCCTGTCAAGCAGTAGCTCAGCAATCCTAGTAATGTGCAGGAATGCAGATGTCTCTAAGATCTTGCAAGTTCCTTTAGGCCTATATCCATAGCTATGATAGCAGCAATTTGCACCACCTGACTTTCCATGACTTTTGTCTCCATTGAAACCAAATGGTGGATAGCTTCTGCTTATGCTGCAATAAAAACCAGCCATCGGATGCAACATCATGGGTTGGATGTACGTGTACAAATGGAGTTGTCCACTATTTCCACTTTGGAAAGTATGGGTCCCATGATTTGTGCAAAACCCTGTGCCAATTTGGTGCCAGACTCCTCTATGCTCCTTGACATTGACCACAGTTTTTCTGGCGGGCATCAATAAATCTGGAATTGAAAGTTAATTACATGACCACCATTATTGATATTATCACTTGATTGTAGTAAAAAGTCATCTGGTTCTCTGATGTCCTTGAAGGAAGAAAATCTGTCATCGTTGTCTGGTCTGACTAACTTTAACTTCAGACTCCAGTAATGCGTTTGGCTGTTAAATGCCCTTTAAAGTGACCAAGTAAGTGACTCAATCTAAAAGTAATTATGGTTGCACAACGAATGTTAAACCTCCCAGTGGTGCACACATCCTATGAAACAATTTTTAACAAGGTGTGTTAGTGCATAAAACATTACATTGCACATAGTTATTAGAGGTTTTTTTCAGTAGGCTGCCTAAAATCCTTAGAAAGCACCTTTCAAACTTACAACCATTTAGAAGGACAAGGGCAGCAGATACATGGAAACACCACCACTTGCAAATTCCCCTCCAAGCCACTCACCATCCTGACTTGGAAGGATATCATTATTCCTTCATTATTGCTGGGTCAAAATCTTGGAGTTCTCTCCCTATGGACATTGAAGGTCTACAGAACATGGACAACAGTTATTTAAGAAGGCAGCTTACCACCAACTTCTCAAACGCAACTAGGGATGAGCAAGAACTGCTGGCCAGCCAGCAATGTTTATGAGTTAACATAAACGTGTCAGAGTTTCCTCTGTAGGTTGTCTCATTGACATCCTCATTGGAGTCCTCTGTTGTGGAACCAAAGAATGACTTCACCTTTTGGGGATTTGGCATCCTCTCTAACTTTTCTCCTTGTGTTGTTTATCTGTTTTTTGTGATTCTCCACAAGCAAATCTTACCTCTAAAATATCTCTGAAAGTGTCAACATTTGAATGCTTGTCAGTAATTATGAGAGCTAACAACTCAATTTTGTTTCTTCATCATTGTCTTTCTATTCTTTCACCCATTGCTCCAAAAACACTATTTGGTCAGCTGACATCTTGCATAAAAAATGTATTTCAGAATGGCCAGCTGCCAGTTTTTTGATTAGATTATATTCCCTACAGTGTGGAAACAGGCCCCTCAGCCCAACCAGTCCACACCAACCCTCCGAAGTGTAACCCACTCAGACCTATTCCCCTACACCTAACACTACGGGCAATTTAACATGGCCAACTCACCTGACCTGCACATCTTTGGACTGTGGGAGGAAACCGGAGCACCCGGAGGAAACCCATGCAGACTCAGGGAGAATGTACAAACTCCACACAGACAGTCGCCCGAGGCTGGGATTGAACCAGGGACCCTGGTACTGTGAGACAGTAATGCTAACCACTGAGCCACTGTGCCACCCTTATTCATAGGTATGTGGTTGGGGTTGTGCTGAGGGGAGATGGGCAAAGGAAGGGGTATGTGCTTCCACTCCAAACGCCAAAACTCTGACAATTCATGAGTGGAATTAAAGTGGGATGATTAAGACAGGGTTACAAAGCTAGTCCTTTTTTCCTAAAAGCTGTTCCTTTTCCTAAGGTTACTATATCCTTGGTCATTTTCAGAGGGGTAATAAAACACTCTCGGTTCCGATTAGTCTGGTTTGGTACAGATATTTAATGGTATGAAGAGGCCTTTTTGTTTATATGTAAACAAATGAGACTTCAGGCCAAAGTGGTCATGTTCTAGAAGTGACCTGTATAATGAAAGGGGAGTAGTCAACTCTCTAGCTGAGCAGTTTAGTTCAGTCCAGAACAGGTTGGGAGTTCAAAAGTGAGCTGTGTGGAAACTCTCTCTTCTGCCCTTCTAATTTTAACCTGTAAGCATCTGACTCTTTTTTGTACTGTGTTTTAAAAGGAGTTTTCTTATTGGGACTGTTGTATATATTTGGAACAGCATAATAATTAAGTCCAGTTTAGATAGACTGAGTTCTATAAGGGTTCTTTATTCTGTTCTTTGTGTTTCATTGTGTAATTTTGTGAATTAATTTTTTGTTTATTTTGAACCTGGTAGTCAACCCCGCTAACTTAATCTGGGTAATTTTCACTGTGCACCTACAGAAACAAATTGCTCAAATTATGGTCTGGGCTGCCTGCTTAAGAATGTTTTGAGTGGTCTGGCCTAGTCCATAATTGATTAGGAGCACTTTGTGGGATTTTAAACAGTCTTAGGTGTTAGTGTCTTTATTTCGGGTGTTGGTTTATTTGGGTAGACAAAGCTTGGAATAGTAATGGCTCTTTCAGTCGCAAAACGTTTTCTGTATGTGCATGCAGTGACTTTGGAAATCTTGCAAAAAGTGAATACGACCAAGCTGCAGGAGTTTGCAGTGAAGCTGGAATTGGAACTGCCTGCTTCTGTGAGGAAAGGAGAGATTATTACAGCAGTAACTCGGCATTAAACTTGCTGGAGAAACCCTCAAAATCTATAGAGATGACAAGAATTCAATGGCAAATGAAATAGCTTGAGTTAGAGTGAGAGATCAGGAAAGGGCAGAGAAATGAAACAGCTTAAGTTATGATTAAAAGTGGAAGCGAGGGAAAAAGCAGCAGGAGCGGGAAAACAAGAGAGCAGAGAAAGAAAAAGAGAGAGCTTTTGAAGTTCAAAAACTGACACTTAAAAAGGAAAGTCAGCTTAAAAGGCTAGAGATAAAGTCTGAGGGTTGGCTTAACGAGGAAGAGAGTGAGGATGAGCAAGCCCTTGGTTGTCAGAAATCTAGTGAGAAACTGTTTAAGTTTGTTCAAGCATTGCCTAACTTTGATAAGAAGGATGTGGAAGCCTTTTTCAGCTCATTTGAAAAGGTGGCTAAACAAATAAAGTGGCCAATGGCAATGTGGGTTTTGTTGATCCAAACAAAACTTCTATGCAAGGCTAGTGAGGTATTCACATCTCTATCAGAGGAGGTATCTGGGGTGTATGAGGAGGTAAAAAAAAACATTTTAAGTGCATATGAGCTTGAACCAGATACCTATAGACAATGTTTCAGGAATCTAAGGAGGAACCCTGGTCAAACCTATATTGAGTTTGAAAGGATCAAACAGAGTAATTTCTATAGATGGATAAGAGCTTTAAAAATCAAGCAAACCTATGACGTCCTTAGAGAGGTAATCATTTTGGAGGAATTCAAAAATTCATTACCTGAAGTAATGTGAACTCATGTGAAAGAGCAGAGAGTTAAAACAGCAAGGTTAGCAGCTGAAGTGACTGATGATTATGAGCTGGTCCATAAAACTCAGTTTGACTTCCAGAATCAATTTCAGTCCATGAGGGATAGAAACTAGGCAAGGAGAAATCCTTATGTGGAAAGGGAAAGGTAGATCTCACAGGGTAAAACATAAACCCTTGAGGGGGACAAAGAAGTTAAAAGACTCTGGTGTTTTCACTGTAATAAAGTGGGCCACACAAAATCACAGTGTTGGTGGGGTAGGGGAAATCTGGATATAGGAAAACTGGACAAGACTGGAAGTTTTGTTGGACTCGTAACAAAATGCACAAGTGAAGTTAGACAATTGCTTCAGAATGTGCAAGATGATCAGAGGTTGATCAAGGAGGAATCGCCAGATCTTCTTAAAAAATATACATGCAAGGGTAAAGTTTATTCACATGGGCCAGGAGCAGTAAGTAAGGAGGTTACAATATTAAGGGACACTATCTATAATGCTGAAGGATAAGGAGATATGTACTCCTGAGGGACTATTGCCAGAAAAAGTACTGGTAACAGGAATTCATGGTGAGACAAAAAATGCTCAATTATGTAAAGTGAGGCTAGAGAGTCCAGAGAAGAGTGGAGAATTTATGATAGGTTTACTAGACAAACTCTCAGCTCCAGAAATAAAATTTGTCCTTGCAAATGATACAGCTGATTCACAAGTAGGTGTACTGCCTACTCTGGTTGAAAAGCCAGTGGAGAAGCAGGCAACTGAAGAAATAAAGGATGTTTTTCCAGGAATTTTCCCTGATTGAGTGGTCACAAGATCACAAGCTGAAACAGGAGAGTTCAAAAGGCACAGATAAAGAAGCTGACATAGCTTTATCAGAAACTTTCTTTGATCAGATAAGTGGCACAGAGAAGGAGCAAATAGGTAAACATGCAACTATCTTTAGCTCTGCTAAGCTGATTGAATTACAATAGAACGATAAGAATTTAAAACAGATTTATCAAAGGCCATTTACAGAGAAGGAGAGTGAATGCATTCTTGTGTGTTATTACTAAACAAATGATGTCTTAATGAGGAAATGGAATCCATCACACATTCAAACAGATGAGAAATGGGCAGAAATTCATCAAATTATTTTGGCAGTCATGTATAGAAAGGAGATGCTGCAAGTGGTGCAAGAGCTACCACTTGGAGGTCATTTAGGGGTGAGGAAAACAGCTAAAATACAAAGACATTTTTACTGGCCTGGACAACACAAGGATGTAGTTGAAATTTGCCAGACGTGTCATCTATGTCAGCTAATCATAAAACCACAGGCAGTAATAAAACCTGCACTTTAATACCTATTCCAGCATTTGAGGAACTTTTCACAAGAGTCTTGGTTGATTGTGTAGGTCCCCTATCTCAAACAAAAAGTGGGAATAAGTATTAACAATAATGGATGTGTTGACTAGATTTCCAGAGGCAATCCCATTATGCAACATAACATCAAAAAAGGTTGTACAAGATTTACTGAATGTTTTTACTAGATATGGACTGCCAATAGAGATCTAGTCAAATCAAGGATCAAACTTCTCATTCAAAATATTCAAGGAGGTTATGGAACTTGGGAATAAAGCAAATCAAATCTACTGTGTACCATCTAGAATCGCAAGGAGTGCGAGAGAGATGGCATCAAACACTAAAGACCACGTTGAAGGCTTTTGGTCAGGATTATCCAGATGATTGGGATAAGGAAATTCCGTTTGTACTATTTGCGATCAGAGATGCACTGAATGAATCGACCAAATTCAGTCCATTTGAATTAATATTTGGGCATGAATTAAGAGGACCGGTAAAATTGATTAAGGAAAAATTAATAAGTCAGAATTCAGAGACCACCCATTTGGACAATGTGTCAAATTTTAGAGAATGATTAAATAGAGCGATGAAGGGCTTTTGCCCGAAACATCGATTTTACTGCTCCTTGGATGCTGCCTGAACTGCTGTGCTCTTCCAGCACCTCTAATCCAGAAGCATTTAAAAGTATCACAGCATACAGTGAAACAAGAAGCAAATAATAAATCACATATTCACAATTTTGCAATTGGGGATAAGGATTTGGTGTTACTTCCAGTGACAGGTGAGCCTTTAAAAGCATGGTTTAGTGGACCTTATCAAATCGAGAGGAAATTGAGTGAGTGAACTACTTGATAAGGACTCTAGACAGGAAAAGGTCTCACAGAGTGTGTCATATGAATATGCTTAAACGGTATTTTGATAGGGAAGGAAAGCAAGAGGAAAAGGTATTAGTGATTACAGCACAGAAAGAAGAACCAAGTTCAGAGGATTCTGAATTGGACATTCCTCAAATCAAATTGCACAATGAGGAACTTGTTAACAATTGGGATAAATTATTGAGTTACCTTCCATAAGAAAATTGAAATGACCTGAAAGAGCTATTACCATCACATGGGGAGATATGTGGAAATAAACTGGGAAGTACTAAACTAACTGTGCATGATGTAGTCATAAAAGATATTGTTCCGATTAAGCAACATCCTTATAGGCAAAATCCTCTAAAGTTGGCACAGGTTCAGAAGGAGATAGAGTGCATGCCCCAAGGTGGCATAATTGAAATGAGTTACAGTGGCTGGAGCTCACCCATAGTCATGGTGCCAAAGCCAGATGGTATCCAATGGTTATGTGTGGATTATCACAAAATCAATGCCGTTACAAAGTCTGCTGCATATCCAATTCCATGGTTGGAGGACTGTGTCTAAAAAGTTGGACAACCAACTTACATTTTTAAGTTGGCCTTGCTCAGACGCTACTGGCAAGTACCTCTGTCAGAGAGAGCAAAGGCAATTTCGGCTTTCATCACGCCAAATGGACTATATCAGTTCAAAGTCATGCCATTTGGTATGAAAAACTGTCCAGCCACGTTTCAGAGACTGACTAACAAGGTCATTGCCAATTACCCAACTGTGAGGTGTATATTGATGACCTGGTGATTTTCAGTCACTCATGGAAGGAACATTTACAACATTTGTTCAATTGACTTTGGAAGGCAGGCTTGGTGGTAATTCTAGCTAAAAGTGAATTTGCCAAAGCCCAAGTCACCTTCTTGGGCCGTGATATTGGACATGGACAAATGGCCCCACGGGATGCAAAAACAAAAGTAATTGGGGAATTTCCCACACCATTGACAAAAAAAACAAGTACTATGGTTTCTGGGGTTGATTGGATTTTACCAAAATTTTGTGCTGAACTTTAGCAGTGTGGCTGCTCCACTCACTGAATTATTTTTTAAAAAGGCAACAAGTTTCAGTGGATAGTGGACGGTCAAAAGGCATTTCACAACCTCAAAATTGTGCTAACCACTGCCCCAGTATTAGCCACACCAGATTACATGAAGCCTTTCAAGGTAGCTATTGTTGCCAGTGATGTGGGTGTCAGTGTGGTGTTCCTGCAGGAGGAAGATGAGAGAATAGAAAGACCCATCGGGTATTTTCCCAAGAAGATGAACATTCATCAACAGAAATATTCAATGGTGGAGAAAGAGACTGTAAGCTTGGATGTTGGAATTACAACATTTCAGTATTTACATTACAATCATTTACACTGATCCTAACCCATTGACATTTGTGGAAAGATTTAAGGACAAAAATGCCAGACTGTTTAAATGGAGCTTGTTGTTGCAGCCATTCAATTTGACATTTGTTAATGTGGCAGGTTGTGAAAATGTGATTGCCGATGCGTTATCAAGACTTGAATGAGATATGGAGGCGTTCAGTGGGGGATGTAACACAGCCTGAATTTGCTTGTGGTAGTGCATGTTTGCATGTTTATAGTTAGTATAGTGTATGTGGGTGTTTAGACTACTGAACGGGTTTTTGAAAGGTTAAAAATGAAGCCATCTTTTGGTATTGATGGTACATTTTTTGAAGGAGAGGGTGTGTCACAAAACTAGTCCGTTTTTTCCCTAAAAGCTGTTCCTTTTCTCAACATTACTATGTTCTTGGTTGTTTTCAGAGGGGTAATAAATCACTCTTGGTTCTGATTAGTCTGGCTTGGTACAGATGTTCAATGGTATTGAGAGGCTTTTTTGTTTATATGTAAACAGATGAGACTTCAGGCCAAAGTGGTCATATTTTAGAAGTGACCTATATAATGAAAGGGGAGTGGTCAGCTCTCTAGCTGAGCAGTTTAGTTCAGTCCAGAACTGGTTGAGAGTTCAAAGGTAAGCTGTGTGAAAACTCTCTCTTCTGCCCTTCTATTTTCAACCTATAAGCATCTGACCCTTTTTTGTACTGTGTTTTAAAAGGAGTTTTCTTATTGGGACTGTTGTGTATATTTGGAACGGCATTAAGTCTAGTTTGGACGGACTGAGCTCTGTAGGCGTTCTTTATTCTGTTCTTGTGTTTCACTGTGTAATTTTGTAAATAAATTTTTTTGTCTGTTTTAAACTTGGTAGTCAACATCGCTAAATTAATCTGGGTAATTTTCACTGCACATTTACCAAAACAAATTGCAAAGTTATGGTCTGGGTTGCCTGCTTAAGAATGTTTTGAGTGGTCTGGCCTAGTCTATAACACAGGGATGAGGAGGACTTTCTTCTTTCAAATTATCATGAGTGTTTGAAATTCTCTTCCCTGGAGAGCAGATAAGTCTGAATATTTTCCAAGATTAGTTATATCGATTTTTGATCCACAAGGGAGTAAAGGTTATGGGGAGCCATCAGAAAAGTAGAGGTTAAGGTCACATCAGATCAGTCATAGGCTTGGGAGACCAAATAGCCAATTTGAGGGAGAGCCTCCCCACTATGTGGTCTTCATGAAGGAATATTCACATTTGCCACTCCCTTGATTAGCTGACCAAATTTTTTGCAACTTTTCAGAGATCGGACAGATGCAAAGTTAAGTATTTTTCTTACCCACCAGAAAACAGAAGATCAAACAAAGCACAAAGTATTTGCAATTTTAGCTGATCATGTGGAGCTGGATACTTGACATGGGCTATGAGCAAAATGTACACACAGAGCTATTAAAAAGACAGGCACGTTTAAATCTCAATTGACCTCAACTGTGTGAAACCTGGACCAAATGAACTAAGTGGGGGGAGACAAACTCATTCAGAACAGTCTGGATTTATACCTCATCTCTTGCAGTCTGTCAATGTGTTTGTGGAGGCAGATATAGTTTCAAAACTGAACTCTTTGATAATAATTTGCTTGTCACATCAGATAGACGCAGGTGCTCACAGCCAACTCTAAATAGACAGAGTAATCAAAAGCCCAACAAAGCTGCAGTAACTGCCAGTGAGCCGAGTGAGTGACATCTTTCATAAAAATTTTATTTCAGAATGGTTCATCTGTAATATTTCTCTGGAGGTGAACAAAATCATATTGGAATGAAATCTTATTGATATTTTTTTTTGCAGTGGTCACAAAAGGAGGCTGAGAAACTAGGTTTGGAATTGTTGGTTATAGATGCCAACAATTATTGTGAATCTTTTCCCAGGTGCACAATCATCATCTCCCAGCCGAGACAATTTGTGTTGGCAGATGATTCAACCGTCAACCTCATTACAGCCAAACCTGATCCTCTTCCTCATTTAAAGACATCAGAAGAACCTCAGAACATAAGAAAGAGGAGCTTGGAAAGGCCATTTAGTCCATTGAGTCTTCTGCACCATTCGGCACCATGGCTGCTCATCTCCCTGAACTCCATCTTTTCCTCGGCCATTTTCATGACCCTAATTCACTTAGTTAATCGAAGATCTTGAATATACTTAATAACTAAGTATATTCAAGCTATTATAGTCATAGATCTCTGTGGTACAGAATACCAAAGGTCCACAATCCTATAATTAACAAGATTTGTTTTTCCTTACCTCAGCTCTAAATGGTTGACCCCTTTTCCAAAGTCATGCCCCCTTGTTCTCAATTGCCCAGTGACATGATCAGGTGAAACCTGGTCAAATCTCATTTTAATCCCTCTTAGTTGGTTGCAAGAAATATTTTTGTTTATGTTTTTAGCATGCAGCTATCAAAGTTAGAGCTAAGGTCGCCATAGTCTTACAGGGTCATAGGGCTGCATTCTCATTAGCGAGAGTCAACTGGTAATGGTTTAACCTGGAAGGTCACCATGCCTCAGATGAGGGGCAAGGTTGAGAAAGAGAGTCATTCATGGTAACATTAGCCAGGACAGGAATTGAATCACGCCAATGGCATCACTCCACATCACAAAATGGCCATGCAGCTAACTATGCTAATGCAACTATTACACTTAAAGTAAAACATCATTAATTAGATCAGAACAAAGGGTACAAATTACAATGCTTTTTTGAGTGACATAAAGAGGATATTTATTGTCTACTACCCAGAAAAGAAAAGAAAAATGCAACATCACCCACAAAGGCAGGTAATAAGTTTAAAGTGAAGGGTGAGTGTCCAGTGTAGACAGGAAGGGAAAAGTAATTGCACTTCAGAAGCTTTTAGGGCCCTTGAAGTGTTAGGTTTTAAACCTGCAGCCAGTTGTTTAATTGTGCACTTGCCCAGATATATATGTGTGTGTTTGTGTGTGTGTGTGTGTGAGGGAAGGTCTGTGTGTGCATGTGCATGCATGTGTGAGAGAGAGTCTGTGATGTGCATGCATGTGTGAGAGAGAGTCTGTGGTGTGCATGCATGTGTGTGTGTGAGAGAGAGAGAGTCTGTGTGTGTATGCATGTGTGTGTGAGAGAGAGTCTGTGTGCGCGTGCATGTGTGTGTGAGAGAGAGTCTGTGTGTATGCATGTGTGAGAGAGAGAATCTGTATACATCTGTTTGCGTGTATGTGTGTGTGGGGGTGTGTGTGCATGTGCGTGAGAGAGAGAAAAAAATGTCTGTATGCGTGTGTGCGTGCATGTGTGTGAAAGAGAGAGTGTCTGTGTGTGTGTGAGGGAGGGTGTGTGTGTGTCTGTTTGTGTGTCTGTGTGCGTATCTGTGTGCATGTGTGTGTGTGTGAGAGGGATAGAGTGTATGTGTTTGTGTGTGAGGGAGGATGTATGCATGTGTGTGTGTATGTGTGGGTGTGTGTGCATGTGTGTGGGGGGGTGTGTGGGTATGTGGGTCTGTGTGTGAGGGAGGATGTATGGATGTATGTGTGGGTGTGTGTGGGTGTGTGTGTGTGGGTGTGTGTGTGTGAAGGAGGATGTATGCATGTGTGTGTGTGTGTGTGTATGTGTGGGTGTGTGTGTATGTGTGGGGTGTGTGTATATGTGTGGGTGTGTGTGTATGTGTGGGGGTGTGTGCGTATGTGTGTGGGGGGTGTGGGCATGTGTGTATGAGGGAGGATGTATGCATGTATGTGTGTGGGTGTGTGGGTGTGCGCGTGTGTGTGTGGGGGGGGGGTGTGGATGTGTGTGTGTGAAGGAGGATGTATGCATGTGTGTGTGTATGTGTGTGGGTGTGTGCGTGTGTGTGTGGGGGGTGTGTGGATGTGTGTGTGTGAAGGAGGATGTATGCATGTGTGTGTGCATGTGTGTGGGCGGGTTGTGGGTGTGTGTGTGTGTTTGTGTGAAAGAGAAATATCTTTGCAGGTGATTTTCACAAATACCTAGAAAGGTGTGGAGTCATATGGTGCAGAATCCCTACCTCTGGACCAGGAGGTCTGGATTCAATTCCAACCTGGTTTGGAAATGTGTTATAACATGTACAAGCAAATGGATTACAAAATATCTCCAGAAAGGTGTGAATTTTTCAGGAGATAAAGATCAGAGTTCAGTGCCTTTTTTCCCAATATTAATCAGTCTCAGACTGATCTGTGGTTTCATGAGTTTCGGTCAACATGGTTCGGTGACTACAGCAGCTACTTGTCTTTTTACAATAGCATTTGTCTTTTTACGATAGTAACTGCACTTTACAAGTGTGTCATTGAGTGCAAAGTGCTTTGGAATAGAGTCATAGAGATGCACTGCATGAAAACAGGCCCTTCCATGTCCGACAACACATCCATGCCAACCATATATCCTAAATTAATCTAGTCCCATTTGCCAGCATTTGACCCAAATCCTTCTAAACCCTTCCTATTCATGTACCTATCCCAGATGCCTTTTAAATCTTGTAATTGTACCCACCTCCACCACTTCATCCAGAAACTCATTCCATACACGCACCACTCTCTGGATGAAACATTTGCCCCTTAGGCTCCTTTTAAATCTTTATTCTGACACCGTTAAAGGCACTGTTTTAGTCTCGTGGTTTCGGGATCTCACCCTTGGAGAGGTGAAGAGAACCTCCACTTCCATCTCCTCCTCTAAGGAAGGCTCATCATATCTTCTGCCAATTCTGAGTACACCAGTAGGTGGGCTTTTTTCTGAGGTTAGTCTCCCTGCAGTGGAGCTCTTGCCAGTGAACATCCTACATGGGAGAAGCATGGAGGAAGCCATGATTGCTGTTGGAAGGTTGTGGGCAGGAATGGTTGTGGGTGAGTGGGGTATGATGTTTTGGGATTGTGGAAAAGGAGTTGAGTTTATGGGAGGGAGCGTGGGAAAGTGAGTCAGAAGCAGGAAAAAGTGCCAAACCTCCCAGTGCACATCCCCTGGCTGACATCCATCCCTTATAAATTTTGTCTGAGTGAGCTGGCTTGAGGAATCTAAGCCTTGAGCTGACCTCCTTTTACTTTGAGATATGACTGTACATTGCCAGGCTTTCCCATAGTTGGGTTAATCCCAGCGGCTCTTCATTGCTCCTAACTTGGCCCCTTAAGGGCCACAATTTGTGATAGGAAGAAATTTTGACCATGGGTCATTCTGCCCAGGAATTAATTCTGGTGGAGATGGGAAGGCAGGTACGGTCAGGTATTTACTGTATTCACTTGGGAAGCAGGTGTTTCTAGCTGGTCAGTATTTATGGCCTTCCCCTAGCTGCCCTTGAACTGAGTGGCTTGTGAGGCCATTTCAGAGGGCAGTTGAGAGTCAACCCATTGCCATAGGCCTGGAGTCACGCGTAGGCCAAACCAGGTAAGAACAGATTTTCTTCCCCTAAGGGCATTAGTGACAATCGGCAATGGTTATATGGTCATCAGTAGATTCTTAATTCCAGATTTTTTTTAATTTAATTCAAATTACACCGTTTGCTATGGTGGAATATGAACCTGGGTCTCAAAATATTAGCTAAGTTTCTGGATTAATTGTCTAACTGTAATACATCAAAACCATTGCCTCCCCTATGGTATGCCTCAACTTCACTCTTCCTGCCTCCCACTTTACCACCACTGGGGTCAGAGGTTTCTGCCCATAGCCAGAGAATTGCCTGCTCCAGCATGTGCCTCACAAGGCTTTATCCTCAGCTCCCTCCTATTTCACATCCACATGCTGCAACTCAGTGATATCATGTAAAAGCACCTCATTTCCAATGTAACTAATGACTCCAAATTCCATCCATCAGCAGGTCTCTCAATCCCTCCACCATCGCTAACTTGTCAGAATTCTGATGAGACACCTAACACAAGGTTAGGCAGACATTTTCGCCAACTGATTATTGGGAGGTATGAAGCCACTATCTTCAAATTTGCTGGACAAACTATTCCATAGCCACCGACTTCATTCTCCACCCTGGGAACTATATGAGGCTGACTAACAACATAAACAGGGAGAACTAGAGAAACTCATTATGTCTGAGAGAATCTGTGAAGAATGTGTGGAGAGAGAGAGAGTTTAAGGTTTTTGAGTGTAATGAACCTTTATTGAGAATCTTCTGAAGAAGATTCATTGAGGATGAGGTAGGCCGAAGGATGTGTTTCCAGGCTGTATAAGTCTAAGACTTAAATGTTTACTCAGTTTCTCTCTCTGCAGTTGCTGCCAGACCTGCTGAGTTTCTACAGCATTGTTATTTTTATTGCAAATGTCCAGCATCTACAGTATTTTGATTTTATAAGATTGTTAGCAGCTTTGGTGCCATATTTCAGCCTGAATGAATTTCCAATCGCACATGTAGAACTGACTAAGGTTGCCTATGTCTATATCTATAACATTGTCCACTCTGTCCCTACATCAGGTTAGCAGGAACCAGAAACCTCAACCATGCTCCTGTTACCTTGAGACATGACTGCTCAGATGCTCTTCTGGTTGCTGTGTGTTACTCTGTATAAACATCGCACTATCCAAGATGCTTCTTTTCAGCTCTTTGTTCACGCATCATGCTCACTGACCTACACTGGCTCCCTTTTAAGCAATGCCTCAATTTGAAAATGCTCATCCATGTTTTCCAATTTCTCAATGGCTTCATTGGGGACAGACAATAAATGCTGGCCCAGCCAGCTACACAAACTTGCCCCACAAGCAAGTTTTTAACAAATCCTCTCACTATGTCTCCGAAACAATTCAAGGCTGCAGGTTATCCCCACTATGACCAATGACTATTTTACATTCTACAATGATCTGCTGCACCTAGCTATTGGAACTGGGTATGAGTCAGGTCCTGTCTGCCTTGTAGTGCCCAACACAGCTGAGCTTTGTTGTGGACAAGAATATCCTCCTTCCTTGTGTCCTCTTTCATGGAAGACAGTTCCCATTTTCCAGTTCGTCAGTGTCTAGTAACTCGTCTTGTTGCCTGCTCCAATCGTGTAGAGCGTAGTGCACCATGATGATGTGGTACATTCTGTCCAGACAATATTGACGGAGCCCCCAGAGCAGTTCAAGCAGTGAAACCACACCTTCAGCAGCCCCAACATCTGCTGCTTCACTGCCCTGGTTGAGACCTGGACAACATTGTATCTGTGCTGGACATCCAGCAGGAGAGGGCATTATGCAAATGTTACCATCATGAGCCATGATCTTGCCTCCCAGTAACCAGCCTTCTGAAACATCTGGACCCTCACGTGCACGTGCATAAGAAAGCTCCAGAAGGTGTGAACCATAACAAGCTTCTAGGGTATTTGGCACACACCTCTAGGAAGTGGTAACAATGATCACAGATTACTGTTTGTCTAATTACTGATTAATTATGATTCATTGACTGAGAAGGCCTGGAGGACCAAAATAACATGGATAGAAGGAAATAGGACTTTGCTATGTTTCAGAAACAATTGACGCTTGGTTTTACCCTTCAGATAGAATTTTCAAAAAATTTCATCGGCCTGTACAGTCACAAAACTCTAGTTCTATGAAATCTACCTTCTGCCTAACCGAGAGAATAATAGGGGAAGGGCACAATTGATATAAACTGGTCATCAAGCAGTCTAAGAGGGAATCCAATCTTCTTTACCCAAAGAGCAGTGAAAATGTAATACTTGCTACTACAGGGAATGATTTAAACAAATAGTTTAGGTGCATTAAAGGAGAGATTGGATAAGTGCAAAAAGGAGATGAGGAAAGATCAGTGGAGTCTTTAGTGTAGCACAAACACCAGCATGGTCTACTGAACAATTTGTTTCTGTTCTTTTTAGTCCATGTGCATTTAATCTTTTAAACTAAGTAGTCCATTTGTCAGAAAGACCCTATGAATTCTTATGAAACATTATCTAAAATTACCAATATTCAATGTGCATATTAGTAATGATGTACAAGTCTTTGAAGATGCTTCATTTCAAATTTTTCACTCATGTTTCAAAGCTTTTGAAGATTTTGAAGTTGTAAAAATGTGCAGTGGTTCAATAGCCCTAATATTCATTCAATAATGAAATTCAATAAAGATTTGATTCAGAGTTTTCTGCACTTCATTGTTTTCGATTGATAATTTTAGGTGTTCAAACCTGCATTTGTCCACAACACCTTCAGGCAATGGCCTGTGCTTCTGTTTATAATATATCTCATATTAGCTTGACCCCATCATTTCATTAGTATTAAGCATGCTTAAATCGTTCACTTTGTAAAATATTCACTCGGCCATCATTACTGGGTTTCTACTCTGCTGCTGACTTTTAATGTTACCTTGGCTTGCCATTTAAAAAAAAAAGGAATGTGCTTTCTACTGTCTGTGCAAAAGCCAGGTTATACTTCGTTAATACTGTCTGCTGCATTACTTCTCAATCAGTCAGGAATACCCAATGAGTTTGTGTGTTAAATCTGTTTAATACTTAAGCTTTGAGTTTCTGAGCTTTATCCTCCAGGCAATGTGGCGTGTCTCTAAGCTGCTACGTTGTCAGTGACAGAAGCAGACTTGCACGAGATTTGAAATAGATTCTCTTCTTTATTTTCCTTTACCCCTCCTCTCCCAACATTGAGTTGTTAAGCCAGTGCAGCACTTCAAGTGCAGAAATCCTTTAAGGTGAATGCATAAAGCTTTGAGCATTTCAAGGCATCTAGTTTGACATAATAATTACCTTGATTTAAATCTGATAAGCTACCAGTTTCCTTGTACTTGCTCCCAATAAAAATTAAACCATTATTTCTGCATGAAAAGGAGCTTTGAATTGCCGAGTGAACCACATAAGTTGGACGAGGAGTTTTTAAACATGTGATTTAGGAGCAGAATTAGGTGAGATGGCTCCATGATTGCCCTGCTATTCAATAAGATCATGGCTGTCTGTTTATATTCAAAATTCCACATCCCCATCTACCTTCAATAACCTTGGATTCATTTGCCCAACAAGAATCGAACTCTGCCTTTAAAATATTCACTGACACAAAGTTTTACTCTTGTGGCAAAGAATTCCAAAGTTGTGCAAACATGGAAAGAGTGCTTCACATTCTGGGATTGGATACTATTATTTTCATTCCATCACCTACAACAACAACCCTTGTAAAATCAAAAAGGTGAGATCTGAGGTTGTGAAAATCTGTGATCATCTTTGATCTTAAAACTGATTTCCTGTTTACTTAGACATGTAAATGACATGGAATTCACAAAATCACAGAAGTGTTAAAGCATGGAGGAGGCCATTTGATCTGTATTGGTTCTCCAATTGAGAGTCTGAGACTTAGTGCCATTCTCCTGCATTCTCCTCATAACCTTTGCACATTATTTCTATTTAAATAATCACCGAATACCCCATGAATTCCTCAATTGAATCTGCCTCCACCACATTTCCAAGTACTAGATTCGTGATCTGCACCATGTGCATGTGTCATGGGGTCATAGAATCGTAAAGATGTACGGCATGGAAACAAACTCTTTGTCCAACTCGTCCATGCCGACCAGATATCCGGAATTAATCTAGTCCCATTTGGCATCATTTGGTTCATATCCCTCTAAACCCTTCCTATTCGAATACTCATCCAGATGCCTTTAAACGTTGCAATTGTACCAGCCACCATCATTTCATCTGGCAGCTCATTTCAAACATACACAACCCTCTGCTTGAAAACGTTGCCCCTTAGATCCTTTTTATATCTTTCCCCTCTCACCCTAAACATATCCTCACTAGTTATGAACTCCCCAACCTTGGGGAAAAGACCTTGTCTATTTACCCTATCCATGCCCCTCATGATTTTATAAACCTCGGTAAGGTCACCCCTGATACTCCAGGGAAAATAGCCCCAGCCTATTCAGCCTCTCCCTGTAGCTCAAACCCTCCAACCCCTGCAAAATCCTTGTCAATCTTTTCTGAACCTTTTCAAGTTTCACAACATCCTTCTTATAGCAGGGAGACCAGAACTGCATGCAATATTCCAAAAGTCTCCTATCTAATATTGTACACAGCCACAACGTGACCTTCCAACTCCTTTACTCGATGCTCTGACCAACAAAGGCAAGCATACTAAACATATTCTTCACTATTCTATCTACCTGCGACTCCACTTTCAAGGAGCTATGAACCTTCACTCCAAGGTCTCTTTGTTCAGCAACACTCCCTAGGACCTTACCATTAAGTATCTACGTCCTGCCCTGGTTTGCCTTTTCAAAATGCAGCACCTCGCATTTATCTGAATTAAACTCCATCTTTCACTTCTCGGCCCATTGGCCCATCTGATCAAGGTCCTGTTGTACTCTGAGGTAACCTTCTTTGTTGTCCACTATACCTCCAATTTTGGTGTCATCTGCAAACATACTAACTATACCTCCTTTGTTCACATCCAAATCATTTAAATAAATGGTGCAAATCTGTGGACCCAGCACCAATCCTTGTGGCACACCACTGGTCACAGGCCTCTACCAGCCTCTGTCTTCTACCTTCAAGCCAGTTCTGTATCCAAATGATTAGTTCTTCCTGTATTCCATATGTTTTAACCTTGCTAACCAGTCAACATTGAGGAATATTGTCGAACACCTTCCTGAAGTCCATATAGATCATATCCATCGCTCTGCCGTCATCAATCCTCTTCATTACTTCTTCCAAAAACTCAATCAAGTTAGTGGGACATGAGTTCCCACACACTAAGCCATGTTAACTATCCCTAATCAGTCTTTGCCTTTCCAAATACATGTAAACCCTGTCTCTCAAGATTCCCTCCAACAACTCACCCACTACCAATGTCAGGCTCATTAGCCTGTGGCTCCCTGGCCTTTCCTTACCACCTTTCTTAAATAATGGCACCATGTTAACCAATCTCCAGTCTTTCAACACTTCACCTGTGACTATTGATGATATAAATATCTCAGCAAGGGGCCCAGCCATCACTCCCCAGCTTCCCACAGAGTTCCCTCAGACCTATCGTCTCACTATCCGGAACAGCAACTTATAGACTGGCCAAAGAACTACACGCAAGACTGAAGTACCTAGTAGAAGAGTCAGAGCACTCCATCCACTCCACCCAGGAATTCCTAAAAATCATCAAAAACACCAAAATAGAGGGAGACGAAGCACTGATCTCATTCAGCCGAACAGCACTGTTCACCTCCATCAATATCGACCTAGCAAAGGAAACACTCGCCACACTTTTAGAACAGACCATCACACACACACCAACCACCATCAATCACATTACCAACAAAAACATCATGAAGTTAGTGGACCTGTGCCTCACCACCCACTTCACTTTCAACAACATAGTCTACAAACAAACCAACGGCACACCCATCGGATCTCCGCTATCAGGATTCATATCAGAAGCAGTAATGCAAAGGCTAGAACAAACAGCCCTACCAACCATCAAACCAAAAATCTGGGTTCACTACGTAGATGACACCTTTATCATCACAAAACGAAACAAGATAGAAGAGACATTTAACATCATCAACAACACCCTCACAGGCATAATGTTCACCAAGGAGGAAGAAACCAACATCAAACTCGCATTCCTGGACGTCACAGTAGAAAGAAAGGACAAGGGAGAATTACAAACCTGCGTATACAGAAAACCGACAAACACTGACCAAATACTCAAATACACCAGCAACCATCCCAACATACACAAACGAAGCTGTATCAGAACACTATTCCAACGAGCCACCACACACTCTAGCACAGACGAACTTTGAAAAACAGAGGAGAACCACCTATACGACGTATTCAAGAAGAATGGATACTCAAAAAACACAGTGCGCAGATTCCTCAAGAACAAACCACGACAAGCAGACCAAACACAGCCAGAAACCCTAACCACCTTACCATATATCAAAGAAGTTTCAGAAATGACAGCCAGACTACTGAGATCCCTCGGAATCTTGGTAGCACACAAACCCACCAACACTCTCAAACAAAAACTAACAAACTTAAAAGACCCAGTACAACCCATGGACAAAACCAACGTCATCTATAAAATTCCAAGCAAGGACTACCACAAACACTACGTAGGACAAACAGGAAGAAAGTTAGCCACCAGGATACATGAACACCATCTAGCCACAAAAAGACACGACCCCCTCTCCCTCATAGCCCTACACAAGGATGTAAAAAACCACCATTTCGACTGGGACAACACATCTATCCTGGGACAGACTAAGCAAAGACATGCCAGAGAATTCCTAGAGGCCTGGCACTCCAACCACAACGTCATAAACAAGCACATAGATCTAGATGCCATCTATCAACCCCTCAGAAAATGAACAGGAAATGACATCACCACAAACCCTAGGAACCCCATCCAGGAGAAAGATATAAATAGAAAGCAGGAGACAACAGCTTCGCTTCACTTGGAGGTTGCCACTGATGATGTTACCTAGCCAGGTAATGAAACATCTGGATATCAAACCTACAGCTCAGCGAGCAAACCTATACCCTGTTTTTTTCATACTTGCAATACAATCTCTTGTTTCCCATTCAATCACATAATGTTCTGCTCACCCAGAGGAACACCACAAATATCAGAATTAGACAAAGGTGTAATAGCACAGGCTTCTAAACAAGCATTATGTTAGATATTTGTAGGAAGAGACAACTTGAAGTAAGTGGTAGGGAGTCTTCCTGTATTGAACTCCTCCAATAGACAGCATTTGTTTTCTTGGTGTATAGGATGACTGTTCATTGTTGCTCAGTCTTGTTATGAAAACATGAAATTTCATGATTATTTTCCAAGAATTCAGTCAACAAAATATTTGTAGGCCATCTCAACAATCCCAGCACTCCTGCCAATGTTCTCTCTCAGTTGACATCCAGCATTTCCCCCACAGGGATACAGAGGACACCATCTAATTAACATTGGACCTCTGGGTCCTTTGGAGATCACTGTTGCACCAGGATGCTTAAAACTGAGGATTGTTAAACCAACTTGAGGAATCAGAGTGTGAAAGAGTCATGGCAGAGTTCCCTGGGGAAAGAAAAAATCACTTCCACATTGGCTACCCGGGTTACAATCTACAGTTGAAGCTTTAGAGGTGTGAGGCCTACATTCACAAGGCAAGAACGCCCCAGTATTGGGACTCCCTACCTGAATGATTCACCAATCAGATTGAATATAAAGTGAGAAAATATGAACACGTTAACATTGGCAAGAAAAGCAGTAAAGCAGAATATCAGTTAGGTGGAGAGAGATTGCTGAACTGCGAGGTCCGGAAGGATTTGGGCATCCTGGCACATTGCAAAGTTAGTATACAACTACAATCTGGTGAAGGTGCCATCAGCTGTTGTGAGTACATTGAGAGGAATAGTGGCAATATCACTGAACCTGATACACCAGAAGCCCTGCTTTGTTAACACATCTGGAATTGAAAGCTCTCTCAATAACGATGACCATGCAACTATTGCTGATAGTTGTAAAAACTCACTGGATTCATCAGCATCTTTTGGAGTTGGAAATCAGTCATGATTATCTGGCCTGGCCTTCACATGTTTCCAAACCCATAGCAATATGGCTGGTTGTTGCCCTCTGAAATGGCCTCACAAGACAGTCAGTTCAGTGTCAGATCAGAATTAACAACACATGCCAATGTCAACCACAGCAAACAACAAATAAAAATGATGAGGAAAGTAAATGGAATTCTGTCTTTAATGGCAAGGGGAAATCTTAAGGTTTTTTGTCACCATTGTGCTAGATTTTGATGAGAGCAAACCTCGAGTTTAAAATAGAGTTTTGGTCTCCTTATGTAAGAAATGACATATTTAATTGGTTCAGCAATGTTTCACTTGGCTAATTCCTGGAATAAAGCGATCATCTTCAAAGAAAATGTTGGTCGTTTTGGATATTTATTTGTTGTTGTTTAGAAAAGTGAGAGGTAATCTTATTGAACCATGTAAGATCCTGAGGAGCCTTGAAAGGATGAACACTGAAGGGAAGTTTCCTTTATGGGACAGAGGACACAGTTTAAAAATAAAAACTATCCCATTTAAGACAGAGGTGAAGAATATTTTTCACCTCTTTGAGGATCCTTAATCTATTGAATTCTCGACCCCAGAGAGTGAATGCAGGTTCAGTATTTTTCTTGATTGTTGACTAACAAGGATACCTATTTCAGGGATTATTCATCTTCAGCAAATAACACATTGCTATTTATAGGCATCTTTGCTAATAATGACCACAATTTGGGAATAGATAATTAACCTAGAACTTTGGGATATCCTGGGGCACAATAATACTATGTAATGCAAAAACTGTTTCTGTACAATGTTTGCTCCTCACACATATTCAGATTAACAATTGACATAAACAATGATTTTGATCCAACACTCCTATATATGTCAACAAATCAAGAGTTTTGAAAAAGTTGACTGACCATAAACCTATCAATATATTACAAGATGTTTTGAAAATGGTGAATTGTAAGTTATGATAGTAGACAGAAGAAGTCAAAGAAGTTGGAAAGAAGCAGAAAAAATCATGATAAGGGGAATAAATTTGATGATAGAGTAAGAGTTGTGATGTTGGATCTTGTTTTACATCATGTTCAAAATCTTTATCCATTGAATTTGTTCCTTGCTACTAAATGTACATTATGAACAAATTAACATCAGACCTTCTTGATACTCAAGATATTGAAGTGAAACTTGGTTGGAGCATGAATGGACAATCTCTACAGAAATGGGCAAAGGAATATCTCGTTATGAGATCTTCTGTTCATAATGTTTTTATGATTACTCTATGATCAATAAACTTAAAACTAGAAATTTGAACTTCCAGTTGACAGCTGGATGACACAAGATTTCACATGTTAAGACTTTTACCATAATAAATAGACTGAAAGTACTAGTGATTTAACATAATTATTGTAGGTCACTTAAAACTTAAATGACAGAGCAAATTTTCTGTTTTTACTTTTGAAATAATTGAAGACACCATGCCACAAATAAAGTATATCGTGCCTCTGAAATCAATTCTCCTGGAATTCATTCTTAGTTCCCAGGTGTTTTTTTTTCTTTTTTTTTTCCATTTCCAGCCTTGTGATTTTTAATCTCAGAATGTCTGTCATGGTGAAAGTCTTTTCTGGCAATTCTTTTTGTGAGTTTGGTGAATCTTCTAGCCTCATTTCAAATCCTCATAAATTTGGTCTTTTTCTTTTGAGCATGTTGTCACTTGTACTTCTATGTAGTGAGTCATAGAGACTTTTAGTTTCTGGCTCTCCTTTTCCTCTCTATCCTGGCAAACCTGTCTGTGCCTGTGAGGTTTAGGGGATATCTTAGAAGCTCTTCCTCTCTGAAGGCTCATTTCCATTGATATGTGATTCATATGGGCCATGTATGCAAGTAGAAATGCTGATTAGTGACACTTAAAAGCACTGTTTCTAGTAGGTTGGAAGTAAATGGCTAGTTTAAAGCATAACTGTTTATAACTCAACATGCCAAACACTTTATTAGGACTATGGTGACTAGCAGTCAAACCACTGCAATCACAAATGCTTCCAACTTCCATCTTCATTCTGCAAATAACCTGGGCCTCTCTTTAATTTTTAGCAGCCATATCACCCAGGTCACATGATCCCTAAGCCTAATTTAAAGACATGATCTCAGAAACATATCAATATTACAAACCTCACATATACAACTCAACTTCCATAGTAAGCTTTGCTGTTGGCGGGCACTGATGTAATTTTATTCATAATACTCATAATTAATATCCGCTCACAGGATCTCACTTTGAATCCAGGAATCATTCCCTAAGGATATGTTTAGAAATCAAATGCAGAAAAGAAAACCACACTATGAACGATATATACAAATGTGCTCAAGGCTTTTGCAGTTGTGATTCACTCAGACTCCTGGAGAAATCACACAGAGCAACATGAGTTTATTTTATTCCATAAAAATAATTGAAAAGTGCTAATGCTCTGAAAGCTCCATCAGAATAATTCTTAAACTGTTTGCTGCTATTTGAAATTGATGATTTATCAATAAGTAATAACACTTTTGAAATAATTTACATTTTAAAATCCTATACGGTGTAATCAGTCCATTGCTTATGAGTCCATATATTTCATCAGAGTGAGACATGGAGAAACCATTCAGGTTGCTTCAGTGAGCCATTTCATAGATTTTTCTTTCCACCTAAAAATGCTACTTCTAACTTGTGATCATAGAATGACAGGCCAAACAGACAGAATAAAACAGAGCCACGTTCTCATTAAATGCCACAAACAGGTTTAGGAGTGTGCAATGCTGAGTTGATCCTAGGAAGGGCGAGGATGAGTACCTTTAAGATGGTAGTCCCCTTCTGTATGTGTGTCACCTCAGCTGTAGAAATTTCATAGTCCGAGAGAAAAAAGATGCTAGTTTGAACCTTGCACAACATCAAGCGCATCTCCATGAGTCTAGCAACAATGATACCCTCAAGCAAGATAAGTAGACAATGACATTGAAAAATGCTCACAGACAGAAACTAGGAAGATTAAAAAAAGTTGATTATTTTCACATTGTTGTGTTTTATAGCAAATTAAGTGAAAGTTGGGATGTCCCCCATAGAGGATTAAGGAAAAAGCTGAAATATCATGGATTTATGATATTGTTATAAATCCATTCTTAATAATGAAAATATTTTTAATGGATTGAATTATTGAACTACTGGCTGAGTTTCAAAACTCCTATTGTTCAGTCTTTTAAAAATGGAACAAGCATTTAGATACAATCACTTCAAAGAATGGACCTAAAGAATGCAACTCTTCCATCTTTACTCTAACCTTTCTAAACCATGTACCTGGATTCAACTTGCTATGATCATTATTGAGCAAATGGTAAATTGGTGAAAACAAATCTGTAATAATCCAATTCATCCTCTTGTATATTTTAAAAAAAAATCTCCAAACTAAACAAAAGAAGAGATGCAGAGGAAGGAGAACCCTAAATGGATTTTGTTTTATGCTTCCTCACTACCTATCACACATGCTTGAAGTGTGCCTCTTGTTTGACAAGCTATAAATTATGGTTAGCATTTGAAAACCACCAAGCTGTTGCTGAATTCAGGAGACCACATAGAAATTGTCCATCAACATCTTTAAAACGCCCTGATGCAGATTTAATAAAGTCTATGAAGCCCATTTTGAAACTATCCAAATCAATCTACTTCTTGGGAAAAAAAACTTGCAAGGTAATTTAAATGTGCGTATCTTATAGTGACAGCATCTAAACGGTTAAAACACTCATTGAATTGGCAAATTACGTTCCTTTAAAAAAATCTACTGTTGTCAAATGAAGACTGAAAAAGGAAGAGAGTCATGCTACTAGTGCTTGCCTGACGACAGCAGTATTTTGTAAAATTGGTTTATGCAGATTTTTTAATTGTTATGGAGAAAATTTATGTTTCATAAATAGATTCGTTTTTCAGTAGTGAGGCTATTTAGTGGTAATTAAAAACATATTTCATCATAAAAAGACAAACATACCTCATTCAATAAGGTACAACCTCTTCAATGGTTTTTGCAGTTGGATGATTGATGCAAAAAAGGCAGATTTTCATCAGGTTAGTGATTTTTAATTGACTGTAGTTTGTGGGGACTTCAATAGCGCCCCCTCTGAAGAGATATAGAATGACTGACAGCGACTCCTTGATTTCTGTGTTTCATTGCCTGTCGTGGACTCCAGAAATTATAATCAGTGTTAGACAAGCAATCAAGGTGAACACTAGCAGTTTTTTTCTGTCATTGCGATCACAAAATCCAGGCCTACATATTTCAGTTGTATTCATTCTGTCTGGTGAAGGGAGGTCACAGTGCTGCCACTGGAGGAAATACGAATGGTCTTAACGTCTGTGTGTGAAGGAGCTGGTGTTGGACTGGGGTGGACAAAGTTAAAAATACAACACCAGGTTAATACAACACAATAACAGGTTAAAGTCCAACAGGTTTATTTGGAAACACTAGCTTTCGGAGTGCTGCTCCTTCATCAGGTAGCTGTGGAACAGGATCATAAGGCACAGAACATATAGCAAAAGATCACAGTGTCATGCAACTGAAATGATGTATTGAACAAACCTAGATTGCTGTTAAGTCTTTCATCTTTTAGAATGGGCTGCAGGCTTTGGTTCATTAATATGTAAATCACAGAACTTCTTTTAAGTCACATTCTCAAGATAACTTAAGGTTTTATAAAAAAAGTGACATCTCAACTCAAACAATACATTAAAGGTGCGAGGTGTCTGTATCCTGACCTTGAATCAGACTGATTCTATTTCCACAGTAGGAATTTATAAAATATTACATGGATTGCCTGCCTGCAGATTCAGCATTTTTTGAGCAAAATAGAATGTATCTGCAAATATACTTCTGCAAATGCAAATTCACCCTATAGACTTATATGTGGGTGTGCATTCATGAGAGAGCATGTGAATGTGTGCATGTGAGTGCATGCTTGTGAGTGTGAGTGCGCATGAGAGAGTGTGTGCTTGCATGTGTGCATGCTTGGTAAAGTGTATGTGTTAGTGTGATGGAGAATAAGCCTGTGAGAGGGTGTGTGCGTGGGTGTGAGTGTGGGGGATGTGTGTGTTTTTGAGAGTGCGTGCATGAGAGACTGCCTGCGTGAGTGTGTGAGTATGTAAGGCTGTGTGTGTATGAGAGAATGTATAGTGTAATGGGGTCACCTATAGTGTGACATGAACCCAAGGTCCCAGTTGAAGTCATTCTCATGAGTTCTGAACTTGGCTATCAGTCTTTGTTCAGCCACTCTGTGTTGTTGTGTATCCCGAAGTTCATCTTGAAGGATGGCCACCTGAAGATCCGAGGCCGAATGTCTCTGACCGCTGAAGTGTTCCCCGACTGGGAGGGAACACCCCTGTCTGGTGATTGTTGCATGGTGTCCATTCATCCATTGTCATAGCATCTGCTTGGCCTCACCAATGTACCATGCCTCAGGGCATCCTTGCCTTCAGCATATGAGATATACAATATTGGCCAAGTCATATACCAAGGCATGATACCTGCTGTGTACATGGTGGATGGTATCCCCACGTGTAATGATGGTATCCATGTCGACACTCTGACACGTCTTGTGATGGTCAATGTTGTCCTGAAGGCTGGGCAGTTGGTGTGAGGAATGGTCTGTTTCGGGTTTGGTGATTGTTTATAGGTGAGAAGTGGAGGTGTAGGGAAGGTCTTGGCGAGGTGCTTATCCTCATTGATAATGTGTTGCAGGCTGCGAAGAACATGGCGTAGGTTCACCACTTCTGGGAAGTACTGGACTAAGAAGGGTGCCCTATTGTTTGCATCCCGTGTCTTTCTTCTGAGGAGTTCATTATAGTTTCTCATCATGGCATGTCGGAGCTGGCGATCGATGAGTTGAGCATCGTACCCTGTTTTTATCAGGGCATCCTTGAGCACCTTCAGATGTCCATTGCGTTCCTCCTCATCTGAACAGATCCTGTGTATGCGTAAGGCTTGTCCGTAGGGGATGGCTATTTTAATATGTTTTAGGATGGAAGCTAGAGAAGTGCAGCATTTTGAGGTTATCCTTGGGTTTGTGGTAGAGTGAGGTACTGAGATGCCCGTCCTTGATGGAGATGCTTGCGTCCATGAATGCCCAAGAAATCTGTGTCATCTTTTGAAAAAGAAGTAACAATGCCATCTAGTGGAAGAAGGAAGAACAACCGACCTTGTAAAATGGATAACTCTGATAACCTCATCAATTAATTTTAGTGCGGGATTGATAACCTCTCTAAATGAGTGAGCCGGGGAAATAAACTCTTGCAATGCTCTCCATGCCACTAATGCCCTTGCCAGGACTGGGCTGCAATCAATAATGGTGTCGCCATTGGTGATCCCTGTCTGATTGGAGAGAGAATGGCAGCATCCGGGGTGAGGGGTTTCCCAAATAAATATCTCAAACTCAGGGAAAACAGGATGGTCCAAGGTAAAGCTAGGTCTGGAACTTTAATTAATTGCAGCTTTCTACATTGCTAGGAAAATTCCATTCAGCAAACCTCTCAATTTGACAAGGGTTGATATTTTTGAAATTGTGTTCTTCCGTCAAGATAAATATAAATATTGACCATTAATAGCACCCCCAATAGCAGACAAGTTCATTTTTCACCAGACATTAAAAGGGCAAATGTGCAACAATATAAAACTTACATGCAAGTTTGAAGGTCGACATCATGAATATAAGATTGTTGAGGTGGTGTTGCAGCTGATTCAGGGAGTTTGATTTGGTGCAGCAACATGTACTTTTAAACATATATGTTGTAGTTTGGAGTTTTGGATAGCGATGGGAGAGACTTCAACATTCTTTCTATCATATAGCCATCCAGGAATCTTACCACCTGTTATTGGTATGTGTTAGAAGCCTATTCAGAATGTTAGTCAACTTGCTTGGCTTTAGTCTGAATACAAACTCCTTCACCAACAGGGTTGAACCTGAACCTGGAGTTGCCGTCTCAGAGGCATGGAGGCTACCAACTGTGCCACATAAAAAAACTCATACAAGGTAGCCATTATAAATGGGGAATTCAGGAAAAATTTCACACTGAAAGGCTGGTGATAATTTGCAACTTGCTCCAGCAGGGAGTAGTTGAGCGTGAAATAACTCCACAGAGGCCAGTATCCCATCACCAAGACACAATTAATTTCCAAGTAGAGAATCAGAACTCACACACCTGGTTATAATTCAACAGGTTTATTTGAAATCACAAGCTTTCAAAGCACTGCTCCTTCGCCGGGTGAAGTCAGGTGGAGAGTCCTTGACACAGACCTAGCTCCCTCAGAGCCAGCTCTCAGAATGAACAGAACCATGGGTGACACGGTGGCATAGTGGTTCGCACTGCTGCCTCACAACGCCAAAGACCCGGGTTCAATTCCTGCCTCAGGCGACTGTGTGGAGTTTGTACATTCTCCCCGTATCTGCGTGGGTTTCCTCTGGGTGCTCCGGTTTCCTCCCACAGTCCAAAGATGTGCAGGTCAGGTGAATTGGCCATGCTAAATTGCCCATAGTGTTAGGTGAAGGGATAAAATGTAGGGGTATGGGTGGGTTGCGCTTCGGCAGGTCGGTGTGGACTTGTTGGACTGAAGAGCCAGTTTCCACACTGTAAGTAATCTAATCTAATCTCTGACAGTCTTACTGATACCTGTCAGCCAGCGTTCCCTGATTGTACCAAGTTAGCAGTCCCAATCAGGGAACTCATATTCTATAGGGTCACTGGCTGACCTTGTTACAATTACTACAGACGGAAATATGAGAAATACCTTAAGGGTTAACCCATATATGCGGGTCAGAGAATAACAAATAGAAGGGTTTGATAGTGGGGTTAGATTCAGAAGGATGGGAAGAGACTTTTGCGAAGCGTAGACACCAGGATATGTTCGCTGAGTATCCTTTTTCTCTGCTGTAATTTTTTTGAAAAGTTCACTGATGGGATGTGAGTGTCTCCAGTTGGCCAGCATTTACTGCCCATCTCTAGTTGCTCTTAAGAAAATGGTGGTGAGCTGCCTTTTTGAACAGCTACAGTCCATGTGCTGTAGGTAGACACACAATGCTCTTAGACCCATCAACAGTGAAGGATATTTACAATTCGGAATGGTGAGTGGCTTGGAGGGGAATTTGGAGGTGGCAGTGTTCCCATGTATTTGCTGTCCTTGTCCTTCTAGATGGAAGTGGTCATGTGTTGAGATGGTGTGCCTAAGGATCTTGTGTGAATTTCTAGAGTGCAACTTGTTGACAAATACACATCTTGTTGCTATGGAGCATCTGTGGTAAAGGGATTGGATGTCATGTCAAATACATGTACGAATACAAATCCAAAATACTTAGTAATTAATGTTGGAAAACGATAAGATCTACAACGGGTCAAGAAAGCAACTTTTCAAGGCATGTTGTTATGGGATAAAGAAGTGATTTTGCCATCATTATCCACATTCCAAAATAAATTTAAAAAGCAAACACCAACTCAGTGATCCAGAGTTTAGAGTACAAATTATCTTCATACCCCTGCTAGGTTTTGAGAAGATTTGACAGGGGTTTTCAAAATCAAGAGGGAGTTTAGCCAGAGTGCATTGGGAGAAAATTCTCACTCTCGTGAAAAGAACGAGAATGAGGGGACACGAGTTAAAAATAATTGGCCAAAACTGATATGAGAGAAAAGATTTTCATGCAATGTAAGGTTAAAGTGGAATGTACTGTCTGAGCTTGTGATGAAGGTAGGCTCAATTGAAGCATTCAGTAGACAATTAGTCTGTTAGTTTAAAAGGTAGAATGGGTTGGGTTGCAGGGAGAGGCATTATGTGAATTGTTCATTCAGAGAGTGGGTGCAGATATGATGGGCTGAGTAACTTGCTTTCGCACTGTAAGAATTATGTGATCCTGCTTCCCAAACATGACTTGTTGTGTCTTCTGGAAATCTCCATCAAGTTAAATTTAGCTATTGAAATGATCATGAGATGTGAATCAGACTGCAAAATTGAAGAACACCATATAATAAAAAGAGAATTTAATTCATTCTATCATAGCATACCAAAGAACTTGATGTCATGTTCTGTTCTGGACACCACACCTTATGAAGAAGGAAATACAATATAAACTGATGAGATTTTTTTTGTTATTCATTCATATAATAAATTTCTTAATTGACAGAGGGCAGTTAAGAATCGACCACATTATTGTTGGTCTGGAGTCACTTGTAGGCAAGACCAAGTAAGAATGACAGTTTCCTTATCAAAAGGATAATCGTGAACCACATGCATTTTTCCAACAATAGATACATAGTCAGCATCAGATTATTAATTCTAGATTTTTATTGATTCCACCTTATGCCATGGTGGGATTCAAACATATGTCCAAGAACATTCCCTGAGTCTCTGAGCTAACAACTCAGTGATAATACCACTAAGTCATCATCTGCTCTTAAATAATTTTGCCTGAACTTGAGAATTAAATAATAATAAGTGATTACACAATCTATGGCTGTGCTTCATGAAACTTTGAATGTTAAGTGTGATTTCATTTGCATTTTGAAAAGATATTAAGGGTACAGATAGACGGAAACTTGTTGAAAAGTCTACGGTTCAATGGCTAATTCGAAAGATTAGATTTTCAGAAGTGAAATCAGTGAACACTTTAATATAGAATGGTCGAAGTTTGGGACTCTCTTCCACAACCTCATTGTTGCTATGCATATTGTTAATTTTAAATTCTTGGAAGCCAAAGTTATTAATGGATATGGCGCAACAAGTGTATATCAAATATATGGATCAAACATAATTTCATTGAAAGGTGGAAATGGCTTCAGGGGCTAAATAGTTTCCTCCAGTTCATAGTTTTCCATGTTCCTAAATCATACTTTTCTATTATACAACTGGATTTCCTCCAGTTTCTATCTTGCTATGAGCAAGGAAAGGGGAGATTAACTAATTATTCATGAGCAGTCTTACATCTATTTGTCACATTCTGGATGTCTTACTTTTATAGAGAGGCAAATACGTTTTAAAAAAAAATGGTAGAAAATCATTTATTAACCAGAGCTTGGAATTTACAAGTTGTTTGCTGACCCTTAACTGATTTTCAGTACTTAGACATTTACCATTGAATTGGATTTCTATAGGCAATGGCTTGAAATTGGTGGGAATTAGACCATTAGAATGACACATCCATGTTTCATCCTGCTATTAATTCATAAGTGATGCTGCAATCTGGAATGAATGAGTTCTGATTGTCTGCAAATTGCTGACCCATTTGAGCTGCTTCATAGCAAGCCTCAATAAAGCTGATAGAAATCCTTCCTCACCACGGAGCGCCCTACTGAACTTGGTGACAACCATCAAATTGTTCAAAGTACAACAACGTTCCTGCTGCAGTCATTTAGTTTGGTCATTGATGCTATAAAAGATACTTCTAATGGCATAATTTATGGTTCAAGCATGAGACTCAAACTTTGATGCCCATGAAAGAGCAAATTAAACAATGAAATTGTCTCCCTCGAACATGACATAAATCATTATTAGAGGGTTTAATTTAGACTTTCTACCTGACCTTGATGTTCGTTTCTTGCCAATCTTGCAATACCCACAAGTCTCAATAGTTTTCAAGAAGCAAGATTGCTTTGATCTTGGAAGAGAATCACTCAGTGACATGCAAATCAAATAATTCAATTTTGGGATACAGTATATACATTACTGGAGACATGACATGTGGTAAATTGTGTATTATTGACAGAATTCTCTGAGGACATCTTTGACGGTCTTCTTTCCACATTCTTTCATGCACTGGAGCTCTCTCACTCCTATATGAGAATGTAACCTTTGTGTCATCATGAACAAAAACATGGGGGATTTACTCATATGAACAAAAGCAAACAAAGGCCCACCTCTGTGTTGGTATCAGATTGACCATGCCTTTTGATCCCCTACTATTCACATAATCAAAATGGATGAATTGCCACATTGTTGACTCATTTCCAGATGAAGGAGGGATACATGTTATCTATAAAAATCTGAGCTTAAATATCAATCCTTAAAAGTAACCATTACAAAATAATAACTGGACCATATGGTGCTACAGTGAAAACAGCGGCAGTCAATCTTAGATCTGTTCCTAATCTGCTGCCAGCTTTCCCTGGTCATATAAGGGATCACGGTTGGATTTGGGGCCTGTTTAATTAGACAGGAGCCTCAATTAGAGCAATTTCGAGGTTCCTGTGACAGTTTATTGGCCTTGCATGGGGAGTTTCCCTGTGCACATTCCCTTGTTTGATTGTTTAGGCCCAGGTTGGAATAATGACTGGAGTGGAAGAGATATGGGTGTATCTCTATTGGGAGCCACAAGAGTAGCATGAGGTAGAGGTATCCCCTCATGATGATCACAAATCTCTCCAATATCCTCAACGTATTTTTGATGAAGTCAGGTTGTTTTCAGGGTTGTTGGAAGCCAATGAGAAACATTCTTACTGTTACTGAGCACCAGGTCTTGAATTAGACTGATCATCGTGTTCTTACCCACTGGTGACTAGCCCAATGCAATAGTTCCTCAGAAGTTAAGGTTCACTTTCAGGTGAAGGTGGTGCTCACTTCATGCTTAGAGTTATCTTGCAAATTGAAATAGGCCAAAACATTTAGGCCAAAGCGCTCGACCTAATGAAGATTATTTCTGATGACCGATAGAAGATAATTCTCATTATAGCCCTGACTTTAACCCTGGCCAATCTACTTTTCTTCTGCACTGATTTCAAAACAGAGGAAGAGCAAAGAGGGATTAACATGGATATCAGTCCCAAACATATCAATTTGAATCTGGTTAAAAACTGGCTTTCTAACTGGGCATTTAAGAAAGGGCAAGAGAGCAGACCAACGTTGAGCATTTTGTGGATATACTGAAGATATCTGCTTTGATCAAGCGATATTGAGTTCCTCAATTTGCACAAGTCACTTCTTTAGTAACCTTCCCTGGAACCTATTACAGATTGTGCAAACTTTGAAAATGTCCCCTCTGGATAATTGTTTAGACATTATTTAATCAACAGTGTGAAGCAACAATTGATACACATTTCTTAACCAGGACTTGGCCTCAAAATGATGCCTCATTACAAACAATGACGCAAACTCTTACAAATAAAGTTCATGCCCAAGGGCCTTAGCACATAGAGCCCTGATAGTCACAACAAGAGAAAAAGTAATTCTCAATGAATGGCTTGGATAAAGTGAAGAAACACAACTGATTTAACAAGACAATGTGCTGTAAAACAGAAATATGGTGCAATGTGTAAAGTGAACAGATAATGACACAAACAAAACAAAATATAGATTTATACTCCCTCTTGTGAAATACCAAATGATAAGTGGAAAAGTAAAACTGAGTCAATTTTGTGAGTACAAGATCAACTTCAGCTTTCATAGTTCTTTTACCTTCGTGACCTTTATTTGCATTACAAGCATACTTTAAGTTTCAAAAGAAATATCCTCTGTGACCACTTCAGTTCACCAGTTAGAGTCACTTTTAGTTAAAATGGCATTAACATCCAGGCTATCATATTTCAAAGACAAAGCAAAATCAGAGTCTGGACCGGATGAAATTGCTTGGATTTGAATTTGAATCACTTGCTTTCTCTTTGAACTCAGCTTTTCATCGTTACTGGCATAAACCACCACCAAAAGAAAAGGTTTCTGCAATTCTGAAGGAGGTTAAAATGTCATCTGCCAATTCCTATTTGGTTGAGCTTCCAGTTGACTGCTAAAGAAGTGTGAATAAATGATTTATAACAACATTCACTGCTGCAGGTTTTGTAATAAACCAACCTTTATGTTCTAACACATAACAAAAAGCCATAAAATTATTCATATTTATTTGGAAAATTTGAAATCTTCAAAAGTCTAGTCATCAATAATTATGACGAATCACAGTTTACAATGCAGAACCATGTATGTCTGCATTTTCCAGAGTATTTTCATGATAGTACAGAAGATAACACAAGCAAAATACTTCAAAATTATGCTAATAACATTACATTCTTCAACAGTTTGGAACAATTTTAAAATTGATAGAAATTGCTCAGTTTGATGCCCATGCAATAGAATACGTTCCTGTATCAATTTGACAAAATAAGTGAGCAATCAGCAACATGAAGGAATGTTTAAATATCACGGACTATAAATATTTAACAGATTGAGCAATGAGCAAGCACACTGATATTTAGATACTTCACAGTATCTTTCAGTCTATTCACTACAAAAAACAGTTTCAGCCCAATGCCAAATGCAAATGACCCAGCAGTGTCAAAGCAACTTTCCCATGATTTAAGAGCCTCCCGATTCACAGCTGAAGCCTTCATATGGGTGCCAGCGAACCAGCGCAGAAACTGGAATCTACTTATTTCATTAAGACTATAGATTTAGTTATGTCACTCTTAAGCCTTTTTTCTTAAAAAAATGAATACATGAAGAAGTTATGCGCCACACCTTATTTCTTCTTGATGTGATAAATGTTTCACAGAATTCAAGAGGTACACACATCTACCATCTCAAGTTGCAGGGCAGGTCTGAATTACATTGTTTATGCTTTTGCAGTGTGGGAAAAGGAAGTTAAATGTCAGGTTGTTTTTCTCCTCCTGTAATATCTGACTTGCCCAACATAAAACGTAAGAAATTTTTAAAAATTGTTTACAGTCAACAATTCAAAATGTTTAGCAATCTGATATAAAATTTGTAAAGCAGGTACTCATTTATTTGGGGTATAATAATGGGACTATTATCAGTCACAGTGCAAAAGCTGTATCTGTTTTTACAAGACATTGCATACATTTATAATTAAAACTACATAAAACACCTCATTGTACCCCAGAGTACAGCAAAACAGTGACAATCCACTTCAAACGTCTGCTTTACTCAAATGTAGCAGGTTAGATAATTGACTGCAATAGCAAGCATGTATTTAGGAGGAAGCCAGATAAACAGAAAGGAAGAAGATATATAAAATTATATTGATAAATTTGGATGAAATAGAGAAGGTGGAGCAGAAACACCAACATAAGGCACTTGGCCTGTTGCTGAGATGTAAACCTTCCGACAAAAAAGCTGATATTTGAAATCAATCCTCCACCAATGGGCCACAAAACTCAAACGAAAAATCACCACCAGCTACAATAGACAGAAAAAGTTCCACCATGAAACTGCTGGACAACATAAACTCCTGTCGTTTTGATCAACTGTTATTAATTTAGTTTGTTACCTGTCTGCATTTCACAGTGTCAGTATGTATCTGTTGTTTCCGATGAGGTCTCCTCTACATTGGGGAGACAGGACGCCTACTCGCAGAGCACTTCAGAGAACATCTCTGGGACACCCACACCAACCAACCCCACCGCTCCGTGACCGAACATTTCAACTCCCCCTCTCACTCTGCCAAGGACATGCAGGTCCTGGGCCTCCTCCACCGCCACTCCCTCACCACCCGACGCCTGGAGAAAGAACGCCTCATCTTCCACCTCAGGGCCCTTCAACCCCAGGGTATCAATGTGGACTTCACGAGTTTCCTCATTGCCCCTCCCCCCATTTTACCGCAGTTCCAACCTTCCAGCTCAACACCATCCTCATGACCTGTCCCACCTGTCCATCTTCCTTCCCACCAATCCATGCTATCCTCTTCTCCGACCTATCACCTTCATCCCCACCTCCATCCACCTATTGCACTCTCAGCTACCTTCTCCCCTCCCATTTATCTCTCCAACCCGAGGCTCTCAGCTTCATTTGCCCGTAACATCGATTTTCCTGCTCCTCAGATGCTGCCTGACCTGTTGTGGTTTTCCAGCACCACTCTAATCTAGACTCTAATCTCCAGCAAATGCGTACCCACTTCTGCCTAGTGTCAGTGTACACCTACCATTCTACAGTGTTCTACTGCACAACATCTCTCTCCATTTTGGAAGAAAAAGGTGAGTGAATGCTAGAAATCTACAGAAGGAGAAGGCATGTGCCTTTTTTAGATCAGAGGTCATCTGGTTTTGATTACCTGAAGGGACTGGAAAGGAACTTCATGGAGCTTTTCTTCACCCTGTTTGTTCCTTTCCATCTCCCAGGAGATTACATGGCCGAGGTAGGAATGGGGGAGGGAGACAGAGGGAAGGAATGTTTATCTGTGATAGTTCAGCCAATGTGAGGTGGGCTTGTTGGGCCAGCAGGTCTTTTCCTACTTACTAGAATCATTTACGTCATCAGAACAGGAGGAAGCCAGTTCATCTTTCATGTCTGCTTTTGAATGAGAGGCTGGTTGATCTGCAACCTAAATGCACACCACTTTTCTCCATATCCCCATGAATCTTTTTTTTAATACTCTCATAGGATATGTGGGCATCGCTGGCTGGACAATATTTATTGTCTGAACCCAGTTGCTCTTGCGAAGGTGATGGTGAGCTGCCTTCTTGAACCAAAGGAGTCCACATGCTGTAGATTGACCCACACTGCCCTTCGAGTGGAAATTTCAGGATTTTGACCCTGCGACAGTGAAGGAGTGGTGATACATTTCCAAGTCAAGATGGTGAGAGGCTTGGAGGAGAACTTGCAGATAACAATGTTTCCATGCAGCTGCAGCATTTATCCTTCTAGATGAATTGGTCATGGGTTTGGAAGGTGTTGTCTCAGGATCTTTGGTGAATTCTTGCAGTGTGTCTTGTAGATAGTACACATAGCTGCTATTGAGGATTGAAGGTGGAGGGAGTGGATGCTTGTGGATGTGATGCCAATTAAGTGGGCTGCTTTGGCCTGGATGGAGTCAAGCATCTTGAGTGTTGTTGGAGCTGCACTCACCCATGCAATTGGGGAGCATTTGTTTAACAAAGTCTATTTCCATTTGTAATTAACAACTGATTGAGCATCAATTGTTGCTTGCAGAAGAGTGTTACAAACTTCTGCTAACCTTTTATCTTTCAAAGCATTTCCTCATTTTGTTGCTGAATGCTCTGTTTCGATGTTCGATTAATACAATTAGTGCTAGACTCCCCAATCCATAAAATAGTTCTCTCCATCCAGCCTATCTGTTCTCCTTAAATTCTTGATAAATTAACTTCAACCTTCGAAATTTCACAGAACACAACCCAATTTTGTGCATAGCCTAACCCTGGACTTCAGTTATTATTTGAAAAAAATTTACATTGCAGTCTCTCCATGTTCAATGTAGGGAGAGGCTGAACAGGCTGGTGCTGTTTTCCCTGGAGCGTCAGAGGCTGAGGGGTGACCTTATAGAGGTTTACAAAATTATGAGTGGCATGGAAAGATAAATAGACAGCCTTTTCCCTGGGGTCGGGGAGTCCAGAACTAGAGAGCATAGGTTTAGGGTGAGAGGGGAAAGATATAAAAGAGACCTAAGGGGCAACTTTTTCATGCAGAGGGTGTTACCTGTATGGAATGAGCTGCCAGAGGATGTGGTGGAGGCTGGTACAATTGCAACATTTAAGAGGCATTTAGATGGGTATACGAATAGGAAGGGTTTGGAAGGATATGGGCCGGGCACTGGCAGGTGGGACTAGATTGGGTTGGGATATCTGTTTAGTATCGACAGGTTGGACCGAAAGGTCTATTTCCATGCTGTACATCTCTATGAATCTATCACTCTATGGTAGGATATGGCGCCCAGAGCTACTGACTATACTCCATGTGTGGTCTAAGCAAGACTTTGTATAATTGAAATATGGTTTCTCGGCTCTTGTGTTCCAGTACTGTAAATATAAAGGACAGCAATCCATTCAAGTTTTTGATTATTTCCCATACTTACGACATTGTATAGGTCTGTGTACCTGAACTGAAAATTTATTTAGGGCTGTACTGTGTCTGGCTTTTGATCTTTTAGGAAGCACAACTTAAAGTATAAAATCTACAACTTAAAACAAAATCTGAAGCACATTTGTCAAAAAAACTTTATGTTAACAAAGCACTCGACAAGGATCAAGTTGGTATTATATCAGTGTGCCCTTAAGGTAGGTCAACATATCTTAATCGATGGAAACATATACATGTCTCTAATTGCTGTTAAGCATTACTATAAATGCACTACTTGTTAAATAAGATCTAAAACATCTCTTACTAATCCTCAAATGGCATCTTTGCATTGATTTAATAATGATGAGTCTCCACTTATTTATTACAATATTGTTCTCAAGTTTAACTTAACTTTGTGAAAAATTGATTGCATACTTAAAAACTGGGAGGAAACTTTGCCCATGAAATAATTCAGTTTGGACAACTCAACATTTTACTCATAGTTCGAGAGAACGGAATCACATTTTTCCTTCTCTAAGCTGTGACTGTGGGAAGGTAATAAAGATGTGTGCTGAGGTGGGATACCAGTCAGGCTGCTCTGTGTCCTTTAGATTTTAGGTTATTACAGGCCAGTTGTAAACAGCCTATTAAAGGCCCTGTAAAGTTGCACTGAATTCATGATTCTAATGCGGTCCTTGTTAAAAGCATTAGTAATTTTGTCAATGGAGAAAATCGCGTCCAACCTAGTGTGTCTGAAGTAACATGTCAGTACTTAGAATCATAGAGATGTACAGCATGGAAACAGACCCTTCGGTCCAACTTGTACATGCCGACTAGTTACCCCAACCTAATCTAGTCACAACTGTCAGCACCTGGCCCATATCCCTCTAAACCCTTCCTATTCATACACCCATCCAGATACCTTTTAAATAATGCAATTGTACCATCCTCCACCACTTCCTCTGGCAGCTCATTCCATACACGCACCATCCTCTGCGTGAAAAAGTTGCCCCTTAGGTCCCTTTTATATTTTACCCTTCTCACCTTAAACCAATGCCCTGTAGTTCTGGACTCACCCACCCCAGGGAAATGACTTTGTCTATTTATCCTATCCATGCCCTTCATGATTTTATAAACGTCTATGAGATCACCCCTCAGCCTTTGACACTCCAGGGAAAATAGCCCCAGTCCATTCAGCCTCTCCCTATAGCTCAAATCCTCCAACGCTGGCAATATCCTTGTAAATCTTTTCTGAACTCTTTCAAGTTTCACAACATCTTTCCGATAGGAATGAGACCAGAATTGCATGCAATATTCCAACAGTGGCCTAACCAATGTCCTGTACAGCCGCAACATGACCTCCCAACTCCTGTACTCAATACTCTGACCAATAAAGGAAAGCATACAAAATGCCTTCTTCACTATTCTATCTACCTGCGACTCCACTTTCAAGGAGCTTTGAACCTGCACTTCAAGGTCTCTCTGTTCAGCAACACTCCAAAGGACCTTACCATTAAGTGTATAAATCCTACTAAGGTTTGCTTTCCCAAAATGCAGCACTGAGCTTTTATCTAAATTAAACTCCATCTGGCATTCCTCAGCCCACTGGCTCATCTGATTAAGGTCCTGTTGTAATCTGAGGTACTTAAACTGACAGTGAGAAGAATAAGGTCTGACCAATTGTGTTATATCATCTTCCCACCTATTATATTCTTCTTACATCTCTCTCCATACCTTCACATTACTGTGATCAGATCTACAACAAAGAAGAGCTTGGATCGCGAGAGGGATCACCAAGAATTCTTTGTGATTAAGGATACAGAGAAGTGTGCAGAAGATTCTAGTTGTCTGATGTTGTACAGGGATGCAAATCATTGCTGTGTGAGAGTGCGTGTACTCAGTAACCTGTTATCTGTACTGTCTCACTGATCTTATCATCTCTTACAAATGGTCTCCACAGAGGTCATGCTAGGTCCCTTATAGAAAGTCAGATCTTCTGTCTTTGGGAAAGCTCATTAGGTCCTTTACGTTCATGAGCATTGGTTACTATGTAGCTATAATTGAGAGACATTAGATGAGAGCATCCATGTGTGGAGTATCTCCCAAGTGACCTCAAACAATTTGTGAACTTGGTGACAAAACATCTGAAAATGATACTTCCAGCTGAGCGAGCAAACCTACATCCAGAATTTGTGAACCCCTTAACCACACAGTATTCCGAAGATTAGTTGCATCTTTAGACATTTTGAAAGGTGAACTGTATGTTGGTGTTCACAGTACCTACAGAAAAAAATGGAAAATTCTGTTAACTTGTCAACCTCGGCCAAGTCATTGAATATTATCTGGTACAAAGTAACATCAGCAGCTCCCTCCATAAGGAATCAAATAACTTTCCTCATCTTTCTTTGGGCATCTAATAGTGTCTCTCCTTTATTGCATTTATTTAAGAAAATATTAACGTAGTTTTACTGAAATGATGTAGATAAGGGGTGGCACAGTGGTTAGCACCGCTACCTCACAGCACCAGGGTCCCAGGTTCAATTCCAGCCTTGGGTGACTCTCTGTGTGGAGTTTGCACATTCTCCCCATATCTGCATGGGTTTCCTCCCACGGTCCAAAGATATGCAGGTCAGGTGAATAATCCATTCTAAATTGCCCATTCTAAATTGCCCATAGTGTTAGGCGCATAAGTCAAAGGGGAATGGTTCTGGGTGGGTTACTCTTTGGAGGGTCAGCGTGGACTTGTTGGGCTGAAGGGCCTGTTTCCACATTGTAGGGAATCTAATAAAAATAAAAAAAATCTTTCAATGCCCTGATCCTTTCTTTTGCAACCTCTGGTAGTTTCCACTTGAAGAGATGACAAGTTCATGCAAGTGTCACCCGTTAGAGCTGATACACTGTTATCACAGCCTTACAAAAATGGTCACTATTGACCTGCTTCTTGAATCTGCATCTCAATTCTTTTGAAGTCAATCTAAGCTCATTGAAGGCAATTCTTCAATTCTTCAATTTCCATTCACCCACTCCAATGAGGCACATGCATGTTAATTTGGGATTAAATCAGATAAACCAAATGACTAGGCCATAATCCAATGAGAGGTCAGTGTAGCTTGTGATCACCAAAAGATGGTCTTGATGCCTGGATATAACGTCAGTGAACAAGATTCTGTAGAGCTGTGCATTTTCTATGAGGGAATTGTATTTATAAACACGCTGAATCTTCAAAGACACAATTTATTTTATTTTTATTTCTGCTTCAGGCTACATTGTGCAGAAAATACATCTTATCTAAATATCTATATACATAATACTGATCATTTTACAATGACAATTCACTTTTGAACTCCCCAGTGAAAAATACTATTCTCCATGTCCCACTCAAGACTCTCAACAAAATATTGTCATGGGACTATTTGAACTGAATGAATTTGATTATAAATTATAATGGATGTTTTTGATGTAGTCCAAAAGGCATTATTCACTTTTAAAATAGAGATACAGCCAATAACTAGAGGCTATAGAGTGATAAAGATATACCGGCCCTTTGGCCCCACTCATCCATGCTGACCAGGTTTCCTAAACTGAACTCATCCCATTTGCATTTGGCCCATATCACTCAAAACCTTTCCTATCCAGGTATCTGTCCAAATGCCTTTTAAATCTTATAATTGTACTACCCTGACCATTTCCTCTGGCAGTTTGTCGCATATACGCATCATCCTCAGGTCCTTTTGAAATCTTTCTCCTCTCACCTTAAACATTTGTGCTCTAGTTTGGACTCCCCCAACCTGGGGAAAAAACCTTGGCTATTCACCTTACCTATGCTCCTCATGATTTTATAAACCTCTATAAAGTCACCCCTCAACCTGCTTTACTCCAGGGAAAAAAATCCCAGTCTACCCAACCTATCCTTATAACTCAAACCTTCAAGTCTTGGTAACATCCTTGTGAATCTGTTTTGCACCTTTTTCCAGTTTAATGATGCCCTTCTTATAGCACAGTGACCAGAACCATATGCAGTACTCCAAATGTGGCTTTAGCAATATCTTGAACAGTTCTAACATGACATCCCAACTCCTGTAGCTAATGCTCAAACACATTCTTCATCAACCTGTCGACTCTTAATGCCACTTTCAAGGAACTATTTACCTGCACCCATACGACTCTCTATTCACTACGGTCCCCAGGGTCTTACCAAAAAACAACATTTGACATTCATCTGTGAGTTTAACTCCATCTGCCATTCCTCGGCTCACTGACCTCGTTGATCAAGATCCCGTTGTACTCTCAGATAACCATCTTCACTATCCATGATATCGCCAATTTTGGTATCATCTACAAACTTACTAATCATGCGTCCCATATTCTCATCCAATTTGTTTATATATAGAGCCGTGGACCCAGCACACTGATGGTCACAGGCCTCCAGTCTGAAAAACAAACCTCTACCATCACAGTTTGTCTCCTATCGTCAAGCCAATGTTGCATCCAATGGTTCCTAAATGAATTAAACTTACTGGCCAGTTTACCATGTGAGACCTTGTCAAAGGCCTTGTTAAAGTCCATATAGACAAAATTTAGACAACCTTTTTGGTCACCTCTTCAAAAAACTCAATCAAAATTGTGAGACACAATTTCCCATGCACAAAGCCATGCTGACTATCCCTAATCAGTCATTGCCTTTCGAAATATATGTAGATCCTGTCTCTCAGAATCACCTCTGACAACTTACTTCCCACCGAAGTTAGGCTGACTGGTCTTTAAGTTCCTCAGCTTTTCCTTGCAGCCTTTCTTGAATAATAGCGCAACATCAACCACCCTCCAGTCTTCTTGCACCTCACCCGAAGCTGGCAATGATGCAAATATAACCTTCATTAAAAAGGAGCAATATCCATTTGAGGCATTGCCAAGCCATTATATTTTGTTTGTGCAAAAATGTTTAGTATACTGAAGATCAAGGAGAAAAACTCAGTTCCTAGGTTAGTTATAGTTAGAAGGATTAAGTAGTGCATCTTTTTAATATTGTCTCACTTTCAATCTGGGGAGCAATACGGTCATCAGGAAGATTAATATATGATCCAAAGAACTGTATTTCCCACAATGCGACACTCACTTGATGTTGCACCGGAGTAAAGATTGACAACGCAATCTATGTGACTCGGAGACACGAGTATTGCTAACAGAACCACAAGCAGATATTAGAGTGGGAGAATCTACAAATTACTCACCAAATATTCCCATACTGGTTGACCCGGATTGAGTCATGCTATTTGAGAAAAGTGCCAAATTGTGTGCATGAACTGCTCAATGCAGGTACCTCACTGAATTGCCTTTTGGACTGTTCTGATCACAGTGATCAATAATGAACTCTGCATTTTCATTTACCTTGAACTCCTAAATAGTGCTACTTCATTGACAAAAGATGAAAGACTGTTTCTCTGTTTATTGAGGATTGTGCATTATACATTATGTCTCCAGTACATTACTGTCCTCCTTGCTGAAAGAAATTCTTCCAAGAGTTTTCCAATTCATTGCTGGAAGTCACTGTCAATGTCTGATCTATTTTAAAAAACCTTCCACTTTCCACTTACATTTCTGTGAAATAAAATATTCATTCCTGATGAATAACCTTGATATCTGGCTGCATTGTAGATGTGCTGTGGGGTTACTGACCCTGAATGAGGTATTGACATGTCGTTCATACATGATCTCTTGTGATTAAGGTTAATGGGCTTCACCTTGCTACTCCCCTGAGTTCCTCAGTGTGCTGATACTTTCAATCTACTGTTCCTTGATGCCTTTTACTTATTTTTTCCCAGGTTGAATTTTTCTCTGTTTGTTAGCCTGTTCTTTTCCCTCTCAATTTTCTTTGATGGTATGTACAACCAATATTTCTACGTCTTAGTCAAAACCTTTGGAGCACCAAATAGCACAGACCATCCAATGTCTTTAAGATATTCAGAAGCTGAGCTATTTTGAATTAATATTCTGGTGAAAGTAGACGGATCTAAAGCATTAAGTTTACTCTTTTTCCTTCAATAGATGCACATGCTTTGAGATATCCTGTGCTTTTTTTTAAATTGCTGTTTAGAATAAAAACCTCTCCAATAATATCAGCCAAGCTTGACAGTTGTGACATAATTGATGAAAATCTGAAATTTCAGTTGTTCAAGCACAAACATGGGGAATAACAGGAGAAGGCCATTCTACCCCTCAACCTATCAACCAGGTCATGGATAATCTTCTACCACAACATTATTTCCCATTTCTTGTGATGTTGTTATTATCTAGAAATCTATCAATACACTTGGAGATGTACAATGACTGACCTTCTACTGCCTTCTGAAATAGAGAATTTAAAATATGCTCTACCTTCAGAGTAAAGAAATTTCCCACGAGCCCAGGCCTAAACGGCCTACCTCTTATTCTGAGACTTTGTAAAAAGTCTTGGTCTTGATACTATTGCCAGAGGAAACTTGCATCCACCCAGTCTAGCCCTGCAAAAATTTTGTCCTCTTCAATGACCTTTTATTCTGCTAAACTCTCAAGTGTCCTCAATCTTTCCTCAAAGGTCAGCCTGAATATTCCAGGAAATGAACAAGTTGAGGGTTTTGTTTTCTGTGAGGCAATAGTAGGAATGGAAAATATAAATTAACTTCAATGAAATGTTGGGGACTGCTGCATTGTTGGAGATGTCCATCAGTTGGACTCCTACTTCCTGTTCAGGCAGATTTAAAGGCTCCCGCAGCATTTTACTTGAAAAAGAGCGATCATTCCAAAACTGGAGTATCACAAAGACATGATGAGTGCTACATCAATGCAAATCCTTCTTCTGCCTGGGAGAGCTTTACAAGCATTGCTTCTTACAATGGAAAGGTTTTCAGTGCTGGTAGAAATTGAATAAAAAAACCATCCAATCAATTTTAAATCCCCTTGCTTTTTGCCAAACTATATCTTTTCTGAACCAGAGTTCCAGGTCACAGATTACTTATAGATTTTTATGCCATTGCTACATTTCCAGGAGGATGGGCAGGCCTTTACACCACAAGTTATCCTGAGTATTGAAAGATGCGTGTGGAATTAAATTTGCTTTTATAGGTTGAGGCAATGCAACAAGCATGCTGATTACACAGGTCTTTGTTGCACTGTTAGATAGACTGACTTCACATTCTCAATACAATGACATTTGCACTCAGCTCTGTGCAATTATAGACAGATCGTCAACCAGAGCACAGAAAGTGTTTAGGTTGCTGGACCAGAAAGGAAGGGAAATTCTTACTGTAGAGCTGATACACAAAAAGAGGCTATTATTTTCTTTGCAAGTCTGAATTCCACTTGTATCATATTTGACTGCAGTGTATAGCATTAATTATTGATTCGACATCTTCTGACAAACATTTAAGTGCTAAAATATAAACAATCAATTTTCAAATTTCATCATTTGATTTTAATATTACAGAACTTCAACAGACCAAAATGGTTTTAACAAACTTGACCAAAAATGGTTACAGTGATTACCTATTCACGGATTGAGGCAGGTTCAGGAAATCAGTGTGGAATAAGCAAAATCATCTGAACTGAAACTATCATTTTATCTAAAGACATTGAAGTCCAGTCAACTGAGTCAGATGTCAAGGAATTTGCATTTCCTGTTCTAATGTAGATCTGTCAGATACATTGTGCATATTGGATATGAAGTGTTGCCTGCAATTATCTGGTTGGAAAAACAACAAAATCAGACTTGGAAATATACAAAGAATTTAAATGAATATTTTTGAACAGCACAGAAAGAAAGTAAAGTGAATTGGTAACAGCAAGGACTGGAACATTTTCTCTCTTTCTCTGTTCTCTCCCCAACTCAGCTTCCTTCTCCTTTCTCTGCTATTGTAGTTCCACCTCACAGATGAGTCATTGAGCTTCAAGGCAGATTGTGTCTTGATGGATGAGGAAGCACCATGCTGAGTGGTCAGCAGCTTGTTCCTCCGAGTCAGTTACATTAATGCCACTGTGCTTTAGGGTGATCTTGAGACTTTTATCATACCCTTTCCTTTGACTATCCTTTGAACATTGACCAACAGAGAGCTGGAAGAAGAGAACCTGCAAAGGGACACAGCTTTTGGGAATCCAGATGCAATTGCCATTTGAGTTGAAATTTTAGGTGCAGAGCTTTAATGTTGATGAAACTTCATGGGGCACATTCACAGTCTGGAAGATGTCTCATTTAATCCCTGGGATTTCTCATAAGCACCGCTGGTGGAAGCTCTTTAGGATCTTGATGTAACATTGGTAGATGGTCCGTGGTTAGTTGCAGTAGAGAAGGATTGTCAATACAGCAGGGCCCTAGATCAAGACTTTTCTTGACTTCCTCAGTTCCTTGTATTCAGAGATAATTACTACAGCTTGAAGAAGGCAATGCAGAGAGATTTGACTTGATGCTAGACTTCCTCATCTCTCTTGGAAGAGTTTGGAATTTATCATTTGGATTGAGGAAGTGCTGCACATATGGCAGATTCACCCTATCTATGGCGGTCATGCAGGAGACGATCACCTGACCAGGGGAAAGGCCAGGCTAGGTATCATACACAAGGTATTGGAAAGTTTAGCATTCTTTGCATACTCTGTGTAGAATGAGCCATCATGCAACAGTCAGAAGCGCATGGATGTCCATGATAGTGAGTTTAGCGTTTTCCCAGAAGGGACCATTCAGCAGAACGTCCCATCCAGATAACCTCAAATGGCTGGTATCAGTTCAGTTTCAGATTCTCCTGTTATGGATCCAATCAAACCTCCTTCAAATATATCAAGGAGATAGCCCAGACCCTGACGTTTACCTTACATAAAGGCAATGTAAGGTTTGTGTTCCAGATGTATTTCAATTGGCCACTCTACTTGGCTTTAAGTAAAACATACTTTTTTTTACACTTTATTCTTACACCTAGTTAAAACACAAACAAAACAAAGAAGAATTGGCATAACTTTAATTTTCGTATAAACATGAATCGTCTGCCATCATGATTGTTAGCATCACAGGCCTCCTCTGTCATTGAGAACTTCTTGGAACAAACGTTGCCTGGAATGTCCTCCTTCACTTTATCATGAAGGGAATCATACAGAGTGGAAGCTGGTTATTCAGCCCATTGAGACCCTCCAAAGAGCAACTCAGAACCAACCCTTAACCCTATCCCTGTAACCCTGCATTCCCCACCTAGATAACCAAGATTAACCCACCTAGCCTGCACATTCCTGGACACAATGGGCCATTTAGCATGGTTAAGCCACCTAAATTTTGGACTGCAGGAGGAAACTTGCACAGACATGGGGCGAATGTGAAAACTCCACGCAGACAGTCGCCTGAGTCTGGAATTAAACACAGGTCCCTGTGAGGCAACAGTGCTAACCACTGACGAAAGGTTTGTGATCTCTGGGGAGCATCACTCTTGGGGTCATGGAAACAGTCAACCCTCTTGTTCAAAGCAAGGTGATGATGCAATGCACTTGATGAATGGCACATACTGCTGCTATTGCGTGACTGGGGCTGGAGGGAATGAGTGTTGAAAGTATTGGATGGAGTACAAATCAAGAGGACTGCTTTGTCCTGGATGGTATCATGTTTCTTGATTGTTATCGGAGCACTCATCCAGGCAAGGAGAAAGTTTTCCTTTATACTCTTAACTTCTGCCTTATAGATGATGGACAAGCTTTGAGGAATAAGGAGGTGAGTTACTTGCTGCAGGATACCTTGCCTCTAACCTGCTCTTGGGGGAACACATTTATATGGCCAATCCAGTTCAGTTTACAGTCAATGGTAATCCCAGAATATTGTTAGTGGGGATTTTGGTGATTAGCATACCATTGAATACTATGCAGCAAGTATTTTTCCATTTAAATAATGGTCATTAACTGGAATAAATACAGTGCTGGAAAAATCTCAGCAACTTTGGAAGTATCTGTGGAGAGAAACAGAGTTAACAATTCTGTTAACTTGAGTCACACAAATGTTACCTACCAATTATTAGCTCAAGCTTGAATGTTAACCAGATCTTGCTGCATCTTGAACAGCTTCAGTATCTGAGGAGTCATGAATGGTGCTAAACATTGCACAGTCAGTGAACATCCCCACTTCTGACCCTATAATGGTGGGAAGGTAATTGATAAAGTAGCTAACAATGCTTCAGTCTAGGACACTACCTTGAGGAACTCCTGCAGAGATGTCCTGTAGCTGAGAAGACCGATTAAAAACCGTATCCATCTTTCTTTATGGTAGCTATGACTTCATATCTAGTACAATTCTTATAGCTGTGCTTGTCAGTATGTTTGGTTTATTTTGCCATTGGTAAGTAATAACATTTCTCTTTCATTTATTCAAGAAAGTCCCAGAATTGGCTCTTTTATTGCAATCTAGCAAGCGACATTTTAATTCCAGTATTATGTAGGTATATGCTGAAAATGAAAATAAAATATTGCAACAGACCAAGGGGATTAAAAAGGGAGACATCTCATCCCTCTTCACCTAACATAGCACATCACTTTGACAGTAGGTAAAGGTAAAGTCATCATAGTCCCAGAGGCTGATCGCTCATTACAGAGAGATGACTGGTCGTAGTTAAATATGAAGGTTACCATGCCTCAGGTGAGGAACAAGGTTGAGAAGGTGAGATCTTCATTGATTATGTCAGCCAGTATGGGAATTGAACCCACACTTAGTGGCATCATTCTGTAGGGCCAGCCAGCCAGCCATCTAGCAACTAAGCTAGCTAGGGGAGCTAACAGAAGCTTGTGAAATAAGGCATGTGGCACTGGTCCAGTAATGGTAACCCTCAGGCTTATTTCAATAGTCAGAGTGAAATAGCAAGCAATTTCTTTTAACACTCCAGCCATTATTATTTCTCCAAATACTTGAAGGCAGAAGCTTTAAATGGCTTTAAGTTCCTTTTGACATTTGTGTTCTACAATTCCTTTTGGTACTTCTATAAATGGCTTTTGACACTTGACAGTTCGCATGAGCTTGCCAGTGGATGAGTTTACATGCTTTTTAATGCAGATAGATGTTTATTTTCAGCAATCCTAAAAAGTATCCCAGAACTATATCCAAAAAACAATCCTACCTCTCCAGAAAATTCAGAACTGTTCCTACCAGCTCTAACTTGTGAACATCATTTTTATTATTTATTCATGGGATGAGAATGTCACTGGCAAAGCCAGTATTTATCACTCACCCCTAACTGCCTGGCATGTATTAAGAGTTAAGGTAAGGATGGCAGTTTCCTCCTAAAGAACAAGATGGGTTTTACCACACCCTACCCCAACAATTGACATTGTTTACATGATTATCATTAGAACTTCTTTGAATTCCAGATTTTTGTTGAATTCAAATTTCACTATCTTCCACAGCAGGATTCGAACCCAGATCACCAGAATGTCATTGGGCCTCTGGGTTAATTGGCTGTCACGTTGCCATCACATACTTAAGCACAAAAATCAGGTAAGAGCAGAGACAGCAGCTGATTTATATGGCACCACCTCCACAATATGACATGCATGATGAAAGACCGGTCCCCAGTCCCATCCGTGTGAAAATGGTCGGTATCATTTTCAAGTAATTTTTCTCCAACCTTTGGCCTCCTCAACCACTGTCAAAATCAAAAGAGATGAATTGGAGGTGAATATGAAAGGGACTGGGTGGAAAAGAAAAGAAAATGTTACTGTGTCTTAATACAGATAAATCCTTTTCTTTAACACTTACAGAATGATTTGCAAGTGTTTAAAGGCATGAATAAGAATGCAGACCAATTTGACTTCAATGTGTTTTTCAGTAACCATTCTCTGGATGTAGGGATTAATCACAATGGGATATAAGAGTCAAGCACACAGGTATATTGGTGACTAGAGTCACACACCAAATAGGTTGAATTTCTGTGACAAGCCAACATCTTCTACTGATGCTAGCTTTGTATTACATGGTTTGTGATGTGTCTGCAATTTATTTTTGTGATTTGTGATATATATAAATCCACCCCAATTCACTACAGTGTTAGTTTATATTTCCGAGATTGCACATGAGGCACCAAAACAAAGGGAGGAAATGTACAGTTGGGAATTGGGCAGTCTGATGGGCAATCCCCTCCTTTGCAAATGTAAAATAAATAACGTGATAACTTACATTGTGCAGGCAAAACATCATCACTCCAATCTCAACAATTAAAGAAGGCAAGCAGGTACTGAAATCTCACACCCCAATTTTTAAATTGCCAATTAACAAGACACAGAGCATGTCAAAGACCACTCTAGCACAGTTTTCCATTGCCTGATGCATTTTTGGATGGTGGCAGGAAAGAACTTCAAGGATATTGTAGTGATTGTAGCGAAGTCAGCCAGATGGATCTCATAGAATATGCATGCTCTGACAGGCATTGTTAATCTGGTCCAATCAGGGAGCCCCAGCTGACAGAGGTTCTGTTCATTCTGAGAGCTGGCTGCAAGGAGGCTGGACTAATGTCAAGTGCAGTGCGCATGTAAATAAAAGTGACTTGGGGACATGGTGCCAACCTCTGCAGAGTTATTTTGGACAATTTTTGGCAGGGTCAGGAGTTGTGTCAAGGACCAAAGAAGAGTCTTGCCTCTGGGAATATGAAGCAATAGAGTCTGCTGCTGAACATGGCAGCATCTGTGTGATTTCTGACTTAATTGTTTGAGGTTTTTGAACCTGCCAAAAATAAAGAGACCTTGAAACAGCATGAGGTCTTCAAAGTTGAAGTTATGACTGACTTTTTCTTCATAGCATACCTCAGTTTCCATTCCACCTCTCCCATCTCTCATTTAACAGTGAAAAGCCATCCCTATTACCTGTGGCACACTTCCGCTATCCTGACAGTGGTCTACATTCCACCCATGCAGAATTGCAGAGTGCACTTGAAGAAGTATACAATCTGCAAATGGTCTTGAGACAGAATACCCCAAAGCCTTGTACATCATTGCTAGTGACTTCAACCAAGTCACCCTCAAGAATTGCTAGCGAAATGCCATCAACATGTCTCCTGTCCCACCAGAGGTCTGAACATCCTTGACCATTGCTACACAACCATTAAAGATGCCAACTGTTCCATCCCTCAGCCATATTTTGGAAAATCAGATCACAACGCTGTGATCTTCCTTCCAGCTTAGAAGCAGAAATTGAAGCATGAAGATCCAGTACAGAAAGTAGTGCAGTGTTGGTCTGAGGCAACAGAAGGCTTCGATGGAACTGCTTAGAGTCGGTGAACTGAACCATATTCAAGAATTTAGCTGCCAACCTAAACAAATATGCCACTCCCATCACAGACTTCATTAGTGTGTGTGTAGATGATTGCATGCTGATGAAGTTAATCCCAACATTCCCCAATCGGAAACCATGGATGAATTGAGAGTCCCATTCGCTACAGAAGTCCAGGTCTGAGGCGTTCAAGTCAGGCGTCCCCAGTATGACCTTTGCAACACCATCAGGGATGTCAAGAGGCAATATCAAACTAAGATTGAGACCTAGATTAACTACATGGATACCAGTCATTTGTGGCATGGCTTACATGATGTAAAGGGCTACAAAGTGAAATTGAACAAAATCGCGGATAACAGGACATCCCTACCCTATGGAGCTCAATGCATTCTACACTCTATTTGAACAGAAGGTAAGTGAAACAATGTCACTTCCCAACAACTTCAGATGCAACTACACCCATGGTCACTGCCATAAATGTTAGATCGGCCTTCTCAAGACTGAACCCATGGAAAGTGACTCGCCCTAGATGGAGTTCCTGACTGTGCACTCAGATCCTGCATAAGATCCCTGACATCTTCAACCTCTCCTTACTACAATCTGAAGTCTCCACCTGCTTCAAGAAGACCACCATCATCCCAGTGCCAAAGAAGAATCATGCAGCATGCTTCAATGACTGCCGCCCGGTAACTCTGACATCCATAATTATGAAGTGCTTGGAGAGGTTAGTCATGGCTCATATCAACTCCAACCTCCCAGAGTGTCTTGAACCCTCACAATAGGCCTACTGACACAACAGGTCACAGAAGATGCCATTTCCTTGGTGCTACACTCATCTCTAGAACATCTGGATGATAAGGATACCTACGTCAAGCTCCAACACATTGTCTATCCCTCCACCTTCAACACAAACTCATCCCCAAAAGCTCTTTCCAAGATTGCAAGAAAACACAGAGTTGTGAACACAACCCATTCCATTATGCAAATCAATATTCCATCCATTGACTATCTATACTTCTCACTGCCTCAGGAAAGCAACCAACATAATCAAAGATTCCTCCCATCTTTGTTATACTCTCTTCTACCCTCTTCCATCAGGCAGAAAACATAATAGTTTTAACACAAGTATGAACAGATTCAAGAACAATTTCTTCCCCACTGTTCTCATACTTTTGAAAGGACCTCCTTAATGTTAATGTTGATCTCTCTCGGCAGGTGCAACAGTGCATCCTGCATTCTGGTCTGTTCCCCTCATGCACATGTATAGTACGATCAGCCTGTAAAGCATGTCAGACAATGCTTTTCTCAGTACCTTGGTATATGAGACAGTAATAAATCAAATCAAATCACCTCATCCAAAGTGTGGTCATCAGGCAAAGGAGTGTAACCAGACGAGGGATCTTTGCACCAGAGAATGCAGAATTCCCATTTCCCAAATAAAGCATTTCTTCTGTACTTCCATGAGATTCTTTGATTTGATTATATCATGTACCAAAACTTAGGGCAATGCTGGAAACAAGGTTGTTTGAAGCACAGAGATTCTTCAGCACCTTTGAAATGAGTTGAATGATGCAAGGCTGAGGTATGGTAGGACTGTGTATAATTTTATTATTCATTCATAGGATATTGACATCACTGGCAAGTTCAGTCTTTATTGCCCAACCTACTTGCTTCTTGAACCAAATGGCTTGCTATGGCCATTTCAGAGTGTAATTAAAACTCAAGCTCATTGCTGCGAGTCTGGTGTCTTATAAAGTCCAGACCAGACCAGCTATGGATTTCCTTTACTAAAAGGCAGGCTCTTGTTTGATGATAACGGACATTGGTTATTTATTTATTGACATCATATTCCACCATTGTGGGATTTGAACACATGTTCTCCAGAACTTGGAGTTCTGGATTACTGGTCTAAAGACATCTCCACGATGTTATTGCCCCCCCTTCTCCAGTATATCAAACGCTTACATGGGATTTTTTCTTATATAAATTCAAATATAAGCATCATGTCAGATACATTATGTATGTTCATAGTTAGCAACATACTAATTAGGCATATACTAATCTACTGTGAAATACTAAATATTTTTGTAGTGATATTTTTGGATGAACCTCAGCATTTTTTTGAAGTTGGTTATTTTTAACTTCATGATAAGATTGAATATTCAGGTTTAAAATTCCTTAAAGATGTAACAAATTGAGAGAAAACTGGCTCTTATTGACTAAGTAATATCAAACATGCTCAACTGAATTAATAAGGAAAGACAGTTGTGTCACTAAGAATTAATAGTAACATAAAACTTGTTTCAATTGCTTTTTAGAATTATTGCAATATAATTTATCGTGTCAACTCATCCTATGTTGGAGCTTATAGCTACCAATTCCCCAGATTTAGGTCAATACATCTTTATTTGTGATTCTAAAGAGTTGGATACAGATGGAATTGCCTCATCACTTTTGTCAGGGTTTTCTGAAATGTTTTGCATCACAAAGAAACAAGCAATTTGTTAAAGGCTGCTATCTGTGAGGAAACATAATAGGCTTGTTTTAAAGCAGAAGAGAAGCAGGAACTGAACAGGAATTAAATTCATAGAACTCTTCTTATTTAAAAATGAAATCCTTAACTAAACCATGCCAATGCAAACTCTGGGCTGAATCCAATTTATTTTGCATCTCAAGCAATTAGCTTCACTGCCCATGTCTTAAAACATGTTTTGGGTTCTGTACCAATAAAAGAGGAAATTATAATGCAGCCTGGGCTCTTGCCAATGTACAGTCAGTAGGCCATTCAACTACACATATCAAATAAAATCCAAACGTTGGTCACTGGTGAATTCACTAATGTCAACTGTGTTAGCAATGCAGCTCAGGAGGATAGAGAAAAGTAAACAGAGCATCTGACAACTTTTTACTGAAATATTAAAGCCCATTTTAAAAGTATGGGAGTAATTCTTCTTGGGACTTCTCTTCTTCTGCCAAAGTAAACTTAGTCACCCATCATGCATCTTAAGTATTCATTCAGTCTAGCATTGGACAACCATTGAAATGAGTTGAATGATGCAAAGCTGAGGTATGGTAGGACAGTGTATAATTTTATTATTCATTCATAGGATGTTGACATCACTGAAATGTATCAATTTCAAATTTCACACGGAAACTCACCAAAGCTCTATGTCAACAAAACTTTCCAAACTCATCACCTCTATTGCCTGAAAGGAAACAGGCAACAAGTACATCAGCATATCATCATCTCCAAGTTCTCCTCAAAGTCAAAAGCCATCCTGATGTCAAACTATATCTTTGCTGCGTTAGAATTTTGGACCTTTCTTCCTAACAGCACCGTAAGTGTCCGTCCATTCTTGGAATTGTATTGGTTCAAAAAAACGCACCATTTTCTCAAAATGTGCAATGGATGTTGGCCTTACCAGCAATGCTCACAAAACAAAGACTGAAAAAACAGGATGGGAATTGATACACTATAGCAAGTAGAATAGTGCAAACAGTGAATATAACATTCTGCTTATAACAAAACCACTAGTCCATTGCCTTCAGTGGTCCCCAGGTTCGAGATTCGGCATTGAAAATTCTGAGATTTGAATCCTTCCTGCTCATGAATGCTTGAGATTCACAGAATCCAAAATCTTGACAGCACATCCCTTAACTTTATTGTGTTTGATTTACTGGGGTCCTGAAGTTGGCAAGGACATATAACCATGTTGACATCAGAGATGCAGTTTGAGCACTTTGGCTGAATGCATAATTTTTAAAAGCAATCGCAACAAATGCTGACTAGTTTTAGCAAACATGTGTAATGGACCATCGAGAAAAGCAGATTATGTGAAGAAAACATAACGGAGAAATGGACATTTATTTGAGGGTAAAGTCAGTTGAGAGCTATTAGATTTGGGGAAATTCAGATGGATTGTAACTTATTTTATTTCAAGGAAAAACTGTTGTATTTGATTTGGTGGATACTCACCACAACAAACTGAACTAGATTAGATTAATTACAGTGTGGAAACAGGCCCTTCGGCCCAACAAGTCCACACCGACCTGCCGAAGCGTAACCCACCCAGACCCATTCGCCTACATTTACCCCTTCACCTAACACTACGGGCAATTTAGCACGGCCAATTCACCTAACCTGCACATTTTTGGATTGTGGGAGGAAACCAGAGCACCCTGAGGAAACCCACGCAGACACGGGGAGAATGTACAAACTCCACACAGAGAGTCGCCTGAGGCGGGAATTGAACCCGGGTCTCAGGCGCTGTGAGGCAGCAGTGCTAACCACTGTGCCACGTGCCGCCCACGAATCATGAGGAAGCCCCTCTAAGCAGAAGAAATGCAAAACACTCAAGTGTCTTGATTGCTTTCTCTTTACCAACTATAAATTAGTCAACGAGTGTAAGGCACCATGCTTTGTTTTATATTCAATAAAGGAGAATTCTCACCATTTGGACAGTAGACTGAGAGAGTGGAATACCCAAAATATTTTCAACTAATTCAGGGAATGTGGGTATCATTGCATAGGCCAGTATCTATTGTCCATCCTTAATTGTAATTTGGTGCAAGCACACTTGCAATGCTATTAGGTAGGGAGTCCCCAATATTTTGACTCAGTGATATTGAAAGAATGACAATATATTTCAAGTCGGGATGGTGACTGGTTTGGACGGGAACATGTGGTGCTGGTGTTCCCATGCATTTGCTGCCCTTATCTTTCTAGATGGAAGTTGTCAGGGTTTGGAACGTATTGCTGAAAGAATCTTCTTGAATTTCTTTAGTGCATTTTGTAGATGGCACACATTGCTGCTCCAGAGTGTCGTTAGTGAAGAAACAGAATGTTTAAGAATATGGTGCCAATCAAGCAAGTAGTTAGGAGGTGAGTTACTTCCAAGGGAATAAAACCCTTGGTCGGAATAATTTACAGACCTCCAAATCGGGTAAAATATAAAGCAGGAAACAATGAGGGTTTGTGAGAAGGGCACAGCGGTAATCATGGGTGTTTGAACAAGCAAATTGACCGAATTAGACAACTTGTCAAGGGTAGCCTTGAAGAAAGTTTCATAGAGTGTATTAGGGACTGTTTCTTAGAACAACATGTCATGGAGCCAACCAAAGAACTAGCTGCTTCAGATTTGGTATTATGTAATGAAGGATTGATAAATGGTCTTACAGTTAAGGATCGGCTTGGAAGGGTTCGACAAGGTTCCATAAGACCATAAGACCATAAGACATAGGAGTGGAAGTAAGGCCATTCGGCACATCGAGTCCACTCCGCCATTCAATCATGGCTGATGCGCATTTCAGCTCCACTTACCAGCGTTCTCCCCGTAGCCCTTAATTCCTCTAGACAACAAGAATCTATCAATCTCGGCCTTGAAGACATTTAGCGTCCCGGCTTCCACTGCACTCCGTGGCAATGAATTCCACAGGCCCACCACTCTCTGGCTGAAGAAATGTCTCCGCATTTCTGTTCTGAAATGACCCCCTCTAATTCTAAGGCTGTGTCCACGGGTCCTAGTCTCCTCGTCTAACAGAAACAATTTCCTAGCATCCAAGCCATGTATTATTTTGTACATCTCTATTAAGTCTCCCCTTAATCTACAAAACTCCAATGAATACAATCCCAGTATCCTCAGCCGTTCCTCATATGTTAGACCTGTCATTCCAGGGATCATCCGTGTGAATCTCCGCTGGACACGTTCCAGTGCCAGTATGTCCTTCCTGAGGTGTGGGAACCAAACTGGACACAGTACTCCAATGGGGCCTAACCAGAGCTTTATAAAGTCTTAGTAGTACATCTCTGCTTTTATATTCCAACCCTCTTGAGATAAGAGACAACATTGCATTCGCTTTCTTAATCACGGACTCAACCTGCATGTTTACCTTTAGAGAATCCTCGACTAGCACTCCCAGATCCCTTTGTGCTTTGGCTTTATTAATTTTCTCACCATTTAGAAAGTAGTCTATGCTTTTATTCTTTTTGCCAAAGTGCAAGACCTCGCACTTGCTCACGTTAAATTCCATCAGCCATTTCCTGGACCACTCTCCCAACCTGTCTAGATCCTTCTGTAGCCTCCCCACTTCCTCAGTACACCTAACTTCGTATCATTGGCAAACTTCGCTAGAATGCCCCCGGTTCCCTCATCCAAATCATTAATATATAATGCGAACAGCTGTGGCCCCAGCACCGAACCCTGCGGGACACCGCTCGTCACCGGCTGCCATTCTGAAAAAGAAACTTTTATCCCAACTTTCTGCCTTCTGTTAGACAGCCAATCCTCAATCCATCCCAGCAGCTCACCTCGAACACCATGGGCCCTCACCTTGCTCAGCAGCCTCCCGTGTGGCACCTTATCAAAGGCCTTTTGAAAGTCTAGATAGACCACATCCACTGGGTTTCCTTGGTCTAACCTACTTGTTACCTCTTCAAAAAATTCCAACAGGTTTGTCAGGCATGACGTCCCTTTACTAAATCCATGTTGACTTGTTCTAATCAGACTCTGCTCTTCCAAGAATTTAGAAACCTCATCCTTAATGATGGATTCTAGAATTTTACCAACAACTGAGGTTAAGCTGATTGGCCTATAATTTTCCATCTTTTGCCTTGATCCTTTCTTGAACAAGGGGGTTACAACAGCCATCTTCCAATCATCCGGGACCTTTCCTGACTCCAGTGACTCTTGAAAGATCTCAACCAATGCCTCTGCTATTTCCTCAGCCACCTCTCTCAGAACTCTAGGGTGTATCCCATCGGGGCCAGGAGATTTTTCAATTTTAAGACTTTTTAACTTTTCTAGCACTATCTCTTTCGTAATGGCAACCATACTCAACTCAGCCCCGTGACACCCTTTAATTTTTGGGATATTATTCATGTCTTCCACTGTGAATACTGACGCAAAGTACTTGTTAAGTTCTCCTGCTATTTCCTTATCTCCCATCACTAGGCTTCCTGCATCAGTTTGAAGTGGCCCAATGTCTACTTTTGCCTGTCATTTGTTTCTTATGTACTGAAAGAAACTTTTACTATTATTTCTAATATTACTGGCTAGCCTACCTTCATATTTGATCCTCTCCTTTCTTATTACACTCTTTGTTATCCTCTGTTTGCTTTTGTATCCTTCCCAATCTTCTGATTTACCACTGTTCTTAGCCACTTTATAGGATCTCTCTTTTTCTTTAATACATTTCCTGACTTCCTTTGTCAGCCAAGGTTGTCTAATCCCTCCCCGGTTAATCTTTCTTTTCTTGGGAATGAACCTCTGTACAGTGTCCTCAATTATACCTACAAACTCCTGCCATTTTTGTTCTACTGTCTTCCCGGTTAGCCTCTGCTTCCAGTCTATTTTAGTCAGTTCCTCTCTCATGCCCTCATAATTACCTTTATTCAACTGTAACACCATTACATCCGATTTTGCCTTCTCCCTTTCAAACTCCAGACTGAACTCTACCATATTATGGTCGCTACTTCCTAAGGGTTCCCTTACTTTAAGATCTTTTATAGAGTCTGGTTCATTGCAAAGCACTAGGTCCAGAATAGCCTGCTCTCTTGTGGGCTCCATGACAAGCTGTTCCAAAAAGCCATCCTGTAAGCATTCCATGAATTCCCTTTCTTTAGATCCACTAGCAACATTATTTACCCAGTCCACCTGCATATTGAAGTCTCCCATGATCAATGGAACCTTGCCTTTCTGACATGCCTTCTCTATTTCCCGGTACATATTGCGTCTCTGGTCCTGACCACTGTTAGGAGGTCTGTACACAACTCCAATTATGTTTTTTTTGCCTTTGTGGTTCCTCAATTCCACCCACACAGACTCCACATCATCCGACGCTATGTCATTCAATACCATAGATTTAATTTTGTTCTTAACTAACAAGGCAACCCCACCCCTCTGCCCACCTCTCTGTCTTTTCGATAAGTTGAAAAACCATGGAGGTTTAACTGCCAGTCCTGACCCCCCTGTAACCAAGTCTCTGTGATGCCTACTACATCATAATCATTCACTATTATCTGTGCCATGGGAGACTGGTTAGCAAGGTTAGATCTCACGGAATATAGGAAGAACTAGCCATTTGGATACAGAACTGGCTCAAAGGTAGAAGACAGAGGATGGTGGTGGAGGGTTACATTTCAGACTGGAGGTCTGTGACCAGTGGAATGCCACAAGGTTCGGTGCTGGGTCACTAATTTTCGTCATTTATATAAATGATTTGGATGTGAACTTAAGAGGTATAGTTAGTAAGTTTGCAAATTACACCAAAATTGTGAGTGTAGTGGACAGGGAAGAAAGTTACCTTAGATTACAATGGGATCTGGATCAGATGGGTCAATGGGTTGAGAAGTGGCAGATGGAGTTTAATTCAGATAAATGCGGGTGCTCCATTTTGGGAAAGCAAATCTTAGCAGGATTTATGCACTTAATGATAAAGTTCTAGGGAGTGTTGCTGAACAAAGAGACCTTGAAGTGCAGGTTCATAGCTCCTTGAAAGTGGAGTCGTAGGTAGTTAGGATAGTGCAGAAGGCGTTTGGTATGCTTTCCTTTATTGGTCAGAGTATTGAGTACAGGAGTTGGGAGGTCATGTTGCGGCTGTACAGGACATTGGTTAGGCCACTGTTGGAATATTGCATGCAATTCTGGTCTCCTTCCTATCAGAAAGATGTTGTGTAACTTGAAAGGGTTCAGAAAAGATTTCCAAGGATGTTGCCAGGGTTGGAGGATTTGAGCTATAGGGAGAGGCTGAACAGGCTGGGGCTGTTTTCCCTGGGGAATTGAAGGCTGAGGGGTGACCTTATAGAGGTTTACAAAATTATGAAGGGCATGGATAGGATAAATAGGCAAGGGGTGGCGGGGCGAGAGGGGTGGTGGTGGAGGGGGGAGGGAGCGGTTTCCAGAACTAGAGGGCATAGCTTTCGGCTGGGAGGGGATAGATATAAAAGAGACCTCAGGGGCAACTTTTTCACGCAGATATATGTACCAAATTAACTGCCAGAGGAAGTGGTGGAGGTTTGTACAATTGTGACATTTAAAAGGCATTTGGATGGGTAAATGAATAGGAAGGGTTTGGAGGGATATGGGGTGGGTGCTGGCAGGTGGGACTGGATTGCGTTGGGATATTTGGTCGGCATGGACGGGTTCAACTGAAGGTTTGTTTCCGTGCTGTACATCTTTTTGACTCTATGAGTGACCACAACATGCTATGGTATCAAATTTAATTTGAAAGAGTGAAAACAGTCACATATGTGAGTTTTAGCATTGGGCATAGGTAATTATACAGACCTGAGGAAGGAGTTGGTCTAAGTGGACTGGACTAAAATATTAAAGGCCACAACAGTTGAAGAACAGTGGCAAGTGTTTAGGAAGACATTAAATACCTCTCAATTAAAGTATATTCCTGAGAGGAAGAGAAATTGTTGAAAGCTGGAAAATCATCCATCGCTAAAAAAGAAAGTCAGGGATAACATAAATGCTAAAACTAGAGAGTATAGTGCAAAGGTTAGTGACACTCTAGAGTATTGGGAGAACTTTAAACATCAGCAAACGGTTACTAAACACAAAACCAAAAACAGCTAAGATGAACTACGAAAAGAAACTAGCAGAAAACATAAGCACTGATACCAAAAGCTACTATAAGTATATGAAAAAGAAGAGAATAGTGAAAGTAAATGTTTGCTCTTTCGAAGGTGAAAATGGTGACATAATATTGGGAAATTCAGAAATTGCAGAGGCAAAGATCAATATTTTGACTCTGTTTTCACAGTGGAAGATAATTTCTTCCCAAAAGCTGCAGCTACTATAGGGGAACTTGGTGGAATTACTATAACTAGGGAGGAGGTAGTAAGTAAACAGCTGGGATTAAAGGCAGATAAGTCCCCGGGGCCTGTTGGTCTGCACTCTAGGGTATTAGAAACAGTGGATGCATTAGTTATGATTTTCCAAAAATTCCCTGTATTCTCGAAAGGTACGAGTGGATTAGAAACATGTTAATATGCGACGCTTATTCCAAAAAGGAGATAGACAAAGTGTGGGAAACTATAGACCAGTTAGTTTGACCTCTGAAGTTGCTGGAGTCAATCATAAAGGAGGAGATAACTGAACACTTGGACAAGCAAGGCTCAATTCATCAGTGTTAACACAATTTCATGAAGGGCAAATTGTACATGACAAATGTGTTGGAGTTCTTTGAGGATATAACCAGCAAGGTGGATAATGGGGATGCAGTGGATGTGGCACAAAAGGCATTTGACAAGATGCTGCATAAAAAAAAAACTAATCCAGAAGATTAGATCCCAGGGGATTAAGGGTAGAGTATTGCCTTGGATAGAGGATTGGCTGGCCCACAAAAGGATTAACAGTCCTTAAATGAGTTGTTTTCTCTATAGTGAACTGTAACTAATGGGATGCCATAAGGTTTGGTTCTCAGACCTCAAATGTTTACAATGTGTACAAATGATCTGCAAGCTAGGGCACAGTGTAACATAACAAAGTTCACAGTTGATACAAAATAAGAGGGAAAACAGGCAGTCATGAGGAGATAATAAGTTTACAGGTAGATATCGATAGGCTAGGAGAATAAGCCAGAATCTGTCAGATGGAGTTTAATATGCAAGGTTGTCCATTTTAGTCAGAAAAATAAAAGGGCAAATTATTATTTAAATGGGAAGCGGATTGAAAGTGCAGCAGTACAGAGGGGTCTGGGCATCTTTGTGCATGAATTGCAGAAAGTGGGTGAGAAGGTGCAGCATATAATACCAAAGGCAAATGGAATCCTGGCATTTATTGCAAAAGGACTGGACTATAAAAATAAAGAAATCTTCTTACAATTAAGTCTGGAATATTCTGTCCAGTTTTGGTCTCCTTACTTAAGAAAGGATGTGGTGGCACTGAATGCAGTTCAAAGGATGTTCACCAGGTTGATTCTAGGGATGAAGGGGCTGTCATATGAGAAGTAGTTAAATAGCTTGGGCTTGTACTCGCTGGAGTTTAGACGAATGAGGGGGGATTTGATTTAGCAATATAAAATCCTAAAGGTAGTTGATAAGGTAGACATTGAACAGGTGTTCTCCATTGTGGGGCAGTCCAAACCAAGAAGTTATAGATATAGAGAGAGGAGGAGGTAGGTTCAAACATAAGGCATAGCGAGTTGAAACTTTATTGCTGGAACAGCACAGCAGGTCAGGCAGCATCCAGGGAACAGGAGATTCGACGTTTCGGGCACAGGCCCTTCTTCAGGGGCCCCTGAAGAAGGGCCTGTGCCCGAAACGTCGAATCTCCTGTTCCCTGGATGCTGCCTGACCTGCTGTGCTGTTCCAGCAATAAAGTTTCAACTTTGATCTCCAGCATCTGCAGACCTCACTTTCTCCTATAAGGCATAGAGAAACTACTTCTCTCAGAGCATTGTGAATCTGTGGAATTCACTGCCCCAGAGTGCAGTGGGACCACAGTCAATCAACAGATTCAAGAAAGAAATAGATATATTTCTGATGAAAAGCAGATAAAGGGCTATGGGGAGCAGGAAGGAAAGTGGATTTAAAACCAGAATAAGATCAGCAAGAATCATGTTAAATGGTAGAGTGGGCTCAAAGGGCAGAATTGCATACTCGCACTCTTAGTTCCTACATTCATATAATACGATTTAGATGCATAAAATGCTTAAACTGATGTCCATCATGCAAGTGAAGTAATGTTCTTGAAATTATAAAATTAATAACCATGCATTTTCATCTAAACTTTAACTTCCAAAACACTATCCACTCACATAAACTCATAGAATAGGTTCCAGCAAAGAGAAAGATCATTGCCCCATCATGTCCATTTAGAATTAGACATTCTTCATATCTTCCCAGAAGCTAATGGACCTGTGGATCAATATTCCAAATGCACCAAGAGAAAAAATATTTATGGTCTATATTGAAGGCATTAAATGGTTTTTAGAAAACAAAGGCCCAAAACATTGTGCCATTTTGCAGCACATTCTCTTTTTTTGCTGATTTGCTTCACTCCTTTGTGCTGGACATTTCCAGAAACATGAGTCTATATGGCACAGCAATGTCAAGAAGATTTCTGAAGCCTTGAGGAGCTTTTGAGACCAATAGTCAATCTCCTCAAACAATTGTTATGGCCAGATAAGGTGTGTTGCAAAATGGATGTAAGGGTCAGGGAAGGTTAATACTGAGAGGTGTCTTAAGCACTGCCCACTACAATGATGTTGGACTTTGAAGGAGTAAGACCTAACATCCATCTCCTCATAGTCTCTTTAACAATGTCCATCATTTCAACATATCCTGGAATTAACTGCTCACAGGCAACAAAACCAAAGCCTTTGCTAGTTAGACCAGAACTTGGTTTTCCTTTACCACACTAGACCAATCCGACCCTAGAACTCTCTATACTTAAAGAAGACAATGGCAGCAAACCTGGAAAGGTGCAGAATTGAGTTAACAATATATATCACATGGCGTGGATTCCATTTAGCTTCCTTTTACTATGTACTAACAACAGAGGAGGTTTCAAGGTTTTTCAGCATTTTTAGATCCAGGTGTAAGTTGACACAGCCTGTCAGTAGCAGGGAAAGCTGAACAGTTAAATATCTGAGAGGAGGAACCCTTGTGGCAATAATTGTTAAGGAAGGAAGCCAGTCAAAAGTAATTCAAGTCTAATAAGAATCGGTATGTAGCTGAAAATGTAGGAACTCTCCGCACAAGGAGATTTAGTGAATCCAAAGCAGGTACAGGCTGCATTGAACGGCATTGGGCTATAGAAGCAGTCGTGTGTCAGCGTACATCGAGAGAAAATGGATGCTTCAGGCTCTGTGAGTAAAGTTAAAATCCCTAATGGGCAAGGGAGAACTTTTAAAAATGGTGTAATATTAAAGGCTGGAAAAGGAAAGTACTTACAGCTCAGATCGAGTGTTGCTGCCACAGTGTGCTCAGCAAGGATACAGCAAGGGAAATCAAGGGTCACAAAAACTATTTAAACCAAGGTTGCAGACCCAGGGACATTGTAAAGCCAGAATTAAACAAAGGGACAGATTAGAAAACTCAGCAGCTATGGTCAAATGGAAGGAGACTTTATTCAGTCCTCAGAAAAGTCAAGTGTTACTTTATTAACACTGTGTTAAAGGAAGGAAACATTTATTTAAATGGTGAACAGTGGGAATCATCCAGGAAAGATAACTCAGGAAGGAAATGTGGATCATTATTAAAGCTGCACCAGATGGTAGCAATTAGCTAGGTCAGATGGTTTGAATGTGGTACTAATAACTCACACGGTAGTGGGTTCAATCCTAACCCTGATCAGGTGTAGTAATGGGATTTGCAAGTTGCAGGGTTTGTGCTTGCTGTTGCTTTTATTTAGGGGTGGCTCAGTGGTTAGCACTGCTGCCTCACGGCACCAGGGACCCGAGTTCGATTCCAGCCTTGCACAATCTCCCCGTGTCTGTGTGGGTTTCCTCCCAAAATCCAAAGATGTGTAGGTTAGGTGAACTGGACATGCTAAATTGCCTACAGTGTTCAGGGATGTGTAGGTTAGGTTCATGAGTCGGGATAAATGTAGGGTAATAGGGTAGGGAATGGATCTGTGTGGGATATTCTTTGGAGGGTCGGTGTGGACTTGTTGGGCTGAAGGGATTCTAATTCTAAAAGAAGTGGAATTTATTTCTTAAAGCTGCAAATAATGGGCAATATTGTGTAAAACCATAATTAAACAACAATAATTTACTAAAGCTGCAAACAGTGGGATTCATTCAATAAAAGTATTAAAGTAACAGGAACTATTTAAGTCAGGCAATGGTGGGATTCATCCAGTAAAGTCAGGGGAATGTCCAGAACCATCACATTTAGCCACTAAACGTGGGAATCATCCATTGAACTGTTAAATGTTAAAATCCTTATTATAGCCATAAAATATTGCAAGTGCAGAGCAGTTTCCTCACCACAATATATTTAATGGATTCTTCCTTCTCAGCTTGAGCTGTCTCAGTTACAACTCCCATTCTGTTTCCCTTTCCTCCCTCTCTCTTTCGCTCTTTCCAGGAATTCTCTTTCATCTTTCCTTTTCTGGAATTCTCCATCCTCTTATTTTCTGATAAAATCTGAAATTCCAGTCCTTGGCTCTTCCAACTCACATTTGTTTGTTTTGCTACCCTCATTTTGCAACTCTAAATATTTTACCACCTTTTTTTTTCAATTACTGGTTTTGTCATTTTCAGGTGGAAACCCATCCCTACCTGCCTAACCTTTTCAGACTCCCATTGGAAATTACCTTGAAACATTTTGTAAGTTACTCCATCCTGCTCTATGACAGCATTAACAGTAAAATGCAAATGCAAATAAAACATCGAGGTCCAAGCTATTTAATATTATAGACCCCAGAAAATCTTCACAGTCATGGAGTCATGAAGGTCTACAGCATGGAAAAAGGCCCTTCAGCCCATTGAGTCATCCACAACCACCTAACTATTCTAGTCCATTACAGGCAGTGAGCTTCAGATTCCCAACACCTTCGAAATGAAAAATTTTCCTCACACCCCCTTTAAACCTCCTGCCCCTTCCATTAAATATATGTGTATATATCTCCTGGTCCTTGATCCCACCATCAAGGGAAAGGGTTTCTTCCTGTCTGTGCCCATCATCATTTTATACATCTCAATCATAGTACCCTCTCAGTCTTCTCTGGTCTACAGAAAACAACCTCAGCCAATATTGAGTACTTTAAGTTGACTTAGTACTAACAAGACACCGGTGAACATTGTCCACTGGGCCTTAATGCTCATGAACTGGAGTGCAAGGAAAATGCTCTCAATCTAATCATTGTGACTTCCATTTCTCAGACCAGCCATTCTTCTTAAATATCTTGAATGGACATTTATTGTTTGGTTCCAAGGTAAGCCAGAATCAGGCCTAAATTATTCTCATTTGAGTCACAATCAATCCTTACAATGGATTGATTTTGTATCCAAAATATTGGCTTCAAAAGATGCCTGATCTTCTAACCATACGGTCCCAAAACATAATTACAACACTTTTAACACTTCAGTTTTAAAATACACATTTTAAACCACTCATCACCTTATTGGGAGAGCTGGCTGAGAGAATTTGTCGAGAATGCAGCGCTGGAAAAGCACAGCAGATCAGGTAGCATCCGAGGAGCAGGAGAATTGATGTTCCTCAGATGCTGCCTGACCGGCTGTGCTTTTGCAGCACTACACTCTCGACTCTGAGCTTCAGCATCTGCAGTCCTCACTTTCTCCTTCCTGACAGAATTTGTCTACATGATGTAGCTAGCTTCACTATGAAAAGCTGCTCCTAATTCAATACAAGTTCCAGAATAAAAAATGAACTTGGGTCTTCTGTGCTTGGATGGAGTAAAAGGAATTTTGATTTCCGTATGACCAGTATTATCTTTGACTGGGAATGGTGCCTGCTGCGAAAGGCTGAATATGTTTTCATTCCCTACTCCACCCTAACATCTGTCCCCTTAATCAGCACAAAGCTTCATCATATGTTTCTTTTTCTGTTGTTTCTCGTCAAGCTGCAGCCAGGCTCTCAGGAGCAGCCAACATGTGGTCCTCCAGTCCAGCAGCTTCTGAGCCCATGACCCTGAGCCAAATTGCCCAATGAGGCCCAATCAGACCCCCATTACAGCTGCTGTAGAGAACAGACCTCCCATCAATCAGAATATCCAGATAAATGCAGAGGGAGGCCCAGTGTTAAACAAAGAGGACTTAGGTTATGATTGGTATGATTTGAGGTGTGCAGTCTCCTGAACAGGCATCCTGCTAGGTATTGTCTACTTCTACCTACCTGTATTGTCAATTTCTACTTTGCCTTTCAGTCAATTGGTGATGGTGATGGGAGCAATTTTCCTGGTTTAATTGTAAGCAATGGCACTCATTATTGTTCTTAATATTGAAGCTGTAAAAGAATATTCCACGAACTGATTTTCAATTAAACCTGAATGTGGCAGACAGACAGGAAGATGAGAAAATGTATTCACTGTTTTATATATTCAAAATACCCCATGTTTTTTCTTGTTCAACCACAGCATTGTCTTACACGAAACTAACTGGAGTGAAACAGTGGTGAGCTCATAAAATGTGTGTCAAAGTGTGGTGCTGGAAAAGCACAGCAGGTCACGGGGCATCTGAGGAGTAGGGAAGTCAATGTTTCGGGTCGAAGCCCTTCATCAGGAATGTTCAGTAAAACTGTTCATCTGATGCAATGCCAGTGTTAACATTATGTCTGTAACTCATGATTTGGGTTATGCACAGTTTGGGTACTAACTCTACTAGCAGCTGTGTATGCTTTTGGCAATTGAGCAAGGAAAAACACATTTTGGTTATTTTGCTTATTAATTTATATTAATAATATGCATCTTATTTATAATTTTCAAACTTTGTGAAGATCAACATATTGTTCAACCTATTTGATAACTCTTATACTTACAGGTTCTGCTTTACAATTCAAAGTTATTGATAACAGCCCAAGTCAGCTTCTGATGTATCAGTCACAATTCTAGCTGGCCGTGTCTGTTTCAGATCCTTACGTTAGGTACTTTTAGGTGCGCAGTACATTGACATTACAGGAAATGCACAACTTGTTGTGCAATTTGGCTTGTGAAGCTTCTGGATTATTCAAGTATTTTGAAAACAAGCATTGAATTTATTGTTTTCAACAACAGCATGGCAGTACGGATTATGCATCCAAAGGTGTAGTGGGACCATTAAAAGTTAACCATGAAGTTTTAGATCAGACGTGCATGTAGGCTGAATCAAGCAGAAGTGGCAGGTTTCCAAGCTTAAAGATGTTTTGTGATTTATTTGGTAAGGAAAAAGTCTCCAAACTCCCTGGAAGTGGGTTTTCAGGTGGGTGCTAAAGAATGAAAGGAAAAAGATGAGGTAAAGGGGAATGGTAAAAGAGCACAGGAGGCCAGAATCTGAGGTATAGAGCAATCAGTGGAGAGCAATCGTAGCACTGGCTGGGGTTTTGTTGCCTTCTTTAACAAAAACTTCCAAAAGGAACAATTTGTTTCCCTCGTTCAATTACTATCCTAACATTTTAGAATGTAATATTTGTCCCCCAATTCTGATACAACCAAGTGAAGAGGGGTGAATTGTTATAACTCCTTGTTGTTTTGAAGCCATCATTCTTCTCTCTTTACTGCCCAAAGGCTGGTGTCTGTTATCTACAGTTCTTTTGTAAATGCCCATGCCTGGCTTCATTTTGTTTCCAAGCTGGGTCATCTGCAGATAGGTCTTTCATCCTAATATGTGAAACTACCAGTAAAGTTGCAAATGAAGAGGAGATACTAATCTGAATAACTGTATTCAGCCATTTTTACGACGTATTCATTTCAGTTCTCAGAAAAGTTCTTGCTTAACGAATGATGTGGCTCAACCTGATCAACGGATTACTTTGATGATCTTAAGCCAGTGTTTTCTTTTAAACAAAAACATTTAGGTCACGAGAGGTCTCAGATATGTAAAATTTAAGTTAAAGATTGATAGTCCATTTTTACCATTATCATAACTTTATTGATGGAAGGTTTCCTAGGCAGAGCCAATTGTTCAAACAACTTACATCCCTATGATTTGTTCCACACCCAATTGTACATGCAGGGTGCTGGATGTTTTGTGAATGTGGTCATTTACTTTCCTCTTTTGGGTTCTTCTAAACAGTCTGAGTCCAATGCAATGACTTGCTCATTTGCAGCGAACAGCTATGTACATATTCCGTATTCTTAGAGACTGATGTTCTATTTGAATGGAATGTTGTTGTTGTTCAATCTTTTACAACTGAATCAATAGTTTCAGTCCAATAAATGAATGAGGTCATTTTTGAAATAAAGCTGGCATTATGATATAATGCAACTTAAATTGAGCAAAAGAAGGTATAATTAGGAAATAAATTAGAGTCATACAGCACGGAAACAGATCCTTCAGTCCAACTTGTCTGTGCTGACCAGACTTCCCAATCTGATCTAGTCCCACTTTCCAGCACCCGGCCCATATCCCTCTAAACCCTTTCTATTCATATACTCATCCAGATATCTTCTAAATGATGTAATTGTACCAGCCTCCACCACTTCCTCTGGCAGCTCATTCCATACACACACTACCATCTACATGAAAAGGTTACCCTTCAGATCCTTTTTGAATCTTTCCCTCTCACCTTAAACCTATGCCCTCTGGTGTTGGACTCCCCTACCCTGGCAAAAAGGCTTCGGTTATTCATCTTATCCAAGCTCCTCATGATTTTATAAACCTCTACAGGGTCACCCCTCAGCCTTTGACACTCCATGGAAAAAATCCCCAGCCTACTCAGCCTCTCTTTCTAGCTCAAACCCTCCAGTCTAGGGAACATCATTGCAAAATCTTTTGGCGCCCTCCCAAATTTGACAGCATCCTTCCTATAGAATGGAGACCAGAATTGTATGCAGTATTCTAAAAGTGGCCTCACCAATGTCCTGTACAGCTGCAACATGACATCCCAACTCTCATACTCAAAAATTCTGACCAGTCAAGACAAGCGTGCTGAATGCCTTCTTCACCACCCTGATCAAATCTGTACCTATCTATTGACACCCATAATTAGCTGGAATTATCTTGCTATTATTTTTCTGTCTATATATTCATGCCTGTCACCTCTCTTCACTTCACCTGACAAAGGAGCAGCGCTCAAAAAGCTTGTGATTTTAAATAAACCTATTGGAATGTCACTTGGTATTGAGCGACTTCTGACTTTATCCCTAATCAGTCCTTGCATTTCCAAATGCTTGTAAACCCTGTCCTTCAGAATCCTCTGCAACAACTTACTCACCACTAATATAAGGCTCACCAGCCTATAGTTCCCTGGCTTTTCCTTACATTGTGCACATTCGTGTTAGATTAGTGAAACAGAGAGAAAACGCCATGGTGAATTGAGATAGAGTAAAACTATAACTTGTAGGAATGACACTTCAGGGGTGGTATTTAATGAAGATGACAGGGGTCTTGTCCACTGATTAGAGAATTAGAAGGATCTCATATTGCTGTACTTAGGAAAGGCTTGATGTATCATTTTAAATGGGCAGTGGTGGGCCTCACCTCCAATCAAAGTTCCAGAGAATAGGGGGGACGATTTCCTCACCTTGACAGCCGCTAGCTAATGTGAGCCTGCAGGTCTACTGAATGGCCTCACCAATATGGAGGTGCAATATGTTGTGATATGCGCACTTGAGGCACAGTGTCATTTCTGGTTCCCAGGCCACAAGTGAATGATGGCAGGAAGGTGGTGGCAGGGTGGCAGAAATGCTGAAGGTGAAGATGTGCTCAACGTGTTAGCATCGAGAGACATGGATGGCCCTCAGCAGTCTCCTCTTGTTGCATCCGTTGATTAGGCATGAAGTATAACAAGGGAAGAAAGGCTTCACTCAGACCTTCCTACATTGCCTTTACCTCCATGATATAATGCTTCCCTGCCACCAAACCTGCCAGAGAAGAGGACACTAAATTTTACCCAAACATTTGAATTGTTTTTTTTCTGTGCCTTAGATGTTGGATGTCAATGCAGTAACACAAGCACCTCATTAATGAAACCACACATTGTTAAATACCAGCTCCCATTTTTAATTCATATTTATGACACAAATACTGCAATTTATTAGCATGCATTAAGAGATCCCATTTTATGAAACAACTGATGCAAAAGTGCAAGCTGTCCAGGTGTGTGTGGAATAGGCCTTTTAGTCCATCAATCTGCATTGTCAAAACCAAGCTAAACCTACACTAGTCCCACTTTCCATAGCCTTGAATACGATGATATTTCATGTGCTCATCCAAATTTTTTTTCAAGGTGCGATGCATGGTATATCACATTGAACATGGTATGTTCAAATTGCTGCAGTTTTTATTACTTAACAGTTATTATGGCGTTAAATGAATGACTATTGATTTTCATATTCTTTTATCTGATTTTAACACCTGGAAATTTCATGGATTAACATTGTTTCAAAAAGACCTAAACATGAATCCAGTGATCACCTGACCACAGGTTGTGCCAAGCTTCATGAAAGTGTACAATCAAAAAGCAGTCTGAATTGCAATTAATGTGTTACCAAAGAGATTGAAACCTGTCCTCCACCACATCTGTATCTCCTGTTGGATTTCCACCTATATAAAAAATTCTCATGTTGGAGACAAAAGAAACTCTTTTGCAATTTTACAGCTTGAAAACAAAAACTCGGATTAGAATATGCAAACGAGCTGAGCAGAAACAGAGATGGATTGTAACTTAAAAAGGAGGATACTCACTGTCTCAACATTTGTAGATGTGGAAACTGAGGATAGTGAAAGAGAAAAATCATTATTAGAGAAACTCAGAATAGAACTTGAGTTCCAAAAGGCAGTGAAGGGTTAAAGCTTGACTTGATATTACAGTCCAGAGAGGAAACCTAGTTTTCAACCAGAGATTTCAAACCAGGGAAGGATGGAGATGGTGAATGTGGAATGTATGATATTGCTGCCCCAAATTTTGTACAGTTAGTTCATACTGACCTTACAATGGAGCAATCACCATAAATAAATGTGAAACGCATTGTGTGCACCCCTTTCTTGTGGACAGAGAAATGTAATAAAGTGTAACAAAATATGGACTGTTGATTTTCAAGTGTCATCACATAATTTTAATGCCTGGAACTTCCACAGACTGGAATGGCTTCAGAAAGCAACACCACTGACCTAAAAATTATTCCAGTGATCACTTGACCATAGTTTCATTAAGCTTGGCTCAATAAACATTAAAAAAAGGCTGAACTGAAATTAACGTATCAATAAAAAGAACATATCAACCAGACTTGTATCCCCTACACAAAACAGAAATTGCTGGAGAAGCCTAGTAGGTCTGGCAGTATCTGTAGAGAGAAATCAAAGTTAATGTCTTGGGTTCCAGTGACACTTGTATCCCCTGTTTGATTTATACCTTTATGAGAATTTTAGATGTTGGAAATAAAAAAGAATTGCCTGTGATTATCCAGCTTAAAAACAAGGAATTCAGACATTAGAATACACAAGTCATCTGTATTTCAGGGAGTTGTTTTTAGGCAGAAGTAGAGGAAACGGGCTTACCCCTCCTCATCTGATCATAACAATAATAACAATGGCCGTGTAATTTGAACTTTGTTCTGCCCCAGCAAATTCTGGGTTATGGTAATTTGCATGCAAAAATCAGGAACATTGTTCTGGAAAACTATGCATAGATCTGGACCTTTTTGGGTCTCAGCTCATTATCACATGCAGTCAGAGAGGATGATCTAATGACAAACACAAGAATTGATAACATATCTCACAGCTTTGTCTGCCGGAGAGTCCATGTTTCTGCAAGGACACGGAATCCACTGATGGGTAGGAAGCAGCCTTTTTGGACTCAAGTTTAACAGCATGGTAAAACATACATATTTATAGATGACATGGATGCTCCTTCTGTGTTCATGTGGTTAAATAGCATTAACAACACATCACAAACTATGCCAATTGGGTAGCTGCTCAAACAAAATAACAATCTGCCTTAAATGCAATCAGAACATGAGCCATGAGCTTTGCTGTTATATCAAACCATAGCTGACCATAATAATCCTTAACTGCAGTCAATGTAACACATCTGCAGCATTATCTGTAATGCACTCATAGCTTCTGTTTACTCTATTTCACATTTGTAACTTGCGCTAAGCAGCTGTGAAGTGTATGAACTCACTTAACTAACCTATTTTATAGTTTGGAGACAAAATATTTCTACTCGGGGAATGTGCCAATGAGAGCTCTGTTCAATAAAAACGTCTTGTTCTGTGATTTGATTTCATTTGATTTCATTAGGAAGTATTGGCCTGGCTGTTTAAGTGTCTGCTTTATGTTTGGATTTTTAGCACTCATTAGGCCATCCCCAACGGAGTCATTCATTTTGCCAAGGTCCAATTACAGTGTCATGAAAACAGTTTTTGTTGTAATTAACTGATTTTTTTGTGTGTTTGGGTTCTATTCTTACATGAAAGGATCTATTGATGAAGGTTAGCGTTTTAATTAGGCATCAATTAGGACTCGTCAAATTCTGTAATTTATTTTTTGGCTGTTTTGGAATTTACTAAAGAATGTCCTGTAGGTTGAGATAAACTTTAGATATCGCAATCTTTAGGACATGCTTTAGTCCATTTTAAAGCTTTGAGGTTCCTATTTCCTGTACCATTCTCTAGCTGTGGGTGGGAGTATGAGCAGGCAACTACCTCCCAGGATTTGGGTTTCAAATGTATTGAGGACAGAGGGAAAGGAATGGCTGAGGGTGACTAATTGACTTTCCTTTGAGACAGATGTTCCAATGCAGCACTGAGGAAAAGCTATTCTGTAGGTGCCTTCTTATGGAGGAAACGGCAAACCAAAGTCTTGCTGGCCTAATCTGTTGATTTTTTCCCATCATTTATTTTGTCATTCTTTCCATTTGCCTTGTCTAACATATGCTAAAACTCTCAGAATACCATTTCAAAGAAAAACAAGACTTGATTAATCCCTACACATAAACATCACACGATCAGATTGACATGGCTTTTCTCTTTGTACTGTTTCTGATAGTTTGCTGTGCACATAGGAAATATGACAGCCAACCTATATCAGGGAGGTGGGTATTGCAGATGCTGGAGATTAGAGTCAAGATTAGAGTGGTGCTAAAAACACGCAGCAAGTCAGGCAGCATCCAAGGAGCAGGAAAATCGACATTTCGGGCAAAAGTTGTTCATCAGAAATGATGAAGGGCTTTTGCCCGAAATGTCGATTTTCCTGCTCCTTGGATGCTGCCTCACCTGCTGCGCTTTTCCAGCACCACTCTAATTTTGATTCATATTTCCTATATCATGCAGGTGACTAAAATTCATGCAGTACTTTTGAAGTGTAAAGGGCTCTGGGACTGCCTGAAATGATTTAAAACACAATATAAATTTAAACTTGCATATTTTTTCCTCTTTTCAATGACTGGCACAAAATTCTTCCAACCATGCATTTTTCATGTCCTCTTTGTGGTTCTTTTCAGACCAAGAGCTAAATTGCCCACAGCAACTTGGCCACAGACCTGAGGCCTACCACACTCAGTGACACAGTCTGCAACTTAAACAATAGGCTGTCTCGTCTTACTCTGCACTTGTATTCCTTTCCTGAAACTGACAGAAATCAATCCTGTAAACTTTTAAGATGCCTTAGATATTGTGGATAAAACACCAAAGCAAACACTTGACTAGCTTTTTGCTGGCCCTACTGCTTAACAAATTAAACTAGTGGACACTTCTGGAAATAATATTCAGTCCGCTGTATGCCTTGATGGTAATTTCTTGAAGGTGAAATGTGAGACAATAGAAAACTTACTGGCAGCCAACATGATGTACAAATGTGTTTCACGATTGTATTTGTGTAATTCTATATAAAGGAGAAGATACATCTGCTGATGCCAACCACCCCATGATAAAGGTGACAGTGTATGTTCTCTTTTGATTTCAGACATGCGTGCGCAATGCAAAGACCATTTTTATTTATTTGATTAGATTACTTACAGTGTTGAAACAGGCCCTTCGACCCAACAAGTCTACACTGACCCTCCGAAGAGCAACCCACCCGGACCCATTACCCTACGTTTACCCCTTTATCTAACACAATTTAGCATGGCCAATTCACCTAACCTGCACATCATTTGGACTGTGGAAGGAAACCGGAGCACCCGAAGGAAACCCACGCAGACACGGGGGAGAATGTGCAAACTCCACACAGACAGTTGCCTGAGGCAGGAATTGAACCCTGGTCCCTGGCACTGTGAGGCAGCAGTGATAATGACTGTGCCAATCTGTGATCGATGAATCTGGTTAAATTATTTGATAAAGCAATAGAGAGGATTAATGAAGGTGGTGCGGTATGCAGCAATTTAGATTTTCAAAAGGAATATGATAAAATGCCACATAGTATATCTATTTGCAAAATAAAAGGTGTCTGATATTAAAAGGACTACGTAAATTGAAGTACATAATTGAGTGAAAGGAAGGAAAAGTGAGTAGTTGATGATATTTTCTTGACTAAAGACACGTATATTGGGGGTCCCCCAAAAACTTTGCAAGAGTAATTAAGAAAGACTTCAGAAAATGTCAAACGGCAGATGCAATTTATGGCACAAAATATCTATTTCCCTTGTAAAGTGTAATCCAAATATTACGAGGGGAATGCAAGTCACATCCAAAGATTTCCTTGTGGAATCTGGAAGATCACTCTTCTCCTGATAAATAAGGAAAACATTTCGAAGTAAAATTGGACAAGTTCAAAGAAGGCACTGAAGACGACAGGAGATAAATTCAGAAATATTCAAGAATTAGGGGAATGTTGGCATGGTTTTAAAATATTAAACAAAACATTCTCTTTTGCTTAACTCTTTTTTTCTCTTCATCAGTATACTATCTATTTTTCTTCATTTTTAGGCATTTGTTCAATATTTATTTTTCTTTATTTAAATATCTTTGAGAGATTTCACTGCTAGCACACACGCTCTTGGGTGTCAGCCAGCGCAGTTCAGGGGCCAAGGTATCCATCCTTTTCTCAAAAGGAGAAAGATAGAAAGAAAACAGTATACTTGTGATGGAGTGTCACTTTTTAATCCAGTGACTGTTATTTTTTAAACATACAACAATGCCTTGTGAATGGAATGTTGCACCAGGCGATACAAGATTCTTATCTCTCAAGCAATTCTTTATAATTCAAGACTTGGAATGCCACATCTGCCACAGTCAACTGTTTGCACTCTGTGGTAATTTCCAGCAGGTCATCATTGAAATAATATCAACATTGGGATTGTAAGACACAGAGTACATGCTTCTAGGACAGCAACTTCTGCATTTTGAAAACATTAAGTGTCAGAAAGCCCAGGAATGAAGAAGGGTTTCGTGAATTGGTTAATAAATGAGTTCAGGGATGGTGAATAACAGAACTGGGTCAATGATGACTCTTCTCAGCCATCCGAAGCCCAGTCATTATAACTTTGGCTGTTCCCAACACTGAGGAAAGCTCTCAGTTAATGGTGTGTGTGTGTGTGTGTGTGTGTGTGAAGTAGGCAAAGCAGGACATAGACAGGGAGATAGTAACGGAAACTAATGACAGGGAGGTATTATCACCTTGAATTTCTGCTATGTTACATAAACTTGTGCTGAACACATCATCATCTTTAGGCAGCCAGAGAACAATAGTCACATGCTTGGTGCACTAAGTTAGAGTGTTGTTTCATTTAAAATTGCTTTCTTCTACAGTTTTAAACCACTGTTACAATTCATCATTAAAAGTACTTCAAGACTGAGGAACATCATTTCTACTGAATGTCTATTTTTTTATTCTTCACAATCATAGAAATTGACTGTTCCATGTTAACTAATAGGATGTTCAAACTTAGCACTGGAATAACTAAGCTTGACTGCAGCACTATACTGGTGTTTGGGCTATAAATTAATAAGGATGTTAGGTTGAAACAATGAACCTTTTGCAGAGACCAATGCTTCAACATTCCACGATCCAAACTCCCAGCACAATTCAAAATAACCATTTCAATTACTTCAACTCAACAAGGCCTTTGGAGACAGGATGCCTCCCTAATTATTTTTTAAGAATTCATTTGTGGTTTTGATGCCTATTCCCCAGTCAGTTTTCTAAGTCATTATTGCTACCTCCCCTTGAGCTGAATCATAAGGTCATACATGAACGTCATCTCCTGATAATCTTCAGAGTGAACTATTCAGTTCATCAAGCTTCCCCCCCCCCAGCAACACTGTTCACCAGTCTGCTGCCAGTAATGCCGTTACAGTAACATTTTATACAGCAAATTTGGAGGACATGAGGATTTTTAGTGGCAGAAAAAGACTATCAGATGCAAGAAAACTGATCCTTTGTGATTTATCTATATGGTCCAACATTTCAAAATTGCTTTTCTGCTGTTAACTTAAAAACAAACTTAGTTTTATTGCTTGCATCAGGCATTTATCTTGCTTGTCCAGAAATGAATCTTTCGAGAAAAGCAAAATTCTATATCCAGGGGCAATCCTATCATAATAATGCATAGGCAGAATATTCGGCAGGATTCCATAGCAAGTCCATGGCCACTTTAATAGAAATATGCTTTATCCTTTCTTGGAACGATATTTCTTTAAAATATATATTTTGCCAAATTGGAAAAGATTTAGTAATTTAAATTGATCATGAAATCAGAACACTTTACCTAAATGTATTGAAGGAACAGGTGTTAATGCTTTAAATTGATTAGTTGAGTGCTGTCCAATTCACGGTTTGTTTAATTTGCTTATTCAACAGCGTTATGGCTTGTACAGTGTAATTTAATATCGAGGGTTTAGCAATGGTTTCTTGGACACACTCTCACCTATGAGTTAGAAGGTTGTAAGGTTAAAATCCCATTGTAGAAACCTGAACGTGAATCCGATGTTGATACCCGGTATGCCAGTGCTGAGGGAGGGAGCGGCATTGCTCTAGTTACAATGTTTTGGATGGGGTTTAATTAGGGACCTATTTGTTCTCTCAAGTGAACAAAAACACTCCCACAGCCAATGTTTGAACAAAAAGAGCAGGAAAGTTTTCCCATGTATTGGAAAATATTTGTCCCTCACAAACACTACAAACTTATCAAAAGTATCGAGTCATTATGACAATGCTGTTTGTTGGAGCTTGCTGTACATTAATTATTGTGTTTCATATATTTCAACAGCCTCACATCAGATGTTATGTTACTTAAAAACCTTTTATAATTAATATATTATTACTAGATAATTTATATATTCAATCAAAATGAAATAACTGTGGAGGCTGGAAATCTGAAACACAAAGTGGCAAGGAAACTCAGCAGGTCTGGAGAGAGAGGGAAAGAGGGAGTGAAGGAGAGGGAGACAGAGACATAGACAAATGGAGACAGAGACAGAGGGTCACAGAGACACAGGGAGACAAAGAGAAAGGGAGCAATAGTTGTTGATAATTGCTAGGAGAGTGCTAACAAAAGATGTAAATGATAGAAGCAACAGCCTATACACAACAGGACCTAGGGTGGTGGCAGAGAAGTGGACATAGGTATTCTGATGGGAATAATCCCTGTGGAATGCTGATAAGACAATATGTTTCTGGTGACATTCCAGTGCAGGTAGAGGAGATGGTGGCTTATGATCTTTTGGACGCAGAGTGTGGTGGCATAGAAAATTAGGACCAGGGACAGCCTATCATTGTTATAGATAAAGAGTAAAGGGGACAAGGGTATGAGTGTAATACATAGGTCAGACTTTACACACTCAACTTGACACACTGTCAAACACAGTGGCAGGGATTCCTCAGTTAAGAAGAAAAAAATGTAGATATTTCTGAGGAAGAAGTGGAGAGCCCTGAGGGATTGCATCATGATGAAGATGAGGCACTTAATGTCATCAAACTGGAAATTTTGAAATCAATGTAGAGTCTCAGAAGAATTGCCAACATAAATGGGAAGGGACAGTACAAAAGGAGAGAGAATCGTGTTAAGGTAGGAAGAAATCAGTTCAATGGGTTAGAAACAATAGGTCCTCCCAGGTAGTCCTGTGCATTGGTTTTGGGAAGGATGTGGAAGCAGGCTGTCTAGAGTTGTGGGACTATGAGGTGAGACATTTCTGTATCAAAAGGGTCAAAAGGGCTTGTGCTGAACCCAATATTCTCCACAGCAGCCAGAGCACAACAGTCACGCACTCGGTGCACTACATTACTGTGCTATTTCATTCAACTGGAAGTCTCTTAGGAAAATGAGCTGAAGGACCAATTAATAGAAAAATATACAACTTTTGATGACTAATACAAACAGCTTCCTGAATTACTTAGACCAGACCCGTAATTGCTAAGATTTTATTATCATGCATTGCAATGTTCACCAACATGGAATGATTACTGAACGGGAGGTCATTCGGCCCACTGGGTCTGTGCCAACTTTCTGTGAAAGCAACTCAGCTAGTCCCACTCCTCCAGTTTTGGAAATTTTCTATAAACCACCTCCATGGAGAAGGCTGTGCAGTTGAGTTACTTTGACAATTTATCTCATAGTTCACTTGTGTGAGCAATTCACCGTCACTAGAATTGAACACATTTGGCAAGTAACACAAGGCACATTCCTGCCCTCAGAGATAGTCCACACCATCAGCTGGTTGCTTTTCAGGCATTTTCTGATGGTTGTTCCACTAAGATATCAACACAAATACTGTGTGATGCTACTGTTAAGAGTTGTGTTTTGTCCTGGTTTCTTTTAGAGAGAGTTTGGGGAATAGTTGTCAAGCAGTCTATGAGAAGATAAACAATTTGAGAGGTTGTTTTTTTTAAGTTGGAACAACAGAAGCAGCCTGAGTGGGTGTGTCAAGCTCCCATCTAGGATTTTTAGTTTCTTAGGTTTTCATGAGCAATAGTTGCTGGGGTCTTGAAGAAGTGAACACTATTTTTATAACCAAAACCTGGGGGTACTGTGCCTGCTACGGGAGTTGCATGTGAGACAATCTGTATTCTGAATTAGCTTTTTTCCAAGGGAGTGTTTATGGGATGTTACTATATTGGAACAGTTAATTAGTAATAGTTACTGTATCCATTATTCAGTTAAGTTTTCTAGTAGAGTTAAGTTATTCCAATTCCTTCTTTCTTTTGTTATACTACAACCATAGTGGATGAATGAAGTGTGTTTTGCTTTAAATCTGATAACTTGACTGATCGAAATGCATGAATGCAATACCTTACACTTACCTTTGAAAGTTCGTGTCTAGACTATCTTTTGAGGAGGTTTTGTCTGGTCCATAACAACTGCCACTGGAGGAAAAGACAAGGAAACTGAATGGCCAAGTGTTCTTACTTGTCTCACACAGACTCTGTACGGATTTTCCCTATAGCTTAATCCAGTGGAAGTGTCAGTGCAATAATAATTCAAAATATAAAACTCCAAAGCTATTGTATCTATGATGACAATCTTTTCCACTCTGCAATATTGGGTTCAAGCTGACATTAGAGAAATTGGTTGCAATGAATCATACATTCATAACAGGATTTTAAACAGAATTTATGCATCATCTATTCTTGAAGCATAATTTAACAAAAAGAGGCATAGATTGAGTGAACAGATATATTTGTTGTATGCCCTACATTAGATGCTAACATTTAATGTTCCTATGAAGGTCCAATCAGAAGTTGTTTAAATGTTGCAACATTCTAGTCAGTATGGTAATTATGTATAAATATTGGCATTTATCTTCCATTTTTCTTACTCATCAGCTTGCTAAAAAGCTGCCATTTCATCCTCACAGTCATCCAACAAGAAATATAATTTAATTTTTAATAAATCAGGAACCTAGATGAATTATATCCAGAATACAACTTGTTCAAATTATAGTATGGGTTTGTGTCAGAGAAAAGGTCAGGATTTCAAGCAAACTGCAGAAAATGGCTAAAGTTTGTTCTGGAATATTGCTCTGATGATGATATGTTGCTGCTCTTTCTTCCTTCATGTGAAAGATTGGCTTATACTGACACCACTCTTATGGATCCCTTAAATTCGGACAGCATTTCTGCGAAAGAACATCTTTATCACATTCCATTCACCCAAAATGTTATCTGGAACAGGATGCCAAGCCTTCTCCAAAAACATCTTCCAAACCCAAGTACCCAACCATCAAGAAAGACAAGGACAACAAAGATATGAGAACACCATCACCTACAAGTTTCACTCAAACTCACATATCTTCCAGAGCTGCAACCACATCATCATTTCTTCCCCATACAGACACAAAGTCCTGGAATTCTCTTTCTAAGAATACTGTGGGTGTACCTAGACCTTACAGACAGCAGTGTTTCAATAAAGTGGCTCATTATCACCTTCTGAAGGACAATTAGGAACGGGGAACAAATACTGGCCTTCCTAATGGTGCTCACATCACAGGGATAAGAGCAATGAAAATACCACAACCTGCATATCTGCTTTGGATTGAAAATAGATGGCAGAAGATTGGCATCCACCACCCTTGAGTGGAATCAAATTTCTGTCTCCCGTATCATTTTGGTTAATAGCTCTTGTTCAACCAATATCACTAAAAATAAACTTTCTGGTAATTATATCATTGCTATTAGTGCAGAGTATAGGATATGGGATGTCACGTTGCGGCTGTACAAGACATTGATTAGGCCACTTTGGAATACTGCATTCAAGTCTTGTCTCCCTGTTATAAGAAAGATCGACCGCCCACAGACATGTAAAAAGCCATGCTAGTGCAATAGATGAATTTCAACCACAGGGACGTGGATAAAAAGGACATCCAAACAGCATTGGAATCCACCATGAAAGACAACAGACTTTCAAAAGAAACCCAGCAGGCCATCAGACAGACAGCAGCACCAACACTAAGCAGAAGGAACACCCACAAAAAGAAATCATGACTCTGGAAGGACTCCGAAAAGACCAGAAATATTGTAATTCTACTGGCAGCCAAAGGGCGCACAACTGTCATCCTAAACAGAACACAATGCATTGAAAAAGCAAACACACTATTAACTGATACTGACACCTACCAACAGGCATTGGACCCAACTCCACAGCTAGAAACCCGTATTACAGCAAACCCTGAGGAAACTACACAGGTGAAATGAACAAGACAGATCTCCAAAAAATGATACATGAAGGATCCAACACATTCCGTTTCTATGGATTACCAAAGGTGCATAAACATGGGACCCCTCCTCTGACCCTTAGTCTCACCTCCTGGTATACCAACACACAGACTAACAAAGGAACTGCAATTCAAACTGAAACACATGGTAGAAGACTCAATCCACTCCATTCATTCAACCCAGGAATTCCTCAACGTCATCAAAGACGCCAATGTAGAGGACGACAAGGTCATGGTTTCTTTCGATGTGACAGCCCTATTCACATCAATAAACTTCACTCTAACCAAAGAAACACAGGCCTCACTGCTAGACGAACAAGGATACAAACACCTGACAGCACCAACTCTATCAACAAGGACAGCATCCTCAAACTACTAGACCTGCACCTCGCATTATGTAGAAGTTAGAACAAACAGCCCTTCCCATGATCCAGCCCAAACTTTGGATCCACTATGTGAATGACACCTTTGTCATCATGAAATGCAACAAACTAGAGAAACCACAAACACATAAACAACATCCTTACCGATATAAAATTCACCAGAGAGAAAGAGAACAATAACTGACTCTCCTTCCTAGACATCACAGTAGAATGAAAAGCTGATGGACAGCTGCAGACCAGCATTTACAGGAAAGCCACACAGGCTGACCAGATACTCAACTACAGGAGCAACCATCTCAACACCCAGAAACAGAGCTGCATCAGGACATTATTTAATTGAACCATTTAATTGAACACTGCAGCACCCAGGAACTACAAAAAGCCAAGGAAAATGACCTATACAACGTATTCAGGAAAATGACCTATACAATGTATTCAGGATGCGATAAGTGCAGTCCGCTGATCCCTGCACAACAGACCTAAACAGGAAGGCACAACACGCTCAGAGACTCTAGCCACCCTGCCATACATCAAAGACATTTCTGAGATGACAACCAGACTATTCCACCCCCAGGCACCAAGGTGGCCCACAAATCCACCACCACACTGAAACAGCTCCTGATGAGTTTACAGAACCCCATACCAACAATCAGCAGAATGAATGGCATATACAAAATACCCTGCAAGGACTGCAACAAGCATTACATTGGACAGATAGGCAGGAAATTGCCACCAGGATACATGAGCACCAACTAGCCACCAAAAGACTTGACCAACTATCACTGGTATCCACATCAACCTCTCAGAAATAGAATCGGAAATTATATCACCTATTACAACAAACTAAGACACATAAATAACAAGAGGGACAGGAATACCTACACTTCACCGGAGGCTCACTGACGATGTTACCTGGCGTAGTGATGAAACTTCTGAGAACAAAGCCATCAGCTCAGCAAGCAAACTGACAACCCAACAAGAAAGATATTGTTAAACTTAGAAGGCTTCAGAAAAAATTTACAATAGTCTGGGGCTATTATCCCTGGAGCATCGGACACTGAGGGATGACCTTATATAGGTTATAAAATCATGAGGGGCATGGATAAGATAAATAGTCAAGGTCTTTTTCCCAGGTGTAGGGGAGTCCAAAGCTAGAGGGCATAGATTTAAAGTGAGAGGGGCAAGATTTAAAAGGGACGTAAGGAGCAACTTATTCATGTAGAAGGTGTTGCACGTATGGATTGAGCTGCCAGAGGAAGTAGTGGAGGCTGGTACAATTACAATATTTAAAAGAAATCTGGATGGGTAAATGAATTGGAAGGGTTTAGAGGGATATGGGCCAAATGCTGGCAAATGGGATGAGATTAATTTAGGATATCTGTTTGGCATGGATGGGTTGGACCGAAGGGTCTGTTTCTGTGCTGTACAACTCGATGATTCTATGACTCAAAGACTGTTGATTTCCCTAAATTTTGACAATAACAACTGAAGGAAATGAATTAGTTTTTAAAACTGAATGGGATATTGAAATTTTCTTTTAATCTATTTTGCAGAATTGGGTTCCACAAATTTGCAAGTTTGAAGAAAGACTGATCTCTTTCTCATTTGAAATACTTTCACGTGGTATCATTTACCAGGTATAGTAGGCTGCAGGGTCTCCAAGTGGAAAGTGAGGTGCTGTTCTTCCAGCTTGCATTGAGCTTCGCTGGAACACTGCAGCAAGCCTGGGACAGAATTTGGCCAAGAAACACAGTGGTTTGTTGAAGTGGCAGGCAATTGCAAGATCAGGGTCATTTCTGCAGACAGAACATAGGTGTTCAACAAAGAGGTCACCTCGTTTGTGTTACATCTTCCTATTGTACAGTCCACCACATTGTGAGCAGTGAATGCAGTAGTCTAGATTGAGTGAAATGCAGATAAATCACTGCTTCACTTGGAAGGTGTATCTGGGGCCTTGGTTAATTTTGTGGGCGGCATGGTGGCACAGTGGTTAGCACTGCTGCCTCATAGCGCCAGAGACCCGGGTTCAATTCCCGCCTCAGGTGACTAATTGTGTGGAGTTTGCACATTCTCCCCGTGTCTGCATGGGTTTGCTCCGGTTTCCTCTCACAGTCCAAAGATGTCAGGTGAATTGGCCATGCTAAATTGCCCATAGTGTTAGGTAAGGGGTAAATGTAGGGGTATGGGTGGATTGCGCTTCGGCGGGGCAGTGTGGACTTGTTGGGCCGAAGGGCCTGTTTCCACACTTAAGTAATCTAATCTAATGAGGAGGGAAGAAGTCAACATTTTTGAATGGTGCTATATAACTGCAAGTTTGTTCATTTTTAATCTTATATCTCATTTCTTGAATGCACATTGGACACAATTTATAACAGAAGTGACATTACGGACATTTAATTGACTGAAATTTTAATAAAATATATACTGTTTATTGTAGGTTTATAGTAAACCAGCAGCCATAATCCACACAGCAGCACACTGATATCATATGTTGCTTATTAGCAAAAATTTAAACAATAATACTATGAATTATTTGTGATACTTTGGAATAAGGGATTCTACAATCTATTTCATAAAAGAGTCAGTGTAGTATTGTGAGCTGAATGGCTCCCTTCTGCACTGTAATCATTTATTTCAAAAACACAAATTAACTGTCTAATTTGAAATTGGTATGTATTATGGAATTGCAATAGATCTCTGATTTTCAGCAAGAAAACTGCTAAGGTCACAGCGATCTGAAAAGTCAGGGTAAGGGCCGAAGATCTACAGTATGGACACCATTGAGACAGAAGTAAACAGGAGAGGGGGTAAAATCTAGAAGAAGTGATTAGGTGATGTCAATGTTCTAAATGAGGGAAGAAAGGAAGCCTGGAGGAGGTGATGAGCTGATGTTGTAAACAAGAGTATTATTTTCCAGTTTTATTTTGAGCATTGAACTCTAGGGGGAAGTGGGGGTTGGTATCATTGTGGAAACAATTTAATTCGAGGTGATGTGATGTTTATGTTGTACACATGGAACTGATTGCGAGATGCTAATTTGATGACATTATCATCAACTCATAGCATTGAGTATTTGTTGTCCATGTTAAAAGCTTTCATCAAGCTCTTCAGGCCCAACCAAAACACTAAACCCAAGCACCATATACAATTCGCAGTAATCCATATTAATTTACACAAGAGACCTTGAAAATAAAATTCAATTTAATTTCAAGTTAAGGTTGAAAAAAGAATGTATCAATCTAGATCCATTGTTGGAAAGGAATCTACTCAGTTTGCTGGGATGGTAGATGGTGTACTTGTTCAGAGATGTTTACTATTTCAATCATCTCTCTGTCCGAAGTGAATCTGGGATCAGAGATCAGCTGCTTCTCCAACTGCTTCCCTCCATTGTAACAACACTGCATTGTGGCGAGTTGCAACGTATTTGCCAATAGTTCTACCCAGCATCCAGGTAATGTAGCTAATGATATCAATCATAAACAGCATGTTTGGGGACAGAAGCTCATCAAAGGAAATGGTCCTAAATCAAAACACCTTAAGCATTGTGACCTCTTGCAGGAACCATTTACCAGGGCTGAAAGAATTATTTTGCCTCCCCCTGCAGACAGCCGTTCGCAGACAGCAAGAAGGAATCACACAAATGCTGGACCTCCTGTTGGTGAATGTACAGGGTGTGATGTAAATGGAGCGGTCACCAGTCTGATGTTATACAATGAACCCCTCCCCCACCCCCGCAGCAATTCCCCCAGTGTCAGTGCCAGATCAGACTGGTGATGAGAAGTCTGCACTCTCAGAAATGAAACACGACCAGATAGTTTTTTCTGTATTCTTTAACAAGATGCTTGCGCTGTTGGCAAAGCCACATTTGTTGTCCATCCCTACTTGCCCCTGAACCGAGTGGCTTGCTTAGCAATTTCAGAAGGCAGTTAAAAGTTAACCACATTGTTGTGGGTCACATGGAAGCCAGATGGCGTAAGATTACCAATTTCCTTCTGTATAGGACATTATTGAACTGGATTGGTTGGCAAACACCATTTACAAATGACCATGGATGAGAACTTCTGGTGCCTATGAATTGTATCTGGAGATGCTGTTTGGTCATAAGCAACATGGAGGTCCTTTGGAGGGAGTTAGCAAGCTGAATTCCCAGGTACCCATTCCTGGATCCATGTTGAGCTTTTGCAATGCCTAACGTATTTGGCACTTTCTGATAGGTTAGGATTCTGAATATTTGTGAAGTGGATTGGGCTGCTAACAAAACGTTTAATAAATAATAACGCCTCTTAATTGGCAAATCACTGTGGGATCTGGATTTAATTTCAAGAATGTTTGCAAAGTCATTTTGAAGGGTTGAGTCCATTGTAAAGGGATAAATTGTCATTTTGGCAATTTCTTTGAATAGTAAGAAATACTGCCCCTTGAGGCCTTTGACCTGGAAACACTACCAACAGTATGCATTTCAGCTGTAAATGATGCAATGCAGAGTACAGCGAGATGGCCAGAGAAGCTACTGCTGTAAAAAAAGATAAGAGAGCTGGAGACAGAAGCAAATTAACACAGAAATGCAGAAACAGTGAGAAATCAGACAGAGAAAGAAAGCAGAATGCACTCAGTTCTTGTGAGGAGAAGCAATTGACTTATTTTTAATTGAGGTGCCTTTTTTTTAAGAATGCAAGACAGGAGGAGCTCTTAGAGGTATTGCATGACTTAACATTAACCACCTCAGCAGGGTGTACTGTCTTGATATTCAGCGGTGGATTAGTTGTGCTGGAAGAGCACAGCAGTTCAGGCAGCATCCGAGGAGCAGTATAATCTACGTTTCGGGCAAAAGCATGATATTCAGTGGTGTCAATATTCAGCCTGAGAGTAAAAATGCATACTTCATGATTATTTGTGAATTTATTGGAAATATTACTTGCAAAGTAACCCACACTTTTTTTTATTCCGTCAGTTGGCACTTGGGACCTCGTGGTGGTAGTTCAACTATTTTTCAAAATAGTGGTTATCTGATCAGTTTCTCAGGTAGTCTAATATACAAAGAGAGGAAGGAGGACTCTCCTTATCTGATGCACAGTGTAGTGGAGATGAAAATATTTCTTTATTGTTCACTCTTTCACTGTCAGGAGAAAATGTTCCTTTGAAGTGACATACAGCTTGATTGGAGTGATGCTTTCAGTTTTGTAAATCTCCAAATTTCCTGACCGAAGTTAAATATCAATTAAATGCAAATCACAGATGTCTATATGTAAACAAACCACCCAATGTAAGATGATATCACGAAGGTCACTGATTTGACCCCGGCCTTGGCCAAAGTTAGTTGGAGCAGTGGAGATGGTGGGCAGTGGAAGGGTTGGTCCATATGATTTCAAAATGTACAGGGGAGAAGGAAATCCATATTTTGTTGCCTGGTAAGAACTGGAGGATACATGCATGGTACTCTTCATGAAACTTTTAAATTTCAGAATAATGTTAATTTTAGCATTCAAGACATGTTCAAAACACACACAAACGAACTAAAGTTAAAAATCTCATGTGAAGGGTAAAATATCTCGAACTCCTCAGCAATGACTGCTCAGCTTTGGAAGCCCAACATGGACGGCAACAACAAGAGCCTATTTCCTGAGACCAACATGAAGTGAAGTCTTTTTGTTGTTGTTGCTGCAAAAGCAAAGGCATTAGCTTGGCATGATCTGAGATTGTATCAATGTACCCGAGGCAAAGCTGAGCCAGGGTTAAAAATGCAGCTATTACAGGTAATCAGAAGATTATTTACTCTGTCTTGCCACCAAGTTATCAAGTACAGGAATCTGAATGTTTCTAACAAAAATAAATCACTCAAAGGAAGTGGTTTTACTGAACAAGGGGCTATGGTTTGATGAATCCCATTTTACATTCTAAACTGCAATAGAGTCTCTGAAAAGAAAGAGACAATGTCACAACCCCTGGATCAAGGCACTTTGTTAAATTATTTACCATATTGACAATTGGCAACTGAACGTCAGAATGGACTCCATTCAACCTTTGTGTTTTTAATGTGGTTTTTGGTTCATGAGCTAGCATCTGTGGAATTTCACTGAGTAAAACACCATTGATTGTTTTTGAAACCAGTTCTTGATGATTTCATGATGCTGGTGGACTTCAGCATTTATCTGCACAGATTTATAAAGACAGACTTGCAATTCTACAGTGTCTTTCATGACCTCAGGACATCCCATCATGCTTTACAGATTATACACAGACTATATATCTTTGAAGTTCAGTCACTGTTCAAAAGTAGAAAATATAGTAGTCAATTTGTGCACAGCAAGCTTCCACAAACAGCAATACACAAATTTGTTTTTGTTGATTGAGAGATAGTTGTTGTTTAAGGACATTATGAAATAATTCTGTGGGATCATTCATATCCAATTTTGAGAGATCTTTGGGCTTTAGTTCCACATCTGATTTTATCTGGTTTGATTTATTACTATCACATGTACCGAGTTACAGTGAAAAGTGTTATCTTACATGCTTTACAGACAGGTCGTACTATACAAGTGCACCAGGGTAACAGAATAGAATGCGATACAATGTTACAGCTGCCAAGAAGGTGCAGAGAGAGAGATCAACATTAACATTAAAGAGGTCCATTCAAAAGTCTAATAATGACAGGGCTGTTCTTGAATCTGCTCATATACACATACAACTTCTTTATTTTCTGTCTGACAGAAGAGGTTGGAAGAGACTACAATTCACACCCTGTAAAACTTAGCAAGTTTCAATTAAATCCCCTCTCATTCTTCTAAACACTAAAGATCATCTACCTTCCAGCAATTAAAACTTTATCTATTTAAGGATAAATTACTCAAATGTTCATAGGGAAGTCCTTTGTCCAATATTTTAATGAAAATATTTACTGCATTCAGTATTTTCTTACCCTATTCACTTGTCATCGTACAATTGCGATCCATCTGTGTTGCCATCAGAATAGTCTCTGAGGAAACAACATGATGGCAATGCTGAATATAATAGCAAATAGTACAGATGCTAGAAATCTGAAATTAAAAACAAAAAAAAAGGAACAAGCTCAAGCAGATTGAGTAGCATCAATAGAGAGAAGTAGAGTTAATATTTCAGGTCGAAGACCTTTAATCAGATCCCTTCTTATGCTGCTAATGTCTGCTTAAATATTAATTGGATTCCTCATTTTGTCCTGGATGTCTGAGAATGGTTTCTGGTTCAGTTCCACCTAGAATTGGAAGGGGAATTGGTTTTTCTACCAGAGAACCGCTGCCATGCATTTGATAATATCAGGAGGAAGAGTGGCATTGGTTGGCACTTGGAATAATAGGCAGGCCCAGATATTCCAACCAGGATTCAATTGGATTAACATGTGCTAACTTACCTTTACATATTTTCTACTCTGGAGATTCATATACAGAGACCGCCTGTTATAAACCTGTTCACAGATCCATCAGCAAAGAGAGCCAGAGTGAAACATTTCCCCCTCTGTGCAGCAGTCAGTTGCTGTGGTCTGAGACACAGGTGGCATAGTGGCTCAGTGGTTAGCACTGCTACCTCACAGCGCCAGGGACCCAGGTTCAATTCCAGCCTCGGGCGACCATCTGTGTCAATCCCAATGGGTTGAGAGTGTTCGGTCTCTTGCAGGAGAAGGCACCAAGCTGGAGCGGGTGAAGGGGTTTGTTATTCTGGCAGCCCGGTGGTATTGAGTTCATGCATCAAGAGTGTGGTGCTAGAAAAGCACAGCAGGTCAGGCAGCATCCGAGGAGCAGGAAAATTGACATTTTGGGCAAAAGCCCTTCATCAGCAATTTTCATTCCAGCACCATACTCTCGACTCTAATCTCCAGCACCTGAAGTCCTCACTTTTGCCTTGAGTCCACGGGGTCAGGACAGCAGTTGGATTGTTGGTATCATGTTTTTACGGGTTCAGGCCATTCAGGGTAGCTTTTGGGGCATGGTGGATCTGAGGGTCAGGCAGGTGGATTGGAGGGGCTATTGGGTCTGGAGGGGAGGGGGGGCATGGCTTTGTGAAAAAAAACAGAAAGTAGAGATTGACAAAACAACTGTGAACAGGTTGACCCACTATCTAATTTTCATCTGTGTTGAATGGTTCCACCCATTTTCTATCATGAATGCGAATGTGTTGCTAGCATGCCAAACTGGCTCAGAATGTATGCCATTCCAGGCAGCATATTGATACATGAGCACCTACTGCTTTGCATTATTGAGGCTGTGTTGCATTACCAGTGGCTTGTTTATTGCAAGATGTCAAACTAAGAGTGAATCTGCTTCTTCCATTGGTTCAGCTGAATGTATAAGATCACATGACCCGACTGGAAACACAATAGTGATTTCACATGATGTACAACTATGATGTATGACCTCTGACATTGATGTAGGCACTGCAGAGGGACGACTTATAACACTTTTCACTGTATTTTTTAATGTAAAAATACACGTGATAATAAATTTCTACTCTATTCTCTCCTATTAGAAAATGTCATGTCAGTGGTCTGTCACCTAGTTCTTTATTGATGGAGATTTGGAACACAATGCCAACTTGAAACAATAGGAATATTATTTTTTATACTAACTTTTGGATTGGTTTCTTAGTTTTTACTTACGGAGACATAGCACCAGCAAAATAAAATGCACTATTATCAGTTAACATTTGCACTGCTACATGTTTAGTACTTGTTTTGCCCTCTGGTTTACATTTGACGTTTGTTAGTTGTGTTTCATATTTAGTTTCCCTTTGGTCCCCTGGGCTGCTGCAAGGAAGTCACTTTCTTGAAGCTAATGGCATCTTCACATGGCAGGAGTGGAGGGGCTGCCTAGATGTCGGCAAAATGCGGGTAGCCCAGTAAAATGACCCTGAATAAGGAGTTTAATCAAATAGGTCACTTTTTCCATATTGTAATCACCTCACTCCCACCCAACCCCATTCCACTCCACCCTACTGTGGTACACACCTCCCAACCCACCACCAGGGGTTGATGAAGCTCTGTTCAATGATGTACTCAGAGGCTTTCTTCCCACGAGAAGGGAGAAAATAACTTCTATTTGTGATCAAGATTCTCATTCCTGCATTTATTTCTTTTCTCCCCTTTCCATTTTAAATCTATTGTTTAAGGAGCTCGGTGAACCAGATGGGTTTTAACAGTATGTTAGCTTGTTTGAATTCCAGATTTTTATTTGTTAAATTGAAATTTCAACATCTACCATGGTGGGATTTGAACTCATGTCCGCAGAACATTGGCCAGGAGTTCTGGATTACCAATCCAGTGAAACCATCCCCAAGCCACTGTAATTATCTCCCTTCATCTCCAGTTGTTGCTCTGTTATCTGTCTTGACAGTGTTTTTTTTGTCCTCCCACTAATTTTGCTTCTTTCTGTTGAGCTCGCACATTGGTCTTCTATTTTCTTGTCTGTCATGATCATGGATCATGGACTCATAGTGCACAAAAGGAGACCATTTGTCTCATTGAAGCCATGCTGCTTCTCTGTTAAGCAATCCACTCATAGAGCATGGAAACAGATCCTTCAGTCCAACCCAGTCCATTTACCCAAAGTAAACTAGTCCCACCTGCCTGCGCTTCACCCATATCTGTTCAAACCTTTCCTATTCATGAACTTATATAAATACCTTTTAATTGTTGTAAATGTACCTGCATCCATCACTTTCTCTGACAGTTCATTCCACACATGAATTACCATACAGGTAAAAATTGTTGCCCCTCATATCCTTTTTAAATCTTTCTTCTCTCACCATAAGTTTCTTTCAAACATTCCCTTCAAAACCATTGCCCACGAGGATGGGGGAGTTGGAGATAGTCAAGGAGTTTTTAGCTTTCTACCCATTAGACTTAGTCTCAGGTCACCAACAGAGGCTTGCAAGTAGTTTCAATACAAAAGTGAAATCACTAGAAGTGTCACTGTACACAGAATGTAGACATTTCTGAATTCCCCCACCTAGTTTAACAGTCCACGTTGGCCATAGATAGCTAAATTCAGTACCAATGTAACATTGCTTGTGCTGAATGCAGTGAACCTTTCGGCAAATTGTCCCCTCTGCACAAAGATGATGGAATTGTGGGCTACGGAAGGCTTTTTGACCTGTTGTGCCTCTCTTGAAAGAGTTATTCAATTAGTGGCACTCGTCTGCTGCTTCCCCACAAGCTGCAAGTTGTTTGAAACTTAGGAGCTGGATCTGACAGATCGGTAGTGATTCTTGTCAGGGGCCTAAAAAAAAAAGGTACTTAATGACGTCTTCACTGTCTAACATTCACTGGATTATATTTCAGTCAGAAGTAATAATAACCATACACATAAAAAGAACTGTTTTACCAGCAACTGAAGGTTGGGGAAAGGTTATAGTAACTGTTTGCATCATTCATTATGCTTGACAACTGGAAAGAATGTAGTCGACTTTAATTACCTCTCTGGTTTCACTGTCATCTGTGAGGCAAGCACAATAAATATAAACTCCTTAAATCAAATATTCACTCAGTGGAAAATGTTTGAAAAATCATAAAGAGGGTCCAAATTCATGGACTCAATTAACCCTTGAGAAAGCTCTACTGCACTGGCTACTACTGAACAGTATGGTTCACTTGTTTTCTCCAGCAGGGAAAGAGTTAAATGTTGTTCCAGACCCCGAAGCAGTTAGTCTCACCATGGAGAATTCCACTCTACTTTTATAATTGACAGGTCACTTTATAACTTGGGTAGTGAGGTACATATGGCACAAATATCCAGAATGGTTTAATTCAAACATACAAGCGCAGTCACGGCGAAGTGCTGCTCTTTTTTTCATGTTCAATTTTACCAGAAGACTGATTTTATTTTCTGGCACTTCACATGGTGAGCAGTGCTCCTGGGAAGGCATCTTGTAGAAATTGAAGACTAACTCAAAATCCCAATTCTTACATTTGGTTTTGCTATTTGCAAACATTACTCCCACGGCAAACACTCTCCAAATTTGAAACAGATTTGTCATATAATTACTAATGGCACAGTTCTCACACTATCTGTATCCTTGTTATTGTTATCCATGGATTTTGTTTTCTCTCCCAAATGATTTGCATGGCACTTACATGATGTTGCGTGGACACTAAGAACGTAAGAAGTAGGAGCATGAAATGGTTGTTTGGCCCCTCCCAGTTGTCCAGCCATTCAAGAAGACCATGCTTGATTTGCTCCAGGCCTCAACTGCTCATTTGTATCAGCTCAATGTAGCTGACTACTCCCTTATATTTCAAAACTCTTTCCACCTCTTCTTTATATACATTGAATGATTTAGCCCCCACAACTCTCCAAGGTAGAGAATGACAGACATTCACTACCTTCTGGTAGAAGAAATTCCTTTGCCATTTACGTTAAATGAGTATTGCCTTTTTCTGTTACTATATCTCCTCATTTGAGAGTCCTCACTAGTGGGAACATCTGCTTAACATCTAGCCTGTCAAATCTCTTAAGCCTTTGAATTTTTCTATCAGATCACTCCTCATTCTTTTAACCTGTAATGTAAAAAGGCCAAACCTGTTTAGCTGCTCTCGAAAAGACAAACCCTATATACCAAGAATTAACTGAATGAATTGTTTTTGAACTGCCACCAATGTCAGTAAAATTAGGATTAGATTCCTACAGTGTGGAAACAGGCCTTTCAGCCCAACAAGTTCAAACAGATCTTCCGAAGAGTATCCCACCCAAACCCGTTCCCCTACATTTAGCCATGACTCATACACCTAACCTACACGTCCCTGAACACTATAGGCAATTTAGCATGGCCAGTTCTCCTAACCTGCACATCTCTGGATTGTGGGAGGAAACCCACATGGACACGGGGAGGATGTGCAAACTCCATACAGACGGTCACCCGAGGCTGGAATAGAACCTGGGTCCCTGGCACTGGGCAGCAGCAGTGCTAACCACTGAGCCACCATGCCACCCCAAAATTGTAAAGAGTTCAAGCAGAGTGATGAACCAACAGTGGGTGTCACTTCCCAGAAAATCCAGACCTTCTGGACTGCCATTAGTCTACTCTTGATCATCACTCAAGTGGTGAAGGTATCATCGACGGTGCTATTAAGCAGTCCTTGCTGAACAATTACCTGCCCAGTGATTCTCAATTCTACCAGGGGCAGAAGTCTTTTCACTTTAATACGACAATGGACTTGTACTTTCTGTTGGAATTCTATGAATGTTCTTGTCTGCAGGGCAACTGCCATCTGATTCCATGTTGCACTTGAGTTCTCAGACAATTTTATAGGAACACAATGTCTTCTCAGTGAATGTGGATTTAAGGTTAGATCAGCCACAGAGGACTCGAAGGGCTGAATAGTCTGTTTCTGCTCCTGATTTGTACGTTCATAAAAAGTGAATTTGATTAAATCAGAATGGCAGGAATGCAAGCGCATGTGCAAGAACCTATGTGTATAATACGTTTGAGTGTATAAGAGAGCCGACGATCTGGCTTCTAAAGTCTCTTGTAGGCTATAGTATAAAATAATTAGATCTTCACATTCTATCCTTCAATTGAAAGAGAGATGCCATCCACTCTACAATGATATTCAAAAACACTTGTGAAATTACCCCACAAGGTCAGTATCATGTCACCAAGTCACCCTTTATTTACACGTGGGGAATCCTTGATGCTGATCCAGCTCCCTCAGAGCCAGGTTTAAGAGTGAACAGAATCTCTGGCAGTCCTGTTTATTTTTTTATTATGCTGTGTGATCAAACAATCTCCTGTTTATTTTTTCCCCCCCCCCACACTACCACCTAACTGCGGTAGTGCTTATTTTTTCCCCCAGCACCCATGGTGCATCTTCTGTTTATTTTTTTTTTGCGTGATTCCCCAGTTTGTATTTTTTCTTCTTCTTAACATTGCTGGGTTTTTTTTTCTTTTATTAAACAGTCCTGTTTATTTTTTTTTGTTACATACAAAAGTGCAGACAATACAGACCCAGCAAGCCCCCATCCCTCCCACCTTCCGACCACTCTAAGGCAGCCCGCCCCTACCCACCTTCCGGTTCTCTATCCACCCCATGCCCCTTTCAGTTCTCGGTCCACCCTGACGCACCTTCTCGACCACCTCTCGGACAGCCCGCCCCGGTACCCGCCCAGGATGACAGCGGTCAGGACAGCCTACCCACCTCTCTCCTGGTTATATTTTTTTTTCCTTTAACTCCCACACTACCACCTAATTGCGGTAATGCTTATTTTTTCCCCCAGCACCCATGGTGCATCTCCTGTTTATTTTTTTTTGCGTGATTCCCCAGTTTGTATTTTTTCTTCTTCTTAACATTTCTGGGTTTTTTTTTCTTTTATTAAACAGTCCTGTTTATTTTTTTTCTCTGGGCAGTGCTGTGTGATCAAAAACAGTGAAGGGGAGGGTAGGGACTAAATCAAAATAGAGTTGGAGGGAGAAATGATGCACTCCATTCCCTGCGGCGCCCACCTCTAATGTCCCATTTAATTTTTTTTTTTTTTTGCTTTTTGACAGTCCTGTTTATCTTTTTTTTTTCTTTTTTTCCCCCACACTACCACCTAAGTGCGGTAGTGCTTATTATATTTGTTTTTCCCCAGCACCCATGGTGTGTGTGTGCGCAGGTGTGAGACACAGTGAAAGACACAAAGTGCACGAATCTTTATTCAATTTCCACCACCAGGAAGATAGGAAAACACCCGGGTGGCCAGTGACAAACACTGCCCTTCACATCAAAGGGCAGTGCTGTGTGATCAAAACAGTGAAGGGGAGGGTAGGGACTAAATCAAAATAGAGTTGGAGGGAGAAATGATGCACTCCATTCCCTGCGGCGCCCACCTCTAATGTCCCATTTAATTTTTTTTTTTTTTGCTTTTTGACAGTCCTGTTTATTTTCTTTTTTCTATTTATTTAACCCCCACACTACCACCTAAGTGCGGTAGTGCTTATTTACTCTTTTTTTTTTAATTTTTTTTATTTTTTTTATTTTTATTTTAACCCCCACACTACCACCTAAGTGCGGTAGTGCTTATTTTATCCCCAGAACCCATGGTGTGTGTGTGCAGGTGTGAGACACAGTGAAAGACACAAAGTGCACGAATCTTTATTCAATTTCCACCACCAGGAAGATAGGAAAACACCCGGGTGGCCAGTGACAAGCACTGCCCTTCACATCAAGGGACAGTGCTGTGTGATCAAAACAGTGAAGGGGAGGGTAGGGACTAAATCAAAATAGAGTTGGAGGGAGAACTGATGCACTCCATTCCCTGCGGCGCCCACCTCTAATGTCCCATTTAATTTTTTTTTTTTGCTTTTTGACAGTCCTGTTTATATCTGTCAGCCAGGCCTCCATGATTGGACAAGGTTAACTGCCCCAATCAGAGAACTTATATTCTATGAGTTTCACTGGCTGACTTTGTTACAATCACTACAACTTGCCTCTGTATAAAAATAAGACAAATACACAATAGTACCACCAGCACACCCCAGGGAGTACTTCAGACAGAGCAGTCATTTTTTTCATCTGATTAGGACAACTCATTAGCTTAATCCCAGTCAATGATTTAAACACATACCTCGTATGCTAAGATATATTTCAATCTCTCAACTTTCAAATAAATATAGATTGATTATATTCCTATACATCTTTGAGATACTAATATGGCAAGAGTTTTAGGTAAAAATACTGTACTTTGTAAATGTATTTAACAACCATATACTTTAAGAAATGATCGTCAGTCTCTGATGTACATATATTTAAATAAGGGTCAAATTTGTTGTGTTTCATTAATCTTGTAAAATTCTGGAAATGATTATAATTTGCATGTTAATTATTTTGTGTGTGAGAAAGGTTCATAATACATTGTTGTTCTTTGAGAACTTTGCTCTAAAGTGGAGGAAAAATGCATTTTGATTTTCAGCTGTGAAAGTCTGCAATGTTTTCATAAGTTCAGAATGTTAAGTTCAAAACAATATTTACATGAAGTCATATAATTTAAACTAAATGACCCGCAAGCCATGTGAGGAGATAATTGCTAAGGTGTTTGCTGACTTGAATTTTAGATCCTTCCGACAGAAAGATAGAGAGAGAGAGAGAGAGGAAGTGAGTTGGTGGAGTGATGGGAGAGTTGCAGAAGCAGGTTGATGCAGAGAGAAGAAGCAATAACAACGGAGGCATCGTTATTAGCCTATCAGGGTTGGGAAGAAATCCTAAGTTGCTTGGAAGGCAGTGAGAACATAGAACATAGAACATTACAGTGCAGTACAGGCCCTTCAGCCTTCAATGTTGCACCAGCCTGTGAAACCAATCTGAAGCCCATCTAACTTACACTATTCCATTTTTATCCATATGTTTATCCAACGATCATTTAAATGCCCTTAAATTTTGCGAGTCTACTATAGTTGCAGGCAGGGCATTCCACTCCCCTACTACTCTCTGAGTAAAGAAACTGAAGAAGAAAGCTCCTGAAGCAGAATGCTTAGAGATATCAAAGAGGAGGGCATCCAACAACTGCATTCCGCTGGAATTTTCAGCAATAGTGGATAACCAATTGGAAAGACGACTCCCTACTCTCATCTTGCAAACTTTCCAGAATGAAATTTTAAACTTTAGTTTAGAAGTAGAACTCAACAAGAATACAAGCCTTGTACATTGGCCAGTAGTTGTTAATGTGGACAAGCCAAATGGTGGGAAGTAAGGGACACCTTTTGAATGTTGAATATTTTCCTTTTTACATGTGTTATTGCTCCTTGACAATTCAACAGCACAAGAAACAAGTATATTTACTTTGTTTGAAATTATAGACCCTGTGTTTGAAATTTTGCTGTCCTGTCTCTTCACTTCCAGTAAAGATGTTTATGTTGGAATCATCAAAATGTTTCTATTATTAGAAACTGAAAGACCGTAACAACATGCCATCAAGTTCAGTTTATGCCAGTGTTAGTGTCAGAACATCAATCTCGATGGTGGTTTCAGTGAAATTGTTAGCGATATGGGTTTAGCTTCAGATTAAATACATTATAAGAGACCAGTGGGAGCAATCTTCAACTTGTGCAGGTGTGCAATTGGTGTTGTATATTGGTTAGCATTAAAGAAAGGAAGAATTGCATTTATGGACCACCTTAACAACCTCAGCATTTTACAAAGAAATTCACAACCAATGAAGTACTTTTAATACCATCATTGCAATGTAGGAAATGTTAGAGCCAGTTTGCACACATAGTCCCAGAAAGAACAACAAAATCAATGATCAGATTATCAATGCTCTTCCATGTTAAAAACTATTTAGAAGGAGCACTGAAGTTGGCAAAGGCACAGAATGTTCTCTGGGTGAAGGATTTCAATGTCTGCCACCAGGATGTCTTAGCAACACCACTACTGATTGAAGTGGTTGAATCCTAAAACACATGGCAGCTAGACTGGGCCTGTGGCAGGTGGTGAGCAAAAATAAAGAATGGTAAAGGTGACCACCGCACATCCTTGTGAAGTCCCATCTTAATATTGATAGTTCCTTATATTGTCCTGAATGGCACTACTACCATGCTAAATGAGACAAACGTCAAACAAAGGTATATGAACAGGTCGAACAACTCCACAATGGACATCCATGAAACACTGGGCTATCAGCAACAACAGAATGGTATTTCAACACAACCTGTAAGCTCATGGCCCAGCCTATCCCCCACTCTTTACCATCACACTTGGGGATCAATCACAGTTCAATGAAGAGTGCAGGAAGGCATGCCAGGTGTAGTACCAGTAATACCTGAAAATGAGGTGTTAACCTGGTAAAACTACCAAACAGAACTATGTTCATGTTAAACAGCATATGCAGCACATGATAGGCAGAGCAAAGTGATTCCAAAAGCAATGCATCAGATCTAAACTCTATACTCCTGTCACATGCTGTTCTGAATGGTGGTGGACAATTAAACAACTCATTGGAGAGTCAGTTCCACAGATATACCCATCCTCAATGATGGGGGCGGGGGAGCCCTTGGCACCAGTGAAGGATAAGGCTGGAGCATTTGCAATCTTCCAACAGAGGATCATCTATCTTGGCATCCTCCAGATGTCCCTGGCATCACAGCATCTTAAGCAAATGAGTTACCCGAAAGACAACATTCCAGCAATTGGACTAAAGATTTATGCTCCAGAACTTGCCTTAGCCAAGCTATTTCAGTACAGCAACAACACTGACATCTACCCAACAGCGAGGAAAATTGTCCAGGTATGTGCTGTACACATAACACAGGATAGATCCAACCTAACCAATTATAGTCCCATCAGACTACTCTTGATCAACAGTAAAGTGATGGAAGGTGTCAATAACAGTGCTTTCAAGCAATACCTGCTCAACAATAACGTGCTCAGTGACACCCAGTTTGGGTTCTGCCAGAACCACTCAGCTCCTGACCTTATTACAGCCTTGGTTCAAACATGACAAAAGAGGTGAATTCCAGAGGTGAGGGGAGAGTGACAGCCCTTGACATCAGGCTTTATTTGACAAGTGTGGCATCAATGCGCCCGAGCAAAACTAAAATCAATGGGAAACAGGGAGAAAACTCTCCCCACTTGGTGTTATGCTCAACATGTATGAATATGGTTCTGGCTGTTGAAGGTCAGTCATCTCAGCTCTAGGACATATCTGCAGGTGTTCCTCAGGATAGTGTCCTAGGCTCAACCATCTTCAGCTGCATCATCAATGACCTTTCCTCCATCATAATGTCAAAAATGAGAATATTTAATGATGTTTACACAATGTTCAGCACCATTTGCAACTCCTCAGATACTGAAGCAGCCCATGTGCAAGTGAAATAAGTCCTGAACAATATCCAGGCTTAGGCTGAAAGATAACAAGCGACAATTGAGCCGCACGAGTGTCAGGCAATGACTATTTCCAAAAAGAGACAATCTAACAATCACTCCATTGCTGAATCCCTCTTTATCAACATGAAACAAACCTGGAATAGCCATATAAACACAATGGTCAATAGAGCAGGTCAGAGGCTAGGAATTCTGCAGTGAATAACTTCCCTCCTGAATCCCCATCATTGACAAAGCCCAAGTCAGGAGTGTTATGGAATACTCTACCCTGCCTAAATGGGTGCAGATCCAACACACTCAAGAAGCTTGTCACTATTGAGGACAAAGCTGCCTGCTTTATATAGCACCACACCCACAAGTATCCACTTTTCCCACCACTGACATTCAGTAGCAGCACAGTATGCCATCCAGAAGATGCACAGCAGAAATTCACCAACGTTCCTTTGCACCTTCCAAACCCAGGGCCCTTACTATCCAGAAGGACAAGGACAGCTGACACAGGAAGTCCATAATGTATAAGTTCCCCTCCAAGCCATTTAACGTTCTGACCTGGAAATATGTCACAGTTTCTTCACTGTTGTTAGGCAAAATCTGGAGGCTCACCACCTCAGGGCATTGTGGATCTATTTACAGCACATGTACTGCAATGCTTCATGATGGTAATTCACCATCAACTTCTTAGGAAACAAATGAAGATGATCAATAAATGCTGACCCAGCCAGTGATGCCTGCATCCCATGATTAAATAAAAGGATGAGTAGATTCCTGGATTCTTTAGCATATAGATGTGATTCTATTAAGTTGGTAATTTCCGTTATGGGGGCTGATCTGCTGTAGCAGATCTGTGCCTGGGAAGCAAGTTAAAAATCCACCCTTATATAAACTCGAAATGTGACTCTGACACTAAATAAGTTAGTACAAAGAAAATTGAGGTGCTATGTGTTGTAAGGGACGTGACTCATTTTTTTCCTGCCACAAGTCTAGTCAGCTCATTACATTGAAGTAAAAAAAATGACTTGAAGCTTCCAAAGCCATTTTCTCTTGTTCCACAGAAAAGCTTTCAAAGAAAGTGGGAGAAAAATTCATGAACTGATGCAAGACTTTTCCACAAAGGACATTGTGACTGAAATGCCAGATCTGACCAGTTGGCTGCTTCTATTAATGTCATAGATACTGACAACCATGTGTGTATCTTATTTACACACACACACATCCTTCTCTACCACCCAAACCATTTGCAGATCCACTTATATCAAAATAAATGAAAAAGTAAATTTGTTGTACAGATATAATATAGTCAGAGAAGAAAACATTGAGACAAATAGGTCAAGTGCATCAACTCTGAAGGTTAATCATGTAAAACACACAGCTGTTCATTGTTATTTCCTTGCTCGGGAGGCTTTTTGTTGTGCACTCATAAGAACAAAGCAAGAGTTGGCCATTCAGACCTTCAAGTCTCCTCTGTCATTCAATGAGACATTCCAACACCAACACCATTTTTTTTCCATTATCTTGTGTTTTTAATGTAGAAATCTATCGATCTCAGTCTTGGACATACTTAATGACTGAATTTCTACAGCTGACCAGGACAGAGAATTGCAAAGTTTGTACAAAGTTTTCCTCATCGCAGTCTTAAATAGCCTTTGCTTTATTCTGAATCTGTGTTCCATGGTTCTAGACTCACCAGTTGAGCAGTTGATATCGGCCAAGTTGCTTATTGATACATGTAGCCTTTGGATAATGGTAAAGCAAGGGTCAAAGGGAAACCAGTCGGTCGGTCACCTGTCTGAATTTGTTGCAATCCTTCCTGGCAAAGATGAAGTTCAACTGAGGCCTGGGAATTAAAATAAAAATCCCTTTTATTTCCCTGAGTGGGCAACTTCAAAACTGATATGAACATCAACTGTAAAATACATCAGAAATGTCTTGTTACAAGTTATGTCTTGCCCCTTAAAGAGTAATTGAATCGTCAAAGTGCTGGTCTTTGTAACTACAACAGACCTACTTATACTATATCTAAGTGTCTTCTCTAATTGGAGACTATGACTCTTCTTATACCGATTTTTCTTTGACTAAATAAAAGAAACATGTACAAAGTACTCACTTCAGAACTAGCTTAATCAATAACTTCCCAGGCTAGCAGCAGGTTATCGCCACAGTGGGGGTCAAAGTACACCTTGGACTGACCACAGGCCTTCATCCATGTCCAGGTGTCTGGAGAATGATTGTCCCTCTGTGATTGACAGCTGGCAGGACATGCCAAGATCCTAACACAGAATAGCTAAAACAAAAAGCCTACAATTAAAAGAAAAGCACCACTTGCCAAAAATGCTAACAATCTGACAGTGTCAAATACCATGACAATTCATCTGTCATTCCTGTGAATTGTAGAAGGGTGTTGGCATTTTGCAAACCCCAGTGTGTAGGCCTGTACTGTAATTGTCTTTTCTTTTCTGGTCAGTAATGAGCCTGTGACACCTGCAAATTAGTACTGCTAACTGTCACCTCTTCTAATTTCCACCGAAGCATTTAGAAAACCTGACAAACACGGTGAGGTCCATAATTATCTTGTCTGTTGTTGCCTGATTAGTTTTAGGTGACCTCCTCACTACTCCCAAATGGCAGGTGGCTCATTCTCTGTTTGTTTAGATGACCTTTAGCATTCACCATTTCAACTCACCACTATCTTTACCCGGGGAATATTCATTTGTGGCTTTAAAAAAAGCACAGGGGGAATAATTTCCTGTTTCAGCCGATTGCAAAATCAGCTGATGCCTCACGCTTTGTTTGTCTCTAGGCCAGTTTCTAGTTTGAAATAACTCCCGATGTACTCATCGACGGCCATTCTCCAAACTCACCTCGCCAGTTGCACATTTTACGAGTCACATACAATTCAAAATTAAGTTTAAATTTTTAATACCTCGCCCTGTCCTCACCATCCAATTCAGATTGTCCAATGGTATGAAACATTTTTCTGACTTTTAGTCTGTCTGACACCTTTATGTCCAGTGTGTTAGGTTTATTGTAAAGGCATCAGCTGAAGAGATATGCAGCACGCTGGCTCAGTGGTTAGCACTGCTGTCTCATAGTGCCAGGGACCAAGTTAGATTCTAGCATCAGGTGACTCCCTGTGTGGAGTTTGCACATTCTCCCCATAGGCGAAAGTGAATACTGCAAATGCTGGAGATTAGAGTCAAGAGTGTAGTGCTGGAAAAGCACAGCAGGCCAGGCAGCATTCAAGGAGCAGGAAAATCGACGTTTCGGGCAAAAGCCCTTCATCAGGAATGAGGCTGGGAGCCTCAGGGATGGAGAGATAAATGGGAAGGGGTGGGGCTGGGGCGAAGGTAGCTGAGAGTGCAAAAGGTGGATGGAGGTGGGGGTAAAGGTGATAGGTTGGAGGGTAGGGTGGTGCAGATAGGTGGGAAAGAAGATGGATAGGTAGGACAGGTCATGAGTACAGTGCTGAGCTAGAAAGTTAGTACTGGGGTAAGGTAGTGGGGAGGGGAAATGAGGAAACTGATGAAATCCATATGGGGTTGGAGGGTTCCAAGGCGGAAGATGAGGCATTCTTCTTCCAGGCATCAGGTGGTAAGGGAGTGGTGGTGGAGGAGGCCCAGGACCTGCATTGTCTGTTTCAAGATGTGGCTGAAGAGTTTCAGAGTGGAGGAGATGACCGAGGGTTGCAGTGTTGCCTGTTTCAGGATGGAGCTGAAGAGCTTCAACATTGGGGAGACAGGACACCTACTCGCAGAGAGCTCCAGAGAACATCTCCGGGAACCCGCACCAACCAACCCCACCCTGCCCATGGCCAAACACTTCAACTCCCCCACCCACTCTGCCAAGGACATGCAGGTCCTGGGCCTCCTCCATCGTCACTCCCTTACCATCCGATGCCTGGAGGAAGAACGCTCTATCTTCTGCATCGGGACCTTCCAATCCCATGGCATCAATGTGGATTTCACCAGTTTCCTCATTTCCCCTCCCCCCATCTTACCCCAGTTCCAACATTCTAGCTCAGCACCGTCCTCATGACCTGTTCCATCTGTCCATCTTCCTTCCCACTTATCTGCACCACCCTACCCTCCAACCTATCATCTTTATCGCCAGCTCCATCCACCTATTGCACACTCAGCTACCTTCCCCCCATCCCCACCCTCCTCCCATTTAGCCCTTCATCCCCGAGGTTCCCAGCTCCACTCCTGATGAAGGGCTTTTGCCTGAAATGTCAATTTTCTTACTCCTCGGATGCTGCCTGACCTGCTGTGCTTTTCCAGCACCACACCCTTGACTCACATTCTCCCCATATCTGCCTGGGTCCCCTCTGGGTACGCCAGTTTCCTCCCACAATCCAAATGAAACTTGAAAGGGCTCAGAAAGGATATTCAAGGATGTTGCCAGGGTTGAAGGATTTGAGCTACAGGGAGAGGTTGAATAGGCCAGAGCTGTTTTACTTGTCGGAGGCTGAGGGGCGACCTTATGGAAGTTTATAAAATCGTGAGAGGCATGGACAGGATAAATAGACAAAGTCTCTTCCCTGGGGAGTCTAGAACTATGGGGCATAGGTTTAGGGTGAGAGGGTAAAGATACAAAAGGGATCTAAGGGGCAACTTTCCACACAGAGGGTGGTACATGTATGGAATGAGCTGCCAGAGGATGGGTATATGAATAGAAAGGGCCTGGTGCTGGCAGGTGGGACTCAATTGGGTTGGGATATCTGGTCGGCATAGACGAGTTGGACCGAAGGTCTGTTTCCGTGCGTTTTCTCTATGACTCTATGCGCAGGTTAGATGAATTGACCATGCTAAATTGCCCATAGCGTACAGGGATGTGTAGGTTAGGTGCATGAGTTAGGTGTAAATATAGAGTCATAGGTTTGGGGAATGGGTCTGGGTGAGTTACTCTTCGGAGGGTCAGTCTGGACTTGTTGGGCCAAAGGGCCTGTTTCCACACTGTAGGAATTCTATGATGCACCTAAAGTAATTTTCAAAGATACGAGAGTCTAAACGGCAATGACTAGCCAAGTATACACTCTTTTAATTTGTTGGCCACATGAACATTTTCACTTGAAACAGAGACATTGTAATCACAGGTATGGGAGATTCTAGTGCATGTTTCAGTGGATGGGAGGCCTGTGATGATGTCCTAAGTGACCTCATCTCCATGTGCAGTGACATCATATCCACCTGCAATATCCACCTGATGTATTTTTCTCATCTGAGCTCCCACGTCTGATGTACAATACTCTTGGCCTCTGAAAATATCCTCCCTACTCCCTGATCAATTCAGCAAGTCTGTCAGGGAATAAACAATGCTACTTATGTATAACACCATTGGAAAACTTTCAAAAATACATTGGAAGGTAAAATCTCATCTTGTTACAACACCGCCACTTTACAATAATGAAATATCTAATAGAGAGTTTCCTTTTCTATCACATCTGTAGGTTGTGGGGTTGGTTAGGTCAGTTGGCTGGATGCTGGTTTGTGATGCAGAATAAACCATTTTCAGTGATCTCTATCTGATGAGAGAGCAGCCCTGTGGTCTAGTAGGAGTATGCTGACTTTATCTTTATAAGTTTCACCTAGTTGTTTCTGTCAAATTCTGGTCTTGAAATTTTCTTTGATCAGTCACATGAGTGAGTTTAAAATCTCTCCGCTTCAAATAGCCCTTTAGAATTCTAGCCAAGGCTGGAATTTTCAAACTAAACACCATGCATGAAGGCAACCTATTTCTTAACTGTTCTGAACTAACTGCTTTCTTATTGCAATGCAATACAATACAGGAACATACCCTTTGGCCCACCAAGCCTTCACTGTTTCCTAGTCCTTACTTAGACCACTATTTATTGCCCATGTGGGGTATCTGTTCCTTTGTTCACCTCCTGCTCATGTGTCCATCAAGATATGCCTTAAATGTGGCTAATGTGCCTGCTGTCATCACCTCCACTGACAATGTGTTCCAGCCCCCCAACACCTTCTGTATGAAAAACATTCTCTGCACTTCTCCATGAAACTTAGCTCCTCTCACCTTAAACCTGTGCTCTCTTGTAGTTGAACTTTCTACACTGGGAAAAAGCCTCTGCCTATCCATCCTATCGATGCTTCTCAATTTTGTAGACCTCTATCATGTCGCCCTTCAGCCTCCATCTTCCCAGTGAAAACAATCCAAGTTATCAAACCTCTCCTCATAACTAAAACCCTCCAGACGAGGCAATATCCTCTCCAAAGCATCTATGTCTTTCTGGTAGCGTGGTGACCAGAACTAGATGTAGTATTCCAAATGTAGCCGAACTAAAGTATTGTACAACTGTAACATAACTTGCCAACTTTTATATTCAATGCACCAGTCGATGAAGGCAAGCGTGTTGCATGCCTTTTGACCATCTTTATCCATTTGTGTTGTCACTTTCAGGAAACTGTGAATCTGTACACGCGGTTCCTCTATGTCAATGACTCTGAAGGGTTCTGAAAATTATTGTATAATTCACAACTGAATTTGATCTTCCAAAATGCATCACCTCACATTTGTCCAGATTAAATTTCATCAGCCATTTCCCTGCCCAAATCTGCAATCTATTTATATCCTGCTGTATTTTTTGATAATCTTCTTCACTATATGCAACTCTGCCAAATTTGGTGTTATCTGCATACTTACTAATCAGACCAGCTACTTTTTCATTCAAATCATTTATATATATTACAAACAGCAAAGGTCCCAGAACAGATCCCTGCAGAACACCACTGATTACTCATCTCCATTCCAAAAAGCACGCTCCCATCACTACTGTCTGTCTTCTGTTACCAAACCAGTTTTGCATCCATCTAGCCAGCTCGCCCGGGATCACAAGAGACTCTATGTTCTGTATCAACCTACTATGAAGTACCATATCAAATGCCTTACTAAAATCCATGTTGACATCATGCACTGCCCTTCCCTTATCAATCATTCTTGTCACCTTGTCAAAAAACTCAATCAAGTTGGTGAGACATGACCTTCCCCATACAAACCCAGGCTGTCGATTACTAACCCCCACCACTGATGTCAGATTTGCCATCCTGTAATGTCATGAAGATGTGGGTGTATTGTATCTATAAGAGAGTTAAAAGCTAGCAGTGACAGCACTGAGTGTTCTCAATAAGATGCAATGCTCCAGCTACTGAGCCTATTTTAGCTCTCCTAAATCCCCGTTTGAGCTGGAGTAGTTGGTTGCCTGGAAACAACAAAGAAAATATATTTGATTTAGGCAATCAGTTTAAATTTTTCCCTGAAAAAATACCAATTTCCAATCACGTTTGAATTGAGTATATTGACAATCTTAAAAGTCAATGACACAATCCAAAGGTTTAGGGTATAAGACAGGGGAAAATTGAACAGTTGGGAGGAGAGCCGCCAAGCCCCAGGGGGTAAAAGGCTGCTTGAAGAATAGCTTTCTTAAAAGTACCATTTTCGATCAGTAACCTGGGAAGCAGAATCCCTAAGAAGAAGAAGAAAAGAAGACATAGGTAGATTCAAATAGAAGAACTCATAGCTGCCTGGTTTTGAGATAAGAACTGTTGTTTTGTAAATCTTTATTGGGAGTTTTATCAGACTAGTATTATAGAAGGATAGATAAAAGATAGGTTAGAGTAAAGACTTGTACGTAGTTGTTAGTTAATTATTTTCTGTTATACTTTAAGAAATAAAGTTGTTAATTCTTACTTTAAATAGTTCTTGGCCACTCGACGTTTTACTGATTACTGCATAGGAAAAAAATCTTTTCTGTATTGCTGATTTTAACTTAAGCGGGAGAGTTTATCCAATGTCATAACAGTAAATGCCTGAATTATCTCTGTTTCCCTTCTTAAACAAAGGAAAAACACTGATCAGTCTCCAGTCCCCTGGAACTTTGCCTGAGGCCAAACAGCATGCACAGATATGTCTTAAGGCCCCAGCTATTTCCTCCCTTGCCTCCCACAATATCCTCAGATAGATCCCATCTGGCCCTGGGGACTTGTCTTCCTTAATATATTTCAAGACACTCAACACTTCCTCCTTCATTACGTTGACCTGCCCAAGACCATTCATACACCTTTCTCTGACATCTCGTTGGTGAATCCTGAAGTAAATACTCAGTAAAGATCTCAAACATTTCCTTTTACTCCACATGTTACCTCCCTCCTTTATCCTTCAGTGGACCTACTCTTTCTTTAGCTACCCTCTTGTTTTTAATATATGTATGACATGCCTTGGGATTCTCCTTAACCCTGCTGGCCAAGAACATTTCATAGCCCATTTTAATTCTCCTAACTCCCTGTTTGAGTTGCTGCCTACTATTTTCACAGTCTTCAGGGACTTTGTCTGTTTTCACTTGCCTAGATCTTAAGTATACTTCCTTTTTGTTTGACTGAGCTGATAATTTCCCAAATCCTGCCATTCCAGTCTTTCATTTTCACAGAAAGACCCCCACATGTTAGATATGGATTCCACTCCCAATCCACATTCTCCAATTCTTGCCTAATTCAATTATATTGGCCTTCCCCAAGTTTAACACCTTCATCTGAGGTCCACTCTTGTCTTTATTCGTAAGTATCTGAAAACGTACAGAATTATGGTCACTATTTCCAAAATACTCCCCCCTGAAACTTTGATCACCTAGTCAGGCTCATTTCCAATACCAGGTCCAGTGTGGCTGTCTCCCTCATTAGATTATCCACATACTCTTTCATAAAATCTTCCTGCACACACCAAACAAAACACTCCCCATCCAAATGCCTGGCACTGAGTGAGTGCCAGTCAACATGGGGGAAGGTAAAATCACCCACCAAAACAATCTTGTTACTTTTACATTTTCCTAAAATCTGACTACATGTCTCTTCCTCTATCTCCCACTGGTGGCTGGGAGGTCTATAGTACCAGCATTGTGACTGCATCCATCCTGTTCCTGAGCTCTACCCATAATGGCTTGCTGCACTATTCCTCAAGGGTGTCCTCCAGTCCAAGCCTCCAGTTGCATTGAGCTCAGCAACCTCTCCCTGACTGCACTTCCTCTTGGCTATATTTGCCTTAAACTCGAGCTCTTCTCCAGTCTCTACACTTACTGACCTGTTGCTCTAGTTTCCACACCATGGCCCCACTGGTTTAAACCCACCTGCCCGGATATTAGTGCCCCTCCAATTTAGGTGCAACTCATCATTCTTGCACATGTCCCACCTTCCATGGAAGACATCCCAATAATCCACGTATCTGAAGCCCTTCCCTCTACGCCAGCTCTTTAGCCACATCTTCAATCGTACTCTGTCTGTTCCTAGCCTCAATAGCACAAGGCATAGGGCGTAATGCTGAGATTACTACCCTAGAGGTCCTGCTTTTTGGTTTACTACCTAACTCCCTGAATTGTGTTGCAGGACCTTGCCATGCTTCCTACTTAAGTCAATTGTGCCAATATGGACAATGACTTATGTCTATTTCCTTCCCATTTTAGGATGCCTTGAAGCTGCTCAGAGATATCCATGATCCTGTCACCAGGGAGGCAACATACCATTCTGGAGTCTCTCTTGTGGTCACAGAAGTGCCTGTCTGTGCCCCTGACTATTGAATCTCCAATTGCTGTTGCTATAATACACTTTGTCTCTCCCCTGTATACAGCAAGGTCAGCTATCGTGCCACTGCTCTGGCTGCTGCTGTCACCTGATGGGCCAGACAGCCTCTCACTTCCCCTCCACCCCCCTCACCCCATCACTATCCAAAACAGAATACTTGTTTGACAGTGAGACAATTGTATTGACTGCCTGCCGTGTCTAGCGGTCACCTAACTACCTTCCTGAAACCTTGGATGTGACCATGTTTTATCACTTCTATCTATGACGCTCTCTGCCATGTGTGCACTCCTTAGTGTCCCCAATTGCTACTCAAGCCAGTCCATTCAATCAGTGAGCAGCTGAAGCTGGGTACACATCCTGCAGATGTAGTTATCAGGGATGCTCTCAATGTCCGTGAATGACCACATTTTACAGGCAGAACACAAAACCTCAGCAACTGACGTGACTAACCCTCTGTTGGCTGTGAGTTTACAAGTTAAATTTTAATTAGCTACCTAAAAACTACATTATTACTTTCTAACAAAGAGCACCCCAAACTCATTATCCAAACTCCTTGTACAAATCAAAAGAGGAACTGATGGAGTGGTGCTTTAGAAAGACTGAGACACACTTGCCCTGTACTGCAGTGAGATTTCTTCACCCAAATCTCTAACAAAATCAACAGGTTAACACAAACTAGCACCTGATGAACACTTACTAATCAGAAACCATGAACCCTGTGACAACATCAGGATGCTTCCCCTGGACAGGGGGGCTGTTGGCTCCCGCTGAAAGGAACGTGCCAAATCAAAACTAGGCCCATGAACCTCTGTACTTAATTTTAAATCTTCCCCAATGCAGGGTCCTCCCTCCGGCTCCTCCTGAAAGGAACCTGTCTGAACCCAAACTCAAGAGAGATTGTTTTTACATCTGACCCCAGCCAATTCTTTGGAAAGCTTGTGAAAGCAATTCAATGTTGGTTCTGTCTGATTTTGAAACTCTCACAATACAAATCCATATCTTCACTCCATCACTCTCAGTCAGCTACTACCTGTCACATAATGATTTGAAATTGTTCTTTGAGAACACTGACTGATCAGGTAGTAAACCGTTTCATAGTTAGAGACAAAAAAAACATATACCACTAGTTCAAACCCAATGATAATGCATGATTAATATACATAATGCCGTAAACACAGCAGCTAATTCACACACAGTAATGTGTCACAAATTGCAAATGTGCTATTGATAGGATAATGTGTTTCAGATGTTCATGGAGAGATAGATATTGATCATGGCTGTGAAGAGATCCCCTTCTCTTCAAAAGAGTACTGAATGGTGCTCTGAATTATCAGACCTCGCATTTGAATTATTAATCATTGACAAATACATAGCAGAACATTTCCCTAATTTTATTACATTTTGGAGTTTTTCATTATGTTTTAGTTTATGGTCAATATGCTTTCCGTTGGCAGCATTTGTACAGCATTCCTCATTCTAAAGTTACAGAAGTCTCTACACAAGCAGCAGCAATGTGATCAGTCCAATATCCCAGTAGGTAAGCTTGCCCACCCACCTGATTTATCAGAAATTTGGTCACACCTTGCTAATCTTCAGTCCGAGATATTATGGGCAATCTTTGCTATCTCATTCTCAGGTTTTAGCAAAATGCCTGTGATTATGCTTCTTCCATAACACCTTTCTGGCTCATGTAAACCAGTAATCCTCAAGCATAATGATGACTGAAAGATCTATTAAAAATATTGAGTCATCTGGGTTGAACCTTTACACACTTAGAAATGCAAATTATTTTTAAAGCACCTCTTGTGAAATAGAGGAGATCAATTTCAGCTAAGTGTGTGTTAATTCATACACTATAAGTTCAAGACGCTGATTTATGTGGATTTGTGAAATGTGTAAATATATGATGCAAAATGCACAGCTCTAAAATGTTGGTGAAATATTGGTGAAGCAGAGCATTTAGAAACATTTTATAACCATTGTTGATTAAATCAGAAGCCATTTTCGGTATAAGTTTATTTCTTTGATAGGTGAATGGTTTCCATAATGTTCCTATGCTAATTAAAAGGCACATCATTCCCCCAAGGGTTAAAAATTGCTGCTCCTGCTACTGGAGTTTTTGCTAAGGTAATAAAGGAGAATACGAAGGGTAATGTTGTTGATGTGTACATAGACTTCCAAAAGATGTTCAAAGCAGTGCCATCAAATTATAATTCTGGAATAGAAGGGACAGTTGATGTCGAACTGGCTTGAGTGTCAGGAAACAAAGAGTTGTGGATAAATATTTTTCAAGCTAGAGATCAGTTGTAGTGGAGTTTTCCCAGTGTCAATGTTAGGACCCTTACTTTTCCTCAGGTAATGGGAAATTTGGAAGCATTGTGGACTGTGAGGAGGAAGGGTAGACTTCTGTAGACGATTAGTGTGATCTCAACTTGGTAACTGGCTAAATGCCTCCCTAACCCAGATCCAATACTTGCCTAGCTGATTCGATGCAGTCAACTCATCCTAGATTGGAAAGGCTTGGACTCTTATATCCATGGAGAAGAATAGATTGAGAGGAGATTTACTAGAATTTTACAAAATCATGAGGGGTCTGGATGTAATAGATGTGGAAAAACTGTTCACAATAGTGCAAAAATCAAGAACAAGGGGAGACAATTTTTAAAGTCATTGACAAAAGAAACAATGGAGAGCTTTTTCATGCAGTGAGTGGTTAAGATGTGGAATGCATTACCTGACTATTTAATGGAGGTAGCTCTGATTGAATCATGTAAGACACATTTGGGTTGTTAACTGAAAAAGAAGAGGAGAAGGTGAGGGTGTAGCAGTCGGTGAATTGCTTATTCCAAGAGCCATTACAGACAGGATGATCTGTGTGGTCTCCTTTTGTACTGCAATCATCCTGTAATTCCGTGAAGTATGATGTGATCTACTTTAAGAGAAAATAAAGTGAACAGGTAGGACAAACTGCATTATCATGAGAGGGATGCAAGAGCATAATGGGGTGCTCCCACTCCTCACACCTTCCACATGTAAAACCTGGGAAGCAATGCCAAAGAAGAGAAAGGACATGTCACAACATGGATAATTCTACAGTCAGATTTAATGATGTAGAACAGATCTAAATATGTATCATTGATGGTCCACTAAAACTGAGAAGGGACTTTTGTTGTAATCTGTTATTGCACTAGTGCAGAACTGTTAGATTTCCTTGCCTGTTGACTTATGACAAGTGGTCTGACAGTGGAACTACACCCTGCATACTTAGTATTGTTTCTGAGGGGTTTGCATTTTTGTAACTGTATTGGTACATTTTACAGAGTCCTGCACATTGCTACTCAACTGTCATCAAATTTGCAGGAATGCCTGAGCCTAAATATGCTAATGTTTAAAATGCCAAGTACAGTGTGACAGTAGCAGTGTGGCACTATTGCTGGAGTAGTAATGCAAAGGCCTGGTCTAACATTTTGGGTATGAGTTCAAACCTTACCATAGCAGCTCATGGAATTTTGATTCAGTTACTAAATCTGGAATTACATGATAGTCTCATTAGTAATAATAATGACACTATTAAATTGTCATAACAACCTCTCAGGTTCATTAATGCCCTTCAGGGAGGAAATTTGCTGTGGTTACCTGGGCTGATCTATAAGTAACTCTGAACCCACAGTAATGTGGTCAACTCTTAAATGCCTCTATATGGTAAGCTATTCTGTTCAACAGCAAGTGGGGATGGGCATTAAATGTTGGCCTCACCACTGAAGTTCACAGCTCAAGAATGAAAATGAACAATTAGAAAAAATATAGCTTTTAAAACTCTGACCAATTTTGCTTTCCAATTTTTTCCACACATTACTTCTTCCAAGGCGAAACAGCGTCTCAGTGAGACCCTACTCCAACCAACTCTCTGATGCCTACTCAAAGTAGCCATTGCTCATTTGTCAAACTTGACAGTGAATTTGCACCATGTTGGTTCTATTATGGATAAGCTTGATTCTGCACCGGTTTAGTATCCACTTGAACCACTTCCAGCAGGACATAAAACAAGCATTGAAGCCCCTGTCATTTTGTTTCACCTACTCCCAATCCTGAGGCATGAAGCCCAATTTGTAATTCCCACCTTCCAGGGTGACCAATTTGGATCAGTAGCCTTGATCTAAATCAGAAGGATCTGGTAAAAGCTTTATTTGACAATCTCAGCATGTAAACTAGAATGACAACACAGTATCGTGAAGAAAGAATGATGTATTGTCCATCATGTGAGAAGTTACACTGAGTTGCTTATGTATGTCTGCTCAGGTGAATGCTTAAGAACAAAACCATATCACTACTAAAAGAGTACATTCATGAGATGCTTTGACCAATGTTTCTTTTTCATCCAAAAATTAAGAACTCATTACTTATATTAATGCCATCTCTGAATTTTTCTATGCTCAACACTCAACAGCCTTGAACACAAAAATAAATCCCAGTTATTGGCAGTGTCATTTTGTGGAAGAGGCCATAAAGTTAGCAGAGGTGAAAGATCCCACTGCACTGTTTTGAAAAGGAACAAGTAAGTGACTGAAGTGTCAGTGGGGAGCACTTTGGGGCAAGTGATCATAATTCTATTCGTTTTAAAAAAGATATGGAAAAGGATAGATGGAAAAGGATAGACCTCATCTAAAAATTAAAGTTCCAAGTTGGAGTAAAGCCAATTTTGACAGTATTGGCAGGAACTTCCACAAGTTGATTGGGGGAGGCGATTGCAGGTAGAAGGGATGGTTAGAAAGTGGGACAACTTCAAAAACGAGATAGTGAGAAGCGTTATGTTTCTGTAAGAGTGAAGGCAAGGCTGGTAGGTATAAGGGATGCTGGATGGCTAGAAAAATTGACTTTCTGGTCAAGACAAAGAAGGGTGCATATGTCAGGTATAGACAGCTGGGATCAAATGAATCCGAGAGGAGTATAAGGGCAGTAGGAATATACTTAAGAAGGGCAAAAAGGAGATATGTGATAGCTTTAGCAAATAGGATTAAGGAGAATCCAAAGAGATTCTACAAATACATTAGAGAAAAAGATAGCTACTGAGAGAATAGGGTCCCTTAAAGATCAACAAGGCAGTCTATATGTGGAACCACAGGGGATGGATGAGATACTTAACAAATATTTGCTATGTAGAAGGATAGGGAAGCTAAGGAACTTGATGAAATAAATATTGCTGTCTAGAAAAGTGTTCATATTACAGAAGCTATAGGGAGAGGCTGAATGGGCTGTAGCTGTGTTCCATGGGGCATCAAAGGCTGAGGGAATACCTTATGGAGGTTTATAAAATCAAGACGGACATGGATAGGGTAAATAAAGAAAATCTTTTCCCTGGGATGGGGGAGACCAGAACTATAGGGCATAGGTTTAGGGTGAGAGGGGAAAGATTTAAAAGGGATCTAAGGGGCAACTTTTCATGCAGAGGGTAATGCGTGTATGGAATGAGCTGCCAGAGGAAGTGGTGGAGGCTGGTACAATTGCGACATTAAAAAAGATGCCTTTTAAATGGATGGGTATATGAATAGGAAGGGTTTGGAGGGATATGGGCCAAGTGCTGGCAAACGGGACTAGGTTGGGATATCTGGTCGGCATGGACGAGTGGGACCAAAGGGTCTGTTTCCGTGCTGTTCAACTCTATGGCTCTATGACTGTAAGAGGAGATGTTGGAGATCATAAAATGCATAAAAGTAGATAAAACCCCAGGACCTGATTAGATGTATCCAAGGAGTTCGTGGAAAGCTAAGGAAGAGATTACTGGGCCCATTGCTGAGATATTTGTATCATCAACAGCCACTGGTGAGGTGGTGGAAAACTGGAGGATGGCTAATGCAGTCCCATTATTTAGGAAAGGTGGTAAGGGAAAGCCAGGGAACTGTAGACTGCTGAGCCTAACATTGGTGGTGGGTAAGTTGTTGGAGGGAATTCTTGGGGATAGGATTTACATGTATTTGAAAAGGCAAGGACTGATTAGGGACAGTCAACATGGCTTTGTGCATGGGACATCGTGTTTGCGTTTTTTGAAGAAGTGGCAAAGATGATTAATGAAGGTAGAGCAGTAGATATTGCCTATATGGACTTCCGCAAGGCATTCAACAAGGTTCTGTGGAGACTGGTTGGCAAGGTTAGATCACATAGTATCCAGGGGGAGCTAACCAATTGGATGCAAATTGGCTTGAAGGTAGGAGATAGAGAGGGTTGGTGTTTTGGATTGGAGACCAGTGGTATCCGGCAAGGATTGGTGCTGGGTACACTGCTTTTCATCATTTATTTAAATGATTTGCATGAGAATATAGGAATATGGTTATTAAGTTTCCAGATGACACCATAATTGGTGGTGTAGTGGACAGTGAAGAAGACTATCACAGAATACAACATGACCTTGATCAGATGGGTCAATGGGTCAATGGGTCAATGGGCCAAGGAATGGCAGATGGAGTTTAATGTAGATAATTTTGAGGTGTGGCATTTTAGTAAGGCAAACCACGACAGAACTTACAGTTAATGCTAGGCCCCTAGGGAGTGTTGCTGAACATAGAGGCCTAGAATGTGGAGTCTCAGGTTGACAGGGTGATGAAGGTGGCATTTGGCATGTTTGCCTTTATTGATCTATGCATCATATAAAGGGGTTGGGATGTCATATTGCAGCTGTACAAGATATTGGTTAGGTTACCTTTACAATACTGTGTTCTGCTCTGCTCTCCCAGATAAGAAGGATGTTGTTAAACTTGAACAAGCTCAGAAAAGGCTTACAAAGATGTTTCTGGGATTGGAGGGTTTGAGTTAGAGGGTGAGGCTGAATAGGCTGGGGACTTTATTCCTGGAGCAGAGGCTAAGGGTTGACCATATAGAAGTTTATAAAATCATGAGAGGCATGGATAGGGTGAACAACCAAGGTGTTTTTCCCAGGGTAAGGGAGTCCAGAACTAGAGGACATAGTTAGAGGGGGAAGATTTAAAAAAGTGATCTGAGGGAAAACCTTTTCATGTAGAGGGTGGTGTGTGTATGGAATGAGCTGCCAGAGGAAGTGTTGGAGGCTGATACAATTGCAACATTTAAAAGGCACCTGGATTGGTACATGAATATGAAGGGTTGAGAGGGATAGAGGCCAAATGCTGGAGAATGGGACCAAGATCAGTTTAGATTATATAGTTGGCACAAATGGGTTGGACTGAAGGGTCTTTTTCCATGCTGTACATCTCTATAACTCTATAAGAACTAATGTTATCAATGTTGACCCCTCAACAAACATTGAAGGTGGAACCTCTGGCTATGGTGCACTCTCTAGACTGCACCAGAAATATCGACCTAGTTTAGATACTCAAGTCAGTTGAGTGGACATTGAACCCAGAACCTTCTGTCATGCGGGTAGGACCATAGTAAGGCTAGTTCCTGAAGATAAAATTTGAAATATCTTTGCCAATATTTGCAAAAAGACTACAAAAGATGTCATTGTACACATGCTGAGAGAGAGAAGCAATGACCATCTCCCCAGGGGTGACAACTTAGCCTTGAACAAACACATTCATTTTGAACTCATCAATTTCAGCTTCATTTCAAAGTGAGTGTTTGATTTTTGTGTACTCTGTCCTGTTTAAATGTAAGGCCACCAGTAAATAGATTACTGCAATAACATTTAAACAGCTTTGAAAAAAATTATCTGGAGGATACAATTTCAGAAATTCAGACAGCAATGTATTTTTGATTGTTTTATAGATTTCAATATCGGCCTGTTAAAGCCTCAGGAAAAGGGAATGCTGTGGCATTCACTGATACACACAAGTGGTTATTTGTCTATCAGTGACAGCTCAGTGACAATTGTCCAGTTGGAACTTTTCCCAATGTCAGTGAAACATTTATACATCGGAGACTGACTTTCCAATGCTCATATCCAACTGGGAATTAATATGTACTTTATTATCCAATGTGTTTACAACAAAGTGATGGAGTCATGATCAACATTAGCTTTGCTGACTCAAAAGTATAAAGGAGGGCAGTATTGTTTAACTTCCCTCTGAATTAACTTTGCATTTGTTTATTTCATCGGATTTTACAGTACAGAAGGAGGGCATTCGAACCATCATGTCTGCATGCTGACTCCTCAGAAACAACACCTGATGTGCAGTGTATAGTTCCACTATCGGATCAGCAGTCAGGCCCTTGTCATAAGTCAAGCTGCAAGGAGATCCAGCAGTTCAGCACTGGTGCAATAGCGGATTGCAACAGAAGTCCCGATAGATCACTGTTCTACAATACTAAGTCTGATTGTAGAATTATCTATGCTGTGACATTTCCTTTCTTTTCTGTGGAACGTCAATCCCTGGGGGCCACCATTTTGAATCCATCTCCAATCTGAGAAATGCTCATCTACAGAGGAATCTTGATTATCCAGCACTCAATTATCTGGATTTCGGATTATCCGGACAAGATCGCAAGGTCCCGATGCTTGGTTAAACTCCGTCATTTGGCATTCGATTAACCGAATGAAATACTCCCCGCCCGTATCCTTCGGATAATTGAGGTTCCTCTGTATATCTATCCTCTGTTTCTTATCATTTAGCCAACTTCTAATCCATGCTGCTAATGATCCATCAATCCCAAACATTTCTAATTTGCTAACCAATCTCAAATGCTTTCTGAAAGTCAAAATTTACAACATCCACAGCACTACCCTCATCCACTACCTATATCACTTTGCCTAAAAGTTCAATCAAATGTGTCAGGCATAATTTGCTCGTAACAAAGTCATTTTGATTGTTAAATATTAACTTATTTTTCTCTAACTATATATTTATTATCCCATATCATGGCTTTCATCAGTCTTCCCACTATTGACCTCAAGCTGTCAGATCTGTGGATTCCTGGTTATCCTTTGCTTCTTTCTTCACCAATGATGTCACATTCGCATTCCTCCAGTCACCCAGGACAAACCTGTGTTCAGACAAGCCTGGAAATTTTCTGTCAATGCCTCTGTGATTTACTCCCTTACCTTTTACAGTCACTTAGGATGCATCCCAACCAAGCCTGGTGACTTCTCTATCTGGCATGCTCACGGTCTTTTTAGCACCTCTCCTTTATTTATCACTAAACATCCAAATTTTCAACCAGACTATTGCCACCATTTTCTAATTTGGTAAAGACAAAACCAAACTATTAATTTAATACCTCTGCCATTCCCTTTACTTTAATGAGCGGATTACCCTGCTTGTTCCTTATGGAGCCCATTCTACCCTTCACTAAACCTTAACTATTAATATGTTTGAAGACATTTTATTTTGTTTCAGCAAAGCCTGCAATCCTTTCCTCATGTTTCCTCTTAACCTTCCTTATTCCAGGCCCTCTCCTGCATTTGACATACTCTTCCGAATTTTTATTGCTATTATTTTTCTGGTATGCATCATGTGACTTCCTTTTCTTCCTTATTTTCTGACTATTATCCCTAGCCATCTATGGTACTTCAGGTTTGGATACCCTCCATTTATTTCTCAAGGGTATGCTTCTACTCATCTCTCTTTTGAGCATCTCACATTTTTCATCCATTGTTTTATACAGCAAAATGCATTTCTGATCAACCTGCCCCAGTTCAAATTCTAACATCAACCCTTTTCCAGTCTAGAATCTTAATTATTGACTGATTTTTATCTTTTTCCATTTTAACATTGAACCTTATTACAGTATGATCGCCATTTCTCAAATGCTTCTCCACTTTGACGTTCTTTATTTGGCCTGCCTCATTTCCTAGACTTGATCCAGCACAGCTCCCTCCTTGGAGGACCCAAAACGTACTGTTCTAGAAAGTTCTCCTGTTCACACTACTCGAATTTATCCCCTTCCATGCCCCACAGTTTATCCTAGGGTAATTCAAATCACCAACTATCAAACGCCACTTGTCCCACAGTTTTCCACACGCTGCCTACAAATGCTCTCTTCTACTTTCTCCCCACTATTTAGAGGTCTCTAATCAATACCTAACCAAGGTCACCGTACCTTTGATGTTTCCAACCAGTTAGATTTCAGTTCAGGAACTGCATCTTGTCCAAGAGCAATGTTGCTATCTTTGACCAAGACTGCTACACTACCTCACTTTTTACCCACCCTGTTTCTAATAACAGCTTGTAGTCAAGGATGCTAAATATCCAATCCTGCTCTAACTTAAGCCACATTTCTGTCATAGCCCTCTAGAACATGTTTGCTCCAGTTTCTCAGTTTTGTTAATTATGCTCCATACATTTACGTACATAAAATTTAAGTCTGCCCTTAACTCTTTCTTGCCCATTAAAAGGTGACAATTTCTTTGTTTAATGTCAACACACAAGCCTTCCTTCATTTCTTTTCCCTTGTTCTCCAATTACTTTCTTGTGCCCTCTCTGCTACTTCCAAAACTTAGGCCAATTAGTCAACCCAGGCACCCTCCTCTGGATTTACAAGTTTACATTTCTTTAAGTTTGCTCATAAAATAACCGTGAAAATAAAGCAGAATTCCCTAACAAGATAATTGCTGTCAGATTTTCTTTCAATTTCATAGTCTAGCCTGGGAGTTGAGAGACAGAGAGAGAGAGAGAGAGACAGACAGACAGACAGATGCAGAGAGTGAACAAGAAAGAGAGAGACATATGAAAGCTAGATAGCTGGACATCTATGACTTCAGTGAGTGGAATGACATTCTGTCTTGCTTTTGTGCTGAGTAAGTGAATCTGCTTTTCAGGGCTTGATGGGCATATGTTGTTTCGCGAGCATTTTTGGGCATGAATTGGCAATGGCTAGCCCAAGAATTCCTCCAAAATTGGCTTCTGGGCCCATTCAGATAGACAGCCAGAGCTTGTAAGTATCTCCCAGCAGCTCACTGCTCCCTACCCATTCAATATAAACCATTTATCCCTCTACTTCCAAGAAATATTTCTATCCACTGTCCTATGTCATCCCTATTTCATGATTCTTTCCCTTATCTGTGAATTGCCAAAATGTACTGAATTCAATAAGACATCCTTAACCTAGCTGATGAATACTTTGTCCTCATACTAAGTCTGACTTTCTTCTAATTGATTAATGGTGTTCTCTTTTCTGCTGTTCAGACAGAATACTTATTTTTATCAGTCTTTATAGAAACATTGCTACCATAAGTAGCTTCCAATTGGCTCACCCTCATTTTGATATTCAGTCTCTGGAGTTTAAGCATTCTAGGTTATTTTTCAGGAACCAGAAATGCAATTCCGCTGACTTTTGATTATTAATGGAACTTAATAAGATACGAAGCTATAGTTCACAAAGGACTATGGGTATCCTTCTTCATTTGAGACAAGTGGTTACATTTAGTTTGAGAGTGACCACTTCACAAGCACTGGGTAAGGTAAGGAGGAAGGTCTCCATGAACTTCCACAGCCAGTACAGAGATTGCCCTTGCACTGTTAGCTTTATTCTGTGCCACACTCTAGTCACTTAAGTCAACTGGGCTGACCAAACCGCTTGTTGTAATATCTATATGGAACTGGTAACTTGTATCTGATGCTGACTTCATCCATCAGTCCAGTAAAGCTGGTTGTGAAGTTGTTAAAGGCGCCATTTTGATAGAGATAAAAACATGAATCTGAGATTTTTCTTTAAATTCATTCTTAGAAGATGAGTATCATTGACATAGTCAACATTTATTTGTATCTCTATCTCAATGTGCAGTCAGAGATAATGAAAGTTGAGAGAAAGTGAGGGCTGCAGATGCTGGAGATCAGAGCTGAAAATGTGTTGCTGGAAAAGCGCAGCAGGTCAGGCAGCATCCAAGGAACAGGAGAATCGATGTTTCGGGCATAAGCCCTTCTTCAGGAAAGTTGAGAAATTATCATTGGTGAGCAGTATAAATCATAGACAATAGCAATGACTGGCATTATACAGCACATTTAACATAGCATTTTACGGATGGAAGCAGAGACAGAGTGATTTCAAGAAATTCCATAGTTTTGGGCTTGGATTAATGAAAACATAGCTATGAGAGGTAAAGGGAAAGACAACAGGTCAAATTCCCAGAGCTTCTGGAATGTTGTAGGGTGCAGCAAATTATAAAGATCAAGATTCAAGAAGGATATTTAACCTTGTTTCTGAACACAAAGCAGAAATTTTAAAAAGTACAGTTTAGAAGAGAACCAGAAACAGACTGATTCACAGGCAAGTCAATTGATATTAACACCTCTATAAAAGACGTGGATGAATATCTGATTAAGATTTCAAATTCAAACCTAACTTAGAAGTGAATAGATACATATTAGTCACCATTAGGACTGCCCGCAAGCACGGGTCCCTAACCCATTATTATTCTGGATTGCTAATCTACCCACAAAGTGTTTATAGTCCCAGGTAAGGAGGAATGGCCTGGCTCGCCTTCTTTAAACAACCCTTCCCTTGGTTGATTGTAAGAAAGTTAATTTGAAAATGATTCCTTCCCTTATGGATACCATTCTGCCAGGTCAAATGTAGTTACATTTTAAATGGAATCAATTTAATCAGGATTTCCCGTGTTAAATAAAGAGTAAGGTTTTATCTATGAAAATGTGAGAAATGATAATAAAATACAAAACATATAATCACAGATTAGCAGATAGAGGAGAATCCAAAAAAGTAAAAGTAAAAATCAAATCAATTTTTGGCTTGTCCAAGGTGAGCTAATTGTGAAATGTTGTGGCTGTTAAGGTGGGTGTTTCCTGGAGTGTTGACTTTGGCAGCAGAGTAGTTATTTAGAGATTCTTGATCTGAGGTGATCTGGAAGAAGTTTTCCAATTTTCTTCAGCAGTGGGTTTGCTGACTTGACTTTTTTCCACCAAACAGAGAGAGACGTTATTTATTTAACCTGCATTTGCAGACGTGTTCAGTTGAAGTTCTTAGCTGTGCCCCTGCTCAATACACTTTAACACTGAGGAACCTGAGCCACAACCTAGCACTAAATGTTCCATCTCTCTCGCATCAGAGGATTAAGGGTTGGAGTCTTTTTTATTAATTTTTCTGTATCCCTGCAATGATAACACTGAAAGGTGTCTTTCACTAGAGCGGCCTTGCATTCAACACATCTCATCTGCAATCTGGGATAGAATCCACAGGATATCACAGCTCAATCTTTTGAATGGCATCTCTGCCTTTGAAGTACTGCTATTTGAACTTCCCTTGATACTCTCCAGGTGTAACATTCCATCATTTCTTCTGAGGATTCAGTCTTTCACAGCCATCCACTGAATTTACATTCTCAGCCATATTTTGGCTTTATGTACCTTTTATTAAAAAACTGACATGTTGTACGTAAAAAGTTCAATATATCCATATGTAATTTGGGATTATAGTCAATTATTATGGCAAATCTCAGGCAATACATTTTATTTGGCTTCCCCATAAATTGTTTTGAGCTGTTAAATTATATTCCCATTTTTGTCAAGAACTGTCTTGTTTGAGAAATGTTCCAGTTGATGTGAGAAGATTGAATTAGCAAAGGGAAATTATTACCCCAGAAGACTTTGGTGACTGTAGCTTTGTTTGGCTGCTTTTGCGTACAATTACATTGTACAACAACTCCACCATATTATTTCTCTCAATACAGTCATTAACATTTATCATTGACAACAAACATGACTTCTCCACTGAAGTGATGGCCACAAAAGCACAATTTTTGCAAATTGCTACTATAACTTACTCAAATTCAGCTAATAGGTCCCAGACCCTCTTAAGATCACATCCTGAAATGCGAAGAATGTCTACATAACACCCAAATTCTTTATTCACAATTTAAAAAATACAAATATGTTTGTTTCTTCAAGCTATTCTCATTTTAATTACTTTTTTGTTTTCCTCCTGTGCAGCAGGCCTTCTGTGTTTAGCTCTTGATGATTAAGCTATTAATTGTGGTCTTATACCAGATACCTGGAACTGAATGATTAAGAATGTCATAAAAGAGTAATGGCATCCAGTGAGTACCTGCCTCAGTTGGTTGCACTCCTGCTTCTTACTCAGGATTTCAGGCTCAAGCCTGACCCCAAGGCTTGAGTGCAAAAATCAATGCTGATATTCTGAGTGCAGTATTGTCGGTCCACTGCACTGTTACAGCCGCTGTCTTTCAGATGGGATGTTAAGATGAGAGATTGTCTGCTATCCTCAGTGAATACAAAATATCCTACTACACAAGTCAGAAAGAGAGGGAAGGGAGACTCTCTCTCTGTTGTTAGGGCCAATATTTATCTGTCAATCTAAATCACAAAAATATGGATTATTTAGTCAGAATCATATTGATATTTATGGGAATTTCCTTTGCACAAATTGGCTGCTACATTTCCTGCATTACAACAGTGATTACACTTTAAAAAATACTTTATTTTGGCTGTAAAGCTCTGTGAAAAGTCTCATGGCTGTGTAAAATGCTACATAAAGGCACATCTTTTCTTTCATCATGAGGGATAAAACTGAAATAGCATTACAGAAGGGATTATTAAAGCAGCAATTGATTGTAATGTACAGTAACTCACCATTACATGAGAGAAAACAGTTCATTTATTCAGAATTATATGACGACCCACATTTTACAGCCTCTTCTTCCAAAACATTCTCCAATGTACTGTGACCTCTGCTACAGCATGCATTATTTATATCTTTCTCATAGAGGAGCCACATAAAATGTTCACTCTGTAATCGGGTTTTCAGTATAATATTTAATATGCTTCTGAAGACTACCTCATTGAAAGGGCATAGATTAAAAATATCTGTGTCATAAGGCAATCTTTTAGGAGATTCTGTATAAATAGTGTTATAGAAAGGAAGCTGGAGATTTATTGAAATATAGTGTTTTCGTGACTGCTGTGGCTTTCATTAAAGATGAATGACTATGAACCAAATGAGGAAATTGGACTTTATTGAAAAAAGAATAAAAAGAAGTTATTAAAACTTATGACATTAATTAATGTAATTATTATCTGCATCCTGTGTTGCTTTTGATGTGGAGTTCAGCCATGCCAGTACTTGTCTCAAAAAACATCAAAACAACAGGCCTCTGCTTGAGCACTTGCTTCAGGGATCCACCACGATACCAGGCTTACTCAATTAAGAACAAGCCTCACACAGTCAATGCACATCACCATGTGTAGGAATATTGATGCTAATTAACATGCTTGACTATTTTGAGAAAAATATCCTTGACAAGATGTAGCAGATAATGGGTACAAAAACTTAACTCCTTTAATTAAAGTTCCTATTCTCTTCATGGAGCCCTCAACCTATTGCTGTGATGTCTTTTCCAAATTTATTGGAAGCAAAATTTCACATTTGCCGAAAAGATTTGGCAACTAGCCTCACAGCACCAGGGACCCAGGTTTGATTCCAGCCTCGGGCAGGAGTTGCATATTCCCCCCACGTCTGCGTGGGTTGCCTTCGAGTGATCTGGTTTTCTCCCACAGTCCAAAGATGTACAGGCTAGGTAGATTGGCCAGGCTAAATTGCCTATAGTGTTAGGTGCATTAGTCAGAGGGAAATGGGTCTGGGTGGGTTACCGTTTGGAGAATCGCTGTGGACTTGATGGGCCAAAGAGCCTGGTTCCACACTGCATGGAATCTGATCTAAAACTCTTACTCTGCAATTTCATTTCAATGGCATCATCTTTCTCATGATCAACATATCAAGAAATCAGACATTGGTCTGAAGGAGAAAAGTATCCTTTACCCATATTTTATTCTTTTAAATCAAATAATGCTCATGTCATCCTTCCTGCTGTGCTCTCTTCTTTTAAGATGCTCACTAAAACTTGTCCATTTCACCAAGCTATTAGTCACCTATACTAATGTTTCCTGTGGTTCAAAGTCAAAACTTTGATGATAGCACTGCCAATTCCAAGGGGTGTCACAGAGCTGAGTGGTTAGCACTACTCCCTCATAGCACCAGGGTTCCAGGTTTGATTCCAGCCTTGGGTGACTGTCTGTGTAGAATTTACATATTCTCGTTGTGTTTGCGTGGGTTTCCTCCCACAGTCCAAGAATGTGCAAGTGAGGTGAATTGGCCGTGGATAATGTGGGGTTATTGGGATGGGGTCTAGGGAGAGTGCTCTTTAGAAGGTTAGTACAGGCTGAATGGGCCAAATGGTCTCTAACTACTTCAAATGGATTCTATGATTCTAAGTAAGGCCTATGCAAAATCAGTATCCATCCAAGCACTTAACAGCTAATGACTTATATTCACTGGAGTAATGTAGGAAGATTAATAGCCATTTATGCAGAGCAAGCCCCACAAGAGCAAAGCAAAGGGATAATAATCCAATCATTCCTTTTCAATGATGTTTCTTGAGGGATAAATACAGCTCAGATGCAAGTGTCCAGTGGTATACCACAGTGATTGGTGATGGGTCCCTTATAGTTTGCGATATATTTAAACAATGTAGATTACAGAGTGTTGGTGTGAGTGTGAGTGAGACAGTGAGAGTGTGGGTGTGTATGTGTGCGAGTGTGAGGGAGACAGTGGGGGGAGGCAATGTTACGTAAGTTTGCAAAATGGTAAGAAAATTGGCAGGCCTGTTGACAGCAAAGAAGAAACTACTCACTTAGAAGAGAATATAAACGGAATGGTCAGATGGGGAGATAAATGGCAGATGAAATTTAATTCTGAGAAATATGAGAAAAATGGAAGAAGTAACAAAACAAGGAAGTACATCAATTAGGACACTAGGTCAGAGGAACAGAGGGATCTTGCACTGCTTGTCCACAAATCCCTGAATGTGTCAGAACAGATTAATAGGATAGTTAAGAAGGCATTGCTTTATCAGTTGAAGCATAGATTATAAGAGCAGGGAGGTCATGTTACAGCTGTGCAGGATTTTGGCTAGTCCAAAGCTGGAGTTCTGGTTTCGATAGTGTAAGGAGGATGTGATTTCCCTGGAGGGCTACAGAGGACATTCACCAGAATGTTATTTGGGAGATGGATAAGCCTATGGAGCAGAGATCACTGAAGGTGTACACAATTATGAGGGACTTGGACAGGGTGAATAGAAAGCAGCTGCTCCCCTTAGTCAATGATTAAAAAGAAAAAGGCTTAAAGGGAATTTGAGGATAACATGTTTTTTACACCCAGAGGGTGGTGGGGGCCTAGAATGCACTGCCTGGGAGAGTCGTTGAGATGGGTAATCTCACAACTGAAAAACTGTATTTGGATTTTATAACATTCATAGCTACAGGCTATATACTGGAAGGTGGGACTATTGTAGATTTAGTATAGCTTTGGCAGTACAGACTGGGTTGACCACAAAGCCTCTTCTTTAATGCACGATTCTATGATTCTATAAAAAGATCTAGCGCCATCATTTGTGTCCACCTGAAACAGTATACAGAGCAGCAGTTTAATGTCTCACTGAAAGATATTATCTCTGATGGTGTAGCACTCCCTCAGTGCATAACTTATAAGCCAGCAAAGACTTTGTACTTAACTTGCTGGAATGTAATGCAAAGCAACGAATGTTATGAATCAGAGGTGAGACGGTTATCAATTAAACCAAGCTCGCCAACTTCAAAAGGACCTATATCATGCCAAGTGTTTAGAGATAAAGATAACAAGCCCAAATTAACATTGACTTTATTTTTTGTCATTATGATAAACTGTTATTTCCTTATTTGAATCCACAGTAATATTTTGAATCATATTGCATTAAGTTACTCTAAATTTCATAAAACTGCACAAATCATAACAAAACAGGTTAGCAAAATTCTAAAGGACAGGTATTTGGAAAGGCAAGGACTTATTAGGGATAGTCAACATGGCTTTGAGCATGGGAAATCATGTCTCACAAACTTGATTGAGTTTTTTGAAGAAGTAACAAAGAGGATTGATGAGGGCAGAGCGGTAGATGTGATCTATATGGACTTCAGTAAGGCGTTCGACAAGGTTCCCCATGGGAGACTGATCAGCAAGGTTAGATTTCATGGAATACAGGGAGAACTAGCCATTTGGATACAGAACTGGCTCAAAGGTAGAAGACAGAGGATGGTGGTGGTGGAGGGTTGTTTTTCAGACTGGAGGCCTGTGATCAGTGGAGTGTTACAAGGATCGGTGCTGGGTCCTCTACTTTTTGTCATTTATATAAATGATTTGGATGCAAACATAAGAGGTACACAGTTAGTAAGTTTGCAGATGACACCAAAATTGGAGATGTAGTGGACAGCAAAGAGGGTTACCTCAGATTACAACAGGATCTTGACCAGATGGGCAATGGGCTGAGAAGTGGCACATGGAGTTTAACTTAGATAAATGCGAGGTGCTGCATTTTTGGAAAGCAAATCTTAGCAGGACTTATACACTTAATGGTAAGGTCCTAGGGAGTGTTGCTGAACAAAGAGACCTTGGCGTGCAGGTTCATAGCTCCTTGAAAGTGGAGTCACAGGTAGATAGGATAGTGAAGAAGGCTTTTGGTATACTTCCTTTTATTGGCCAGAGTATTGAGTACAGGGGTTGGGAGGTCATGTTGTGGCTGTACAGGACATTGGTTAGGCCACTGTTGGAAAATTGCGTGCAATTCTGGTCTCCTTCCTAACGGAAAGATGTGGTGAAACTTGAAGGGGTTCAGAAAAGATTTCCAAGGATGTTGCCAGGATTGGAGGATTTGAGCTGTGGGGAGAGCCTGAACATGCTGGGGCTGTTTTCCCTGGAGCGTCAGAGGCTGAGGGGTGACCTTATAGAGATTTACAAAATTATGAGGGGCATGGATAGGGTAAATAGACAAAGATTTTTCCCTGTGGTCGGGGAGTACAGAACTAAAGGGCATAGGTTTAGGGTGAAAGGAGAAAGATATAAAAGAGACCTAAGGGGCAACTTTTACACACAGAAGGTGGTACGTGTATGGAATGAGCTGCCAGAGGAAGTGGTGGAAGTTGGTACAATTGCAATATTTAAGAGGCATTTGGATGGGATATGAATAGGAAGTGTTTGGAGGGTTATGGGCCAGGTGCTGGCAGGTGGGACTAGATTGGATTGGGATGTCTGGTCGGCATGGAAGGGTTGGACCAAAGAGTCTGCTTCCATGCTGTACATCTCTATGGCTCTATGACTCTAAAGCTGGACAATAAAATTCGAAGAAACATCAGAGTACTTAGGTAGGATTTCAAAACGTGTGGAGCTGGAAATGCACAACAGATCAGGCAGCATCCAAGGAGCAGAAGAATCAATGTTTCAGGCATAAGCCATTCATCAGGAATGTGGGGGGAGGAGGTGGGGGGAAGGGGGCTGAGAGATAAATATCGCTATCACCCCCCACCTGCATCTACCTATCGCCTTCCCAGCTACCTTCACCTACCCCCACCACCACCTTCCTATTTATCTCTCAGCCCCCTTCCTGCCCCCACATTCCTAATGAGGGGCTTGTGCCTGAGATGTTGATTCTGCTGCTTCTCTGATGCTGCCTGACCTATTGTATTTTCTCAGCGCAACTCTTTTCAACTCTGACCTCCAGCATCTGCAGTCCTCACTTTCTCCTACTTAGGAAAGATTCCAATTAAGAAAGGACAATAATTAAAACCCAATATAAAAAGGGGGCAGGAATCTGCTCTTTTATCAGTTAGGTTTTTGATGCTGTGTTTGCTCACCAGCTTGTAATCTAAATAATTTAGTGCTGGAAATAATGTTAAATGCCCTGTGGGTATAGTGAGATAGTAGATACATTACAGGAATAATCTGGAAGCCGTGTTTAAATCCCACCACAGCAACTGGAACTTTTAATATAATTAATTTAACTAATTTAGAATAAAACCTGAATATCAATAATAGTTTCAATGAAACTACTAGATTCCCATCTGATTCACTTATAATTTCCTCTGCTGAGGGAAGGAAGTCTGTCATCCTTACCTGGTCTAGCGTACATGAGACTTCAGTTCCATCACAATGTGATTGACTATTCAACTGACCACCAAAATATTTAGCAACCTTCTCAGTTTGTATGAAATCAGCTATAGTGGACTATGATTATTTCAGCAAGTTGCCTTGCCACCATTTTCTCAAGAGAGGGCGGCACGGTGGCACAGTGGTTAGCACTGCTGCCTCACAGCGCCAGAGACCCGGGTTCAATTCTCGCCTCAGGTGACTGACTGTGTAGAGTTTGCACATTCTCCCCGTGTCTGCGTGGGTTTCCTCCGGGTGCTCCGGTTTCCTCCCACAGTCCAAAGATGTGCAGGTCAGGTGAATTGGCCATGCTAAATTGCCCCGTAGTGTTAGGTAAGGGGTAAATGTAGGGGTATGGGTGGGTTACGCTTCGGCGGGTCGGTGTGGAATTGTTGGGCCGAAGGGCCTGTTTCCACACTGTAATGTAATCAAAAATCTAAAAAAAAATAGTGAGACGACTACCTTATCAGCAATTTCTGAATAGATACACACATCCTGAATATAGAACAAAGTTATGAAGACATCAAATTTTGGAAGAGGAACAAAAGGAAGTTTATCTATAAGTCAGGAGAGAGGGTGAGGTGAGAAGCTGTGGCAGACAATCAGTAACAGATCTGAATTGAGTGGAGCTGATTGGAATTGGATCTTGCTATATGATGGAGAAGGGAGCCAACTGGAGAGTTTTTTGTAAGCAGTTGTAATGTTCCCAACCTTTAAATTTTAATATAGTTTATAATCAATTGTAGAGTAAATAAAATACATAAATGGCAACATAAACAAATGAATGATAGACAGATAATTATATTGATTGATAGACAGATAGATCCATTAATAAATAAATGAATCTCATTGAGAATAGTAGGAGATATGTCAAGACAGCAACATATAGGGGTTCCTGGATACCTGTTGAACCAGGACAAACACATCTACAGTAAACATTTGAAATTTCAGTAATTTTGCTTTCTGAGTTGGAGACTAAACTAGAGACCCTGCGACACATCAGGGAAGGGAAGGTTGCATGGACTTTTCGAACCAGGAGGGCAGTCACAGTCACTGTTCTGATTTGGTCAGTGGTCAGAGAAAGGAGGTTGAAGCAGGTAAGGGGACTCGGAGGAAAGAGCGCAGGAGTGTCACAATTGTCTAATAAGTTTGAGGCACTCTCAATCTGTTCACCTAAGGACAGAATTGCAGAGTGGATATGCAAATTGACTATGGTACCATGATATAGGAAGCCTTTCAAGTTGGGGAAGCAACTAGGTATAGATTGGTTATATGCAATAACATAGCAAGGGGCAATTACACTATCCTTTGCAGCAAAGAGTGAAAGTCTAGATGACCAGATTGCCTGCTTCGGGCCAGGGTTCAGGACATCTGGTGAGGGCTGGAAAGGAACTTGCAATGGGAAGGGAACAATCTAGTTGCTGTGGTCCTTGTAGGCATCTATGATAAAGTTGGACTAGGAAAGAGATTCTGCATAAAACGTATGAAGATTTAGGTCCTGAATAAAAAAACAGAATCTCAAAAGTTTATAATGTCTTGATTATTTACAGAACTATGTGAAAATTGACAGAGGGTACATAAAATTATCAAAATGAATACATGACACAATGACTGGTTGTTATAAAGAGACGGTAATAATCATGGGCAAGTTTAAATTACACATAAACTAGAAAAATCACTTTGGCAATAATAGCCGAATAACAAGTTCCTAGGATGCCTTCATGACAGTTTCTGAGAATAGCACATCTTGTAACTGACCTAAGACCCAATTAAATGAGATTTGGTATCATGTAATGCAACAGGATTAATGAATGACCTCAGAATTATGCAACCACAATTTGGTTGAACTTTATACTCAGTTGAAAGGGAAAAGATTGAGTCTAAGATTAGGATTTTAATCCTAAATAGGGATAACTATGGGGTATGAAGATTAAGCTAGCTGAAGTGAACAGACATTTTGAGTTAGGGACTGGTCAATGGAGATGTAGAGCCAAATATTAAGTGGATTTTTCAGAATACTCAAAACAAACATTCCTACTATAATGAAAAACGTAAAAGGGAGGATCATAAAAATGTATGGATTATTGATGTAGTTAGGGGATGTATTAAACTCAAGGAAAAAAATATACCTGCACAAAGCTGAATGGCAGGTCAGATAAAAGGTCAGAATAATGAGTTACAGAGAAGAACCAAAAGGCTAATCAGGAAGAAGAAAGCTGAGTATGAGATGAAGCTAGCTAGAAATGTGAAAACAGATAGCAAGAATTTTTTCAGGTATTTGAAGAGGGAAAAGTTAAAATAAAATGAGTGGTGATCCTTTGGAGAGAGACAAAATTGAGCATTAATGGTAGATAATAAGGAAATGGTGGATGACATAAACAAATATTTTGTTCTGTCTTTACTGTAGAGGATACAAAAGATTATTTAATAGTTGTACATCAGGAGGTGGAAGGGAGAGAGGAACACGGATATACTACAATCACTAGTGAAGTGGTACCAATCAAACTGAGGGAGCTGTGGACTGAGAAGTTTCTAGGCTCAGATGGATTTCATCCTGGGGAATGAAAAATCGTTGATAGTGAGTCAGCAAATGTGGTACTGTTAATTTTAAAAGTTCCTTAGACAAAAGGTTCCATCGGACTAGAAAGTAGCAAATGTAACTATTATTCAAGAAGGGAGGAAGGCAGAAAACATGAAACCATAGGTCAATTGCTTGACTGATGTTTTGGGGAAGTATTAGAATTGATCATAAAGAGACTGTAACTGCATACTTAGAAACCCTCAAGGTAATCTGGAAGAATCAGTATGGTTTCATCAAAGGGCAATCATGTTTAACCATTTTTATTGGAGTTATTAGAAGATGTTACACACACTGTAGATAAATGGGAACCTGTACATGTCCTGAACTTGGATTTCCAGAAGGCATTTGACAAGGAGCTATATCAAAGGTTATTGCAGAAAATGAAAGCTCATGTGTAGGAAGTAACATTAGCATGGATAGATGATTAGCTGGCAGAAAACAAATGGTACATAAATGGATCTTTATCTGATTGGTAAGATTGTGGAGTGGTGTCCAAAAAGGTTCTGTGCTAAAGCCTTAACTTTTTAAATTTACGTCAATGAGTTAGATGAGAGGAATGAAGGCATGATGTTAAATTTTCAAATGACATCAGGATAAGTAGCAAAATATATTGTGAGGAAGACATAAAGAAGGCTATAGATGAATATAGAAATGTTCAGTGACTGGGCAAAGTCTAGCAAATGGAGTATACAAATAGAATGGAAAAATTGTTTATTTTGGCAGGAAGAATAAAAGGGAGAATTTAATTAGAAAGTGGTCAAATGCAGAATTGAGACATTTGTTTGTCCACGTCTTTTTGAATATATAATTTCAGTTACATCACACTGTAACCTTTTGCTGTAAATTCTGTGTCCTATGATCTTATGCTCCACAACCACCTGATGAGGGAACAGCGCTCCGAAAGCTAATGCTTCCAAATAAACCTGTTGGACTATAACCTGGCGTTGTGTGAGTTTTAACTTACATCCTCATTGGTTTTGAGAAGGTGGAGATGTAAAGGATTTCTTTTGTGGATCAATCTAGAACTATGAGGCACAATTTTAAAATTAAGGTTGCTCTTTTGGGACAGAGATGAGAATTATTTTTAATCAGAGATCTGGGCGATTTTTGGAACACTGACTCAGAAGGCAGTGGATTCGGGGCCATTAAATAATTTAAAGAAGAGGTGGGAATAACTCACATTAGGCAAGGGAATTACAGGCTATTGAGAATGTAAATTCAAAACACAATAAACAGCTTTAATCTTATTGAATTGTACAGTAAGTGTCAGTGACCAAATGGCTCACATCTGGCCCTACTTTGTATAACGTAGCACCTGTATTGAAATATCTTTAACAATGGAAAATTCTGCTGAGATTTTACAGCCTTGTAATTGTTACATCAGAAATTTCAGGTCATTAAAGGCTGCAGCAATGATATGCCACATGGTCTCATATGGTAAGTGTATCATTTGATGTATATACTTGAAAATCTGAAGCACATGTTAAATAATGTGCTCATTTCACTAATCTGCTTTTGCCACAGATTGTTGATTGGATGGCTTTATATTTATTACAGCTGAAATGGAATGAAAGGTAGCACTGAGTGATGTGAAGAACTGGCTGAACAAAATTCAAGAGGAGGAAGTGCTGTGGGATCAGCCCTACCAGCCCCATCACAGCCCGAATCCCACTCATTATGAAAACCATGAAGGTGAGGATGAGAAAGCAGCTCCTACAGTTGCAATCATGGGGAATAAAGAAAGTCTTGAGAGTTGAGAAGGTAACACCTCGGAGGCAGGATTAGCAAGCATGAGACTGCATTGTGAATATATGGAAAGTTGTTAACTCCGGTGTGGGTTGCAGGGGCTGAGGGAGTATGTCAGCAGCCTTTGGACAAATAGCTGTCAGAAAATATTGTCTTGGTGACTGCATTCCAGAGCTTAGCTATGGTGACAGCAATGGGTCACAGCAGTCACCAACACAATAGTATTTGAGTCTCAAAGGAGTAGTGAAGTTTCTTTGAGGTGTGGAACTGGTTGTTGCTTGGTATAAAGCCTCCAGGTGTTTTGAATGAGAGAAGTTAATGATGGAAACAACAGTTTAACTCTGCTGACAGGAAAAGCAGAAGATGGACTGTCTTGCTAAATTGCCAAAGATACCTATTCAAATAAATATCTCAGAACTGTTTTAAGCTCTCCTAAAGAATTAAACTAAGCTGCTAATTTGCTTTGAATCTTTTTCACATTTATAACTTAAGAACTTGTATGATGTACATTTCTCTATATGTAACATGTTAAACTCATTGAATTAGACATTCTGTCAAAATGTGAGAAACCAACAGGAGCAGTTCAGCATTAAATACAATGATTAATCCAATTTTCTGAACTTCCATAACCAATGGAAGTTTTCTGAAAATTTTGAAATTAATTCCATTATTTTCTAATGCTATTCAAAATATTATGAAAATATGTACTACATTTTTATAACAAATGCTATTAATTTATTGCAATTTTTTTGAACACCACCTGTAGGATAACTGTTAAAACTGCTCTAACCTTAATGGTTGACCACTGATACATAGATGGAGGCCATTTGGCTCACTGTGTCAATGTTAGCTCTTTGCTAGAAAAATCCGCTATAAATCTAATTACCCTTTTTTTCATTCCTGTAGTTTTATATCTTCACATATTTCACATATTTAAATATGGTTCGGTGAATAGGCACAACAGTCTCTGTATTGACTACTCCCTGCTGCTAAGACTCTGTAATGTAACATTTGGTCATGAAATAATTCCAGCATTTTCAACTCTGCTTCTCCATTTTGAGTTTCATGGAATCATAGAATAAGATAGGACTGGAGACTATTTGGCCCAGCAGGTCTGCACTGGATCTTTCAATGAATTATCTAATTCATTCCACTCATTGGCTCTTTCCTCATGTTTCTATAATTTTGTTTTTCTCTTTCAACCATTTATCTAATTCCATACTAAGAGCTTTGACTGATTCTTTACCAGGCAGAACATTCCAAATCCCAACCCCTCCTTGTGTAAAAATGTTTGTTCTCAAATCTCCTCTTGTTCTTTTGCCAATCGCTATTAATTTTTCGTGCCCTCTGGTTATTATCCATTCAGCAACTGAAAACAGTTTCTCTATATTTACTCTATCTAAATGCTTTATGACTTTGAACTTCTCTGTCAAATGTCCTATTAGTCTTCCCTGCACAAAGGAGAATTTTCTTTTTAGTAATTTGAATTGGCATAGCTCTAAACTATTTACATAATTTAACCGTGTTATTTTCCAGTGTGTTGCTGTGATTTTTTCCTATCTTAGACACTACTCAAAAATCTTAGAGTAAGTATGCTGCTTCTCCACCAAAGTACACTGGTCTCAGAAATATCATAATTCTATCACCGTCTCTATCCATTTGTCCTCTCAAATGGACATATATGATCATATGGTACTATTTTGATGAAAAGCAGGGGTACTCCCCTCTCTGTCCTGGTCATTGTTTTCTCCTACCTATCTACCCAAAAAGTGGTTAGCTGATCATTATCACATTGCTGTTTGTGAGAGCTTGCAGATTGAAAATCACCTGACATATTTTTCCTATGTGACAAGAGTGACCATGTTGCAAGTATTTGGTATTCCATCAATTTGGGACATCCAGATGGTGTATTCTTCCTTTATCCTTTAATGGTGTGTGGTCCTCGCTGGGAAACCTAGCTTTGATTGCCTATCCCTAATTGCCTTAATCTGAGTGACTGAGAGGCTACTACAGAGGACACATAAGAGTCAACTATATTGCTATTGTTTGGAATTACAAATAGGTCAGATCAGGTAAGGACAGCAGATCTCCTTCCCTAAGAGACATTAATGACATTTTACAAGGTTTTAACATCAATCAATGATGATACACATAATTAGCTTAATTGCAGGAGACAAAATAATCGTGGAGGATTGTTTTAGGACTGGAGGCCTGTGACCAGCGGTGTTCCACAGGGATCAGTTCTGGGTCCTCATTTGCTTGTCATTTATATAAATGATTTGGATGAGAAGAGAGAAGGCATGGTTAGTAAGTTTGCTGACGACATCAACATTAGCGGCAAAGCAGACAGTGAAAAAGGTTTTTTAAGATTACAAATGATTAATGGGCTGAAAATGGCAGATGAAGTTCAATCTGGGTAAATGTGAGGAATGAGATTTTGTTACAACAAGTATAGGGCCAAGAGTGTTGTAGAATAGAGAGACCTGGGGTGCAGGTACTAAATCTTTGAAGTCTGCATCACATATAGACAGGGTGGTTAAAAAGGCATTGGCATACTTGCCTTCATTGCTCAGTGAGTATAGGAGTTGGAAAGTCATGTTAAGGCTGAACAGGACATTGATGTGGCCTCTAGTGGAATATTGTGTCCAGTTCTGGTCACCTAGTTATGGGAAGGATATTATCAAGCTGGAGAGGGTTCAGAAGAGATTTACCAGGATGCTGTCAGGTATGGAAGGTTTGAGTTATAAAGAAAGGCTGGGATTTTTTTCACTGGAGCGTAGAAGGTTGAGAGGTAACCTGTTAGAAGTTTATAAAACAATGAGAGGTACAGGTAAAGTTAATGGTAGTTGTCTCAGGTGGAACTTCCTGAGAAAGTGATGGATGCGGGTACAATTACAATGCTTAAAAGACATTTGGATGGATACATAAATGAGAAACGTTTGGAGGGATATGGGCCAGGAGCAGACAGCTTGGGATTGTTTGGCATGGACCAAAGGATGTGTTTCCGTGCTGTAATGACTCTATGACTCTACGTAGTCACCATTTATTTTCAATTGAAGAATTATTAATTCAGTTGAAATTCCATTGGCTGTCATGGTGAAATTTGGACCAACATCTGCAAAACATTAGCCTGAGCCTCCGAAACATAATCCAGTGGCATTACAAGTGTGTCACTTTCTCTATAAAGTGTGTTAGAGAAATGCCAGTTTTCCACACAGCAGAGAGGAACACCTTCATGGAGCAGTTGAAGTCACTCAGTGGTACAAAACTTGCACTAGACAACTTCAAAATGTAACTGTTAGCAATTTTCAACATAAACATATAGGCAGTGTCAGAACAATCACAGAGGTCAAGGTCTGAGTACTTTATGCTACTTTTGCACTCCTTCTTGAAGAATTTAACTAGTATTATCTTCAAACATATACTTTTAAAAGATCTTTGTTTTACTTCGTTAGTGGTAAATTTGAGGCGACTGGTGTGTTACAACACATTTTACTTCAGTTATAGACAGTCATCCATGCTGCCTCATTTCCTAGCAGGATAATAGCATCCCATTGGGGAGATCCAAACTATTGCAATAGACTAAATCTTTCAAAGCCACTTAACACTGGCTTTTTCAACAGAGAATTAACTTAAATATTTCCAAACTTTACACAAGAATGTTCTTGACAGAGGTGGGATTACAGCAAACTATCGAGCACTACACCTTGACCCATGAGAAACTACACATCAAAAGACTTTAATTGCATGTGAAGCATATTTAAATATCCAAACATTGTGAAAATATAAGTAATGTAATACTTACAGTTTCAAAGAAGAATAGATAAAAATGCAGTATTTTTTCCCTTTGGTGAATCCCAAGTTACTGAGATCCATTGAAGTAACCTCCCACCAACAAGTCACCATGATTACCTTTAATTAGAGTGTGTATCTTTAATAAGATTTCCATTTATAATGATCTCAAAAAGTGATTACATTAATGTATTAAAACAACAGGATTCAATTATTTTAAAGAAAATATCTGCAAAAAAAATCATGCCTCCCCAAATACCTTTATGACAAATAGTATTATAATAAGTCTCTCAATTTCCTGATAAACATATGTAATTAACAATTGTTCTGCTTTTTACTTAGGGTGTCTTCTTATATTCCAAGTCATTATTTATTGAATTTCAACAAGATGTTGTCAATTACTGTTATTCAGCCACTTGCTATCAGGTCAGCTTCCAAAAGAACATGGAACTTATTAGCTGTGTTGAATGTTTAACAGAAAGTGGCAATGGTTCATGCATTAATTGGTAATTTTAATATTCTCTGTTAAAACCTCTTATTACAGCAAAAAAAGTACAGCAACACAAAATGTAGAGTTCATTGGTCATAAGAGAAAAATGTCAAGTCTATAAATGCACCTGTGGGATATGATTTATATTTCACGTGTGAGCTGACCTGACAACTTAGGTATGATGAAGTCGCGAGTGAGTTATGGACAATGCTACAAGTGGGACATAAATCATTTCCCATGGGTCTTTGTAATGTACTCTGCTTATAGCATATGTTAAAAATGAATCAATAACCAGGTAAGAGCATGTCATTATGGTAGCAGCTAGAAGACAGATTAGAACGAATTATGTTAATGTCCCAGTCTCCCATCTGGAAAGGCTGTTTGGAATAAATTCTTATCTTCGGCAATGTCTCAACAAGAGACAAGCATGAGTGAAGGATCACGTGTCCACAAAGGACAAAGCATGAGAGCGTGCGTGCCTGCTTATGGCTGTGCGTGAAAGAATGCGCGTGTATGAGAGAAAGAGAGAGAGAATGCATGTGCATTAGAGTATGTGACTGAGAGTGACAGAGCGTATGAGAGTGAGGGAGGGAGTGGGCAGGTGTGGGTGCAAGGGAGGGAGTGTGTGAGTGACAGTGGGTGTTTGAGTGAGAGTGGGGAGAGAGAGATTTGATATGGGTAATAATTTGAGAATGAGAATGTCTCAGTGTGAGTGAGAGAGAGAAAGAGAGAGAGAGAGTGAGAGACTGTCTGGGAAAGGAAGAGAGAGAGAGGCTGTGTGCCTTTGTGTGAAAGAGAAAAAGAAAGGGGGTGAGAAAGGAATGGTGTGTGTGTGAAAGAGCGGCTGTGCATATGTGTCAGAGAGAGGGGGGTGGGGAGGGGTATGAAACATGTATGTGAGAGAGACAGAGAGTGTGTGACCATGGCTGTGTGATGATGTGACTGTGGGTGAGAGAGAGTGGGTATGTGAGAGAGAATGAGAGCATGTGTGAGAGAATGGATGCATGAGTGTGCAAGAGAGATAGTGGGTGCAAATTTGATTGAGAGAGTGGTTGGGTATGAGCAAGCAAGAATGTGGTTATTTGTGAGTGGGATTATATGTGAGACTGTGTGTGTATGTTTATCTAAGAATGTTTTTATGGGACTGAGTGAGAGATGTAAAGAATTCAATTGAGTGTCTCCTTAGTTTCTTCATTAATAATGGGCATTATTTTTAGGAGTTCATTGTTTAACAAAATGTACAAATATTTAACATTATAGATACCATTGTAACTGTTGGTCCATCAAGTGATGGAAGTGAGGATCCAGGTTAAAGTGGAAGAGCTAAGTTCCCATTTCATAAACTGAATTAGCGAAATGCAACCCTGGTAACAGCAGTGAGGTTATCATAGCATTGACATCTCAACATATTGATATAGATAACTATCTCATACACAGAAATTCATCCTCAATAACTTGTTAATGATTTGATTTGTCCAATCAACATATTTAGTTGCAAATAATTGCAGATGCATCTTTGCTTGCCAATTTAAGTAATAATGTACTGATATGACAGAGGAAACAAAAAGTAGAATTAAACGGATCTTTTTCCAAGTAGCAGCCAGTGACCAGTGGGGTATCACAGTGATTGTGCTCGGACCCCAGCTATTCACAATGTATATTAATAGCTTAGACATAGGAATTGAATGCAATATCTCCAGGTTTGGAGACAACAAAGCTGGGTAGAAGGTTGAGCCGTGAAGAAGATGCAGAGATGCTTCAGTGTGATTTGGACAAGTTGGGCAAACGCATGGCAGATAAAGTATAATGTAGATAAATGTGAGTTTATGAACTTTAACAGCAAAAAAAAGGCAAATTATTTGAATGGTGATAGATTAGGAAAGAGGGAAAGTGCAACCAGACCTGGTTGTACTTGTACCCCACGAATCACTGAAAGTAAACATGCAGGTGCTGCAGGCGATGAAGGTGTCAAATGATATGTTGGTCTTTATAGTGAGAGGATTCAAGTACAGGAGCCATGGTTACATCTGTACGTGCTATGGTAAGACCACATTTGGAAAATTATGTGCAGTTTTGGTCTCCTTATCTGAGGAAGAATGGTGGAAGGCAATGCAGGTTTACCAGACTGTTTTCTTGGATAGCAGGATTGATAGATGAGGACAGTTTGGATCAGTTATGATTATATTGACTTGAGTTTATAAGAATTAGAGCAGGTGTCACAAAAACCTACAAAATTCTAATAGGATGAGACAGGGTGAATGCAGGAAAGATATGCCCGAAAATTGGCAAGTACAGAACCAAGAGTCACACTCTAAGGATACAGTCTAGGCCATTTAGGACTGAGATGAGGAGAATTTTTCCACCCAAAGAGTCATAGAGTCATAGAGATGTACAGCATGGAAACAGACCCTTTGGTCCAACCCTTCCATCCCAACCAGCTATCCCAACCTAATCTAGTCCCATTTGCTAGCACGTGGCCCATATCCCTCTAAACCCTTCCTATTCATATACCCATCCAGATGCCTTTTAAATGTTGCAACTGTACCAGCCTCTACCATTTCCTCTGGCACACATTCCACACACGCACCACCCTCTGCATGAAAAGGTTGCCTCTTAGGTCCCTTTTATATGTTTCCACTCTAACCCTAAACCTATGCCTCTAGTTCTGGATTCACCCACCCCAGGGAAAATACTTTGTCTATTTTATAAACCTCTATGAGGTCACCCCTCAGCCTCCAACACTTCAGGGAAAACAGCCCCAGTCTTTTCAGCCCCTCCCTATAGCTCAAATCCTCCAAGCCTGGCAACATCCTTGTAAATTTTTTTCAGAACCCTTTCAAGTTTCAGTTCATCCTTCCAATAGGAAGCAGACCAAAATTGTATGCAATATTCCAAAAGTGGCCTAACCAACATCTTGTACAGCGACAACATGACCTCCCAACTCTTCTCCTCAATGCTCTCACCAATAAAGGAAAGTGAGTCTGTGGATTCCTCTGCCACAGAAAGCAGTTGATGCAAAACACTGAATGTTTGCAAGAAAGGGATCAAAGGTTATAGAGGGAAAACAGGAACAGGATACTTAGTTGGATGATCATTCATAATCATATTGAATGGCAGCATTGGCTCAAAGGGCTGAATAGCTTATTCTTGCTTCCACTTTCTATGTTTCCAATTCTCAATCAGGGAGCACATCATGCTGAGGTACATGCTTGCTGAGATCAAACTGTGTTGGGATTTGAATTGTCCACAAAATCTTTGCAGTTGAACAACAATTTGACACAGATAAAGAATGCGCGTTGCGCAAAGATTTGTCAGTCATCTGGTAGCATTGGGATTGTATTCCCACATGGATTTAGCAATGGCACTATCCAAACCTAAACATGGTGATCAGCAACCTACAGAGAAAAGAAAATGGTTTGCATCTATAGGGAAGGCATTAAAGGGACATTTGGATTTATTTTTAGATTAAAGTAAACATTTTATTATCTGGCACCCACAGGACCAGGAATGTGCCAGTTGATCAAATATTTCAGATAATCAAGAGGTCTATATAATCAATGTAAAAACACACACTATGTAACAGAAACATAATACAGAGGGTATACATATCACTGCTATAATTTACAGCATAGATCACTTCATAATAATGCAATCTTGCCTTAAATAAAATTTACCATCGGAGAAGCTTGTCACTCATACCCTCAACTGACTACTCCAACATCATGGGAGATCACGGAGAAATTGACTTGAAATTGAATCAACTGTTGATATTTCGTGTGGCCATTCAATTGAACAATCATATTAACATTGAGATTAATAAATTTAAAACTTGGGCACAAGAATACAGTGAGCTTCGCAGTATCTAAAGTATGTATTTTTTGCCAGATTATTGAGAGTGCAGGTTCATAAGATGCCAGTTAAAACAAAGTTTGCTGTACTTTTGGAGTACAACAAATGCGTGAGAGGACTGCTATGCAAACGTACCCCCAACCTCCAAAAGATGGGAATCCATTTTGGAAATGAACATTTGTTAGAGGTTAACTGCATTTGCTCCCTCAGTTGTTGATGTCCAGAACAAATAAGGATATTTTTATTTCCTCTGTTTGCTTTTAAAGACAGAGGAGGATTTGAAAGATAGACACACTCATCAGGCAAGGCACAGAGTTTTCTCTGGTGTGACATATCCTTAGGAGTCTTCGTCGGTAGTGGCTGTGGCCCATGTGGTTCTTAAAGAGACACAGAGGGAAGTTACATCATTTTTGATCGCAGTTTGTACAAATGTTTTGGACAATGACATTGCCTTTCTTATTCACAGTATGAATGTCCTTAACCTATGTCACATAAAAACAAAAATTAGCCCAGTATGTTGACATGATACTTTATAGATTGTCTGTTTCTGACTGAGTTCCCAGGCAGGGAACTGATAATGCACAGCCTGAGGAACGACAGAGGTACCAGAATCTCAGCAGGATGGTGGTGAACTCGAGCAGTTGCAATGTACTTATCATTGCACAAGAGAACCATTTATGAGGAGTGATAGGATAGCTGTCATAATGCCAAAAAGCACGAACATTACTGAGAAAATAAGTTTGGTGCTCTTAAACATTGTCTGTTTGATGTTGATGTTTAGATGACATTTTTTAAGGATTATGGAAGTGATAAGCAGATGGTTCAGGCATGATTGAAAAGAAAGAAAAGAACATTTACAGCCCAGGAACAGGCCCTTCGGCCCGCCAAGCCTTAGCCAATCCAAATGTACTGTCTAAACCTGTCGATCAATTCCTAAGCATCTGTATCCCCCTGCTCCCCACCTACTCATGCATCTGTCCAGACGCATCTTAAATGAATCTACCGTGCCTGCCTCTACCACCTCTGCTAGCAACGCGTTCCAGATGCCCACCACCCTCTGTGTGAAGTACTTGCCATGTATATCCCCCTTAAACCTTCTACCTCTCAACTTGAAAGCGTGACCTCTCGTTATTGAATCCTTCACCCTGGGAAAAAGCTTGTCTCTATCCACCCTGTCTATACCCTTCATGATTTTGTAAACCTCAATCAGGTCCCCCCTCAATCTCCTTTTTACTAATGAAAATAAACCTAACCTACTCAACCTCCCTTCATAGCTAGCATCTTCCATACCGGCAACTTCCTCGTAAACCTTCTCTGCACCCACTCCAAAGCGTCCACATCCTTTTGGTAATGTGGCGACCAGAACTGTACACAGTACATTGCTTCTTAGCTTTAGTAGCCGCATTCATAGCTAACAATTATCATGCATCCTCTCCCCGACTGTGACTTTCTCGTTGATCCTCACAAAACCATATGTCCAGAACCATTTTCAGGTCAAATAAATGGATCACATGGAGGACTACATTCATTATGGAAGCCTTGGTGATTGCGTGCTTTGACATTCTGCTAATCAAACCTGACCTGGAAGATATTGCTTCAAGTTCCCAATGATATGATTGATAGTGATACATGCCTTCCTCTCATGCCTGGGTAAAGGGCATACTTGGTTTTCCAGTTGCTATTTCTTGACTCTTCATCCTCCTTCAAATAAAGACAGTGCAAGCAACCCTCAAATGGAGGCGTCCTGAAAGCTTCCAACGTGCAAGACATTAATCTGTTCCTGCTTTTTTACTATACTTAGATTGGAAAAAAAGTTTAATCACAACTTTGTATAGGTAATTACAACCAACAATATAAGTGCTGATTCCTTTAGCCAGTATCTTTGGAGCAGGAGTAGAAGCAAGGACTTGATTAGTTGGCAATCTTCATGTGGGTCTCTTATTGTGATGTTTCATTGAGCACTAATGAGCTAATCCTGTTCAACAAACTTTTGTGATATGTCATTGGAAAAATAGATTTGTAATGCCAACTCCTCAGTGCTTGGTTTGGATTACTTGTCAACACACACTCTGTACAAAAGACCTCTCTGCTTAGAAAATTGCTGCAATTTTAATTGCTCCTGTTGATGGGTACAAACTGCACAGGTTGAAGAAAGTCCAGTCTTTCCTGCTGCAAACTGCACAGTTTCTGTACAGCAGCATGTTATTGGGAATTCATCAGGAGAATAACTTTGTCCAGGATAGAGAGAGAGAATGTTGAATGCAGCAAGAACAAATTCACTGACAGAAAATCCACATTGTATTACTTATACAATGTGAGAAGTCACATGACAACAGGTTTTGGTCTAACAGGTTTATTTGAAATTACAAAGCTTTCAGAGCACTGTTCCTTCATCACCCGACAAAAGCTTATGATTTCAAATAAACCCATTGGACTATAACCTGACGTAATGCGACTTCTCACATTTTCCACCCCAGTTCAACGTGGGTGCCTCCACATTATGGCTACTATTATACAATGTGGATTCAGATTATTAATCTGATTGTATAAGGTACAACTCTGAAGAGGTTAATATTCATGTTATAATTGGTTCCACCAGGTTCCACCTACAGTGTATGTCATATCAATAGAATGGGTAAAGCCAAGGGGTTCAATCAAGATCTCAGAGGGAATAGCTATAATAATTTAATCAACCTGTTTGGGGATGTAACCATATACCTCTGAAGAAGTTAGGACTTGAACCAGGCCTCCTGACTGAGGGGTAAGGACACTACCTCTGCACCAAAGAGCCCTGAGGGAGCAATGTATCTATATCAGCTCCTTAAGCTTTAGTAATTATATTTGACTGGTATTTGTGCTTATTACTTTCAAACAATAAACCTCCTTGTTATCTAAAAATAATGTTGTTGTTGTATGGTGTATCTTCTACTAGATTCTTCTAATTACTAGATTGGTCTGTTATGGACTAGGCCATAACATTCTTAAGTAGGCATCCCCAGACCATAACTTTGGAATTTGTTTCAGTAAGTGTACAGTGAAAATTACCTGGAGTAAGTTAGCTAGGTTGACTACTAGATTTTAGAACAGGCAAAAATTTACTTGCAAAATTACATAATGAAAAACAAAGAACAGAATAAGGAACCTCTCCAGAACTCAGTCTATCCAAACTAGACTAAATTATGCTGTTCCAAATATATACAACAGTCCCAATAGGCTGAAGTTGAAGGGCACAAAGAGAGAGAGAGAGAGATTCCACACAGCTCACTGTTGAATTCTTTACCAGTTCAAGATTGAACTAAACTGCTCAGCTCAGCTAGAGAGCTGACCACTCCCCTTTCCTTATACTGGTCACTTCTAAAACATGACCACTTTGGCCTGAAGTCTCACCTGTTTGCATATAAACAAAAGGCCTCTCAAAATTCTTTTCAACTCTGTACCAAACCAGACTGATCAGAGCCAGGCCTGGTTTATTACTCCTCTGAAAAAAACCAAGGACAGCGTATCCTTGAGCCAAGGAACAGCTTTTAGAAAAAAAAGAAACTAGCTTTGTGACAGGTCCAAGACAAAAAAGGATTGGTAGCAGTGAACTGCCTCAAACAGTCTTTTACAATTATCAGATATAGGTCAAGATGGAAAATACACTAATGTACTAGGAGTGGTCACATGGGAAAATACCTCAGGTCCATTGTGTGCAATGTAACCACAATCTTTGCACTGGACATAACCTCTTGAAAAAATTTCCAAAGAATCATTCAAATAATTAGAATGGATTCAACTTCTCTAAACCTGAAATGTTTTATTAAAGAATGCCATTGCACAGAATAAAAATCCTCTCATTCTTCCATGTCAGTGTGGGTAAATAAATGTGAGAGATTTGTTCCTTTACAAAATAAATCAGTCCCTTCTACTGTTGCTGCTGAACAGCAGTATGTGCTTGATGCAGTCATATCAAAAATTCTTTCTCATTTATTTGAAATGGTTTAATGCCTGCTTTAAAATAGCGGAAAAAGAAATTTGAAATTAATGTATTAAGCAATAACATCGCTCACATTAATTTCCAGGCTTAAATCTTTTACAGGTTTGATAGGAGATTTCGTGCTGTTAAGTAATGAGATAAAATGAGCTCCTTTTGTAGTCGAGAAAAACCTGAAATAATGATGGTGTACAATGGAGGAAAAATTGCAATAGAATTGGAGCTGATGTACTGGCATGTACTTAAAGTTACATGATCGTGGTTATTACTTCAATAGCATTCGTTAAAATAACGAGCACCTCTTAAGAATAAAAGAAAATGGTTTTAAGTTATAGAATAATATCAATTATATTAATTCTCATTTATGTCAGAGCATAGCACAACTTCAGATTATGTCACATTTCCAATGGAACAGAATAATAGAATACAATAGAATCAAATTTACTCTACTACATTAAAACAATTAACTTTTGATTGTGCCTTTTTAAAATTTGTGTGTGATTAAGGCACCATTCTTTTTATTGCATTTTTCTCCTTTATGTTCTCCTTGCTCGCCTAATGTACCAGCATTCGTTTAAAGCTCTGCTGCCTGTGTCCAGCTCAAGTTCATTCATCAACCTCGTGCTCACTGACCTACTCTGGATCCCAGTGGCTCAATTTTATCAATCTTAACTTTTGTGCTCAATCCCTTCATGGCCCCCTCCCCTTCCTATAGCTGTAATCTCCTCCAGTCCCATAACCTTCCGAGATCTCTAATTCTCACCTCTTGAACATCTGTGATTTCCATGGTTCCACTCTTGAGGGAAATTTCATCCATTCCCTAAACTCTGCAACTGCCTTCCAGTACATCTCTTTTATCCTATTTAAGAGAATCCTTAAAAATCTACCACTCTGGCTAGATCTCTCGTCTCATATATCCTATCATATCATGTGGCTCACTGTCAGATTTTGTTTGACAGCACTCTGGTAAATGACTTGGGATTATTGAATATGTTAAAGGCAATTAGTAAATGCAAGTCATTGAACTTAGATGATCTTGGTCTTCTATGTATCCTAGGCGTACAGGAAGCCAGCCGAGTAACAGTATGGCTGTAAGTACGATTTCTAGTCTGTGAGTGTCTCACTGGTGCACTGGAACAGGTGGGAAGAGAACCGTCCAGTCAATATAGATTTGGATAGATAAACCCATGACTCACCATTCAGTGGCATGGCATCACATTACCTGTCCCCCTAGATGCATATGTTAATTGAGTGGGTGCACATGAAAAGATGGCACTTATGTTTGTAAATTATGCTACTCTATGCTGGCAATTTAAAAGAGATGCATTGCTTACACTGAAGTTAAGATTAATTGTTTAGCTTGTTATTTTTTAAATCTGTTAATGGATTTTATACACTTGAGTCATACTTACATATACAGCAGATAGGACCTTACCCCATGGTATTTCTCAGGACATGGTCCTAGCAACCATCCTTGGTTATAATCCTCCAGCATTGACTCACCTTGCCTGGCAAATTACCAGTGCAAGTGGAAACGTTCAGGGAGGTTTTAATTTTAATGCACAACATGATCCATATACTACCTTGTCCAAGTGCATTAATATTTTTAAAATATTATTTTAAATCAGCTAAATTATTTGGAGGTCCAGGCCTCTTCTGTAACCAGGATCCCACTGTTAGTCAGAATAGTATCTTCTATCCGACATTGTTCGTATGGTATGCAAGTTGGAATTATCCTCAGAAAATCATAAAATTTTTCTTTCTTTTTACTTCAGCTCGTTTTCTTTTGTTTTCTTTTCTTTAGTGGGTTAGTTGGAGGCATCAGCGAGGCAGAGAGCGCAGGCCATGCATGGATTGGCAGCAGCCACCTGGCATTCAGTTCCGGTGACAGCAGTAAAGCTCCTCCAGCGATTGGAGGCGGCTGCAGCAGACTCTCCAAGATGACAGCACTGTCAAGGTGATATCTCAGAGGCAGCAGCTGGAGTAGGGCCCTTGGTACGGTGGCAGCCTGGCTGGGCAGCAGAGCCAGGAACTCCTGGTTGCAGTGGGCAAGAGCAGGGACTCCTGGCATTGGTGAGACGTTGGCAGAGCTGGGAACCACTGGCTCCTGGTTATGGGTGAGGTGGTGGCAGTAGCTGGTTGGGGGCAATTGTGGGTTCAGCTTGAGACTTGGTGGAGACATTGGCAAAGTGGGTCCAGCGGCGAGAGAGTTGGCATCTAAAGAGTGCTGACACCTCCAATGGTGGGTCCAGCGCAGATGGCAGCGAGTTAGTGGAGGAGGGTTGGTTGTGCAGGTGTTGCTGGGAGGTGGTGGAATGAAGTTAGATTCTCTTTCAGTGATATACTTTTAATCTTTTTATTCTTAAACTATTCAAAACAGCACCAGACTGTGGTGACAGTTGAAGATTTTCATTGCATTTTACTGTATTATTCACCGTAAAATGAAAGTGAGAATCATTCAAATTCAAAATCTTACAACACTTTCAGCTCCTTGTTCCTGTGCTGGTTGTTTGGTAGAGCTAGCTAATTAATCCCACTCCCATGTTCTTTCCCTGTAACCTAACAATGATTATTCTCCAGTGGATCAAATCCTGCCATCTCCAAATTTAACCCCAGATTGAAGCCTAAGTGTTCACATGGAGTTTTGTTCAGCATTTATTGTTTTTGATTACCCGTTGGGATTTTTGGTGGGATTGCATGGTAATACAAAATAGGGTCACAATTAAATTAAGCAATCATTATTCTGAAGTCTAAGGCATGAACTTCAGTTGGTTTTAATATTCCTGAAGCTGATCCTGGGAGGACTGATGGGAACATTGTGTCACTTTGGTGAGGGAGATCTGACCAAATTCAATGCCTTATGGGGCCAGCACAATGGGAATCCCTGGAGAGAGCTGAATGAGGCAGGTTGGGCGTCATGGTTGTTGGTCAGGTCTGGGCAGGGTGTGCAAGGGGCAGGGGGTGAATGCAAGGGCAAGTGACTTTCAAGAGGCAGTGCCTTTCCTTCCTGATGCCAGCTCAATTGGGTCTTTTCTAAGAATCTTTGAAAGAAGGCCCCTTTCCTGGGAGGCCACTGGCAAACAGGACAGAGCAATTGTCAGGAGGCATAGGAAACCCATGCAACTAAATGAGAATTGTGGTATATTCAGGGATAAAATGACCTTGAAGTGGCTCAATCCTGAGCCCAATTAACCTGCCTAAGTCACTTCTGACTGCTAATTTAAAAGGTGGAAGGGTGAGAAAGTTGGGGGAGTCAGTCCCCTATAATTATCTGGGTTCATCCAGCACCTCGCCCACTCCAACAGGTCCCTGTATCTAGATCACTCCTTTCACAATTCTCAATGTTTGTAAACACTTACCACCAGCAAGATACTTTTGAATTGTAGTTGCAGGTGTAAAGTAGGAACAGCTACCAGTGCATGCATGGCAAGGTCCCCCTCAGGAACAATGAAATGATAACGAGATAATCAACTTATGGACAAAAAAAATGGACAGGATATCCTCGAAAAAGGTGTAATTCCAAAAGAGAAATCTGTGCAGTACAGTATCTTCCATGGTATGTTGATATTTTTATTCTATTTACATTCCATTGGTCGATTCAACCGTGGTTTTCAAAAGGTAACTGGAAATGCACCTGAAGGGAAATAACTTTTGGGGAAAATGGAAAAGTAGTAGGATTAGGTAAATTGTTCTCACAGTGAGTTAGCACACACTTGGTGGATAAAGTAACCTGCTCCTGGTTTGTTGCATCTATTCCATTGTTTGCTGACTTTGCGTAGAAAATGTCAAGGAGTTTGAAGCATCTTATCACTGTGCTGAGTCTTTCCAGCTTTAACCCTCAGTACGCATTCCACAAATATTTAAGAATCTGCTTTCAGAGTATCAAACAAATGTCCATTTTTTTTCTTTGTTGTCTTCTTTCAAAAGTTTTCAGGTAACATTACAGCCAGATATCAATCTGGATGTTCCCAAGAGAATCTGTGAAATTGAGTTGTGTGGGTGTCTCTTTTTTTCTCCCCTTGTCATTTGTTTCCCATTTGTCCCCTTCAAAATCAGCATCTCATATTGCTCAGGAAGGGACGTAGCAAAGCATACAATATTCAGGCAGACATTTATCACATGCATTTCATTTCAGCCAATGCTGCTACTTTAAAAGGTTGAATACAGGTACAAACTGATTCAAGGACAGCTTCTTTCTGCTGTTATCAGACTTTTCAATGGATCTCTTTAATGTTAATGTTGATCTCTCTCTGCATCCTCTCGGCAGGTTTAACGTTGTATCCTGCACTCTGTTCTGTTACCCTGATACACTTGCATAGTACAATCTGCATGTAAAGCACATAAGACAATACTTTTCACTGTATCTCAGTACACGTGACAGTAATAAATCAAATCCATCACTATTGGCCACCACAGATGCTGAACGCGGAAGATAAATGCACATCTCTTACTCTCCTTTAGATCCATTTGGAAACAAACTCACATAATCTAGATTGTCATTCCCAATGCAATGTTGAAAAAGTGCTCATTGGTGAGGTGCTGTCTGGCAGAGATATTAAAGCAGAATCCCTGTCAAATAGATACAAAAACATTTTGTAGCCATATTTGAGAAAAACAAAACAATTCTTTCCAAACAGATACCTATAACAGATTAACCAGTCATTAACACATTGCTGATTCTGGGCCTTGTGTACAAATTGAATTTAAAATAATGATTGGCCCTCAAAAGTCTCTGAAGAACACCTTGGAACATCGTAAAGTTGTAAAAGGCACTATAAAAATGCAAGTTCTTTCTTTTAGTAAGCATACCTTTAGGTGGCTATTGTGGCTGATTGATGCTAAATTATTACATTTGTTTTAATAAAAATTATGACATAACATTTAGAAGTTCCTTCATGCACAGTCAGTATTGTGGCCAACACCACCTTCCTTCCATCAGGATGTTCTTGTGGGTTTTTTTGCAGAAACTAAATCTGTATGAAAATTCTACATTTGGAAATTTTACATTTTTTCAATTCTGCATGGGACAAATGACGCATCACCCACACATTTACTGACTTGAAACACAAAACCATTCACCTTTGCTCTCAGCAGTACTTTTTAAAAACAGATCAGGAATGTTAATAATAAGGCCGCCCAGCAACCCGAATGTGCCTAGTGTGTTGAAAGCTTACAAAGCTGGGCCTAGATCACTCACAGGTTTCAGGGTTTGGTTCACCTGAAAATACAGCAGAGAACATAGCAACAAAACGTTTGTCATGTGGACAAAGGTGATCATCAAATCTGCCACTAATGTGACACTCTCAGAACAAAAGTGGACCTTTTACAAAGCCCCATCACACTTTGTGCCCATGCCATATCACTTTAATTATTTCTCCAATGCTGACTGGGTATTAGCAACAAGAGCATGTAATGAGGAAAGTAATCACAGAATGCTACATTCTATCCCTCTCCCTGTGCAACTCAGAAACCTGGAGAACATTTTCTTCCACAGATCTTTGTCTAGAGGTCTTTGAAATGTGGTCAAGACTTATGCTAAAACTTCTATTTTCAGACCTCCATTAAAAAGGAAAATGTACTTTAAATCACAAGCGCAGAATCAATTCTTCTGTTGCCTTTCCAAATTAAAAAGTATTTCGCCTCTACACTGTCCAGAGCCCACTATTCCCTGACAATTTCTCAGTATTTCGGCTAACTGCTGAGAGCTGAGAAGGTATGGAGGACTCAGTTAGCAAGCAAAGTAGAAGGCAGCAGAAGGAAGTGTCGATTAGATGCAGTTGGATGATAGAGATTACAGAGCCAGTCTACAGAAGATGTGAGAGGATGGCACATGACAAACCACAAAAGCAGATCTCCAGTTACAAACAGCAACAGCAGGTTGGACTTTAAGAGAAGCATAGGAAATGGGACACAAGCCTTACAACCCATGCCAAATTGCCTCAGACAACATTCGATGATGGGCAACTGGCCTGATAAACCTAAAGGGACATCATTCCACAGCTGACAGCCAGAATCTTCACACTGCTGTAATCAGCACCAGAAAAACTGTGGGTAAATAATATCCACCCACCTTAGGAGCTTCTGGGTAGAAAGTGTCAGCCTTGCATCGCTTGATTAACTCTAGCAGAAAACAATCGAAGCTTAATAGATGGGTTGGCTTCAGGCATGAACCACTGCAGCCTTATGAAAGTCACACAATTACCACAATCATTGCGATTTGTGAAACAGAAATCTATTAGTGTAGTTTGTAAAAGGAGTCTAACTCACAGACAGACACAAACATAATTATAGTTATTACATTTTTTCTAAGTAGTTATTTACAGTGCCTCAGAACTATAATCTGTTTTTTATGTTGCAGCATGTTGTGATTGTAATAGTGGGCTGACATTTGCAAGGTCCCACTATTATTAAAAAGACGGATGTTTGCAAAGTACAAGATATATACCACAAAAAAAGAAAAATGAATTAAACAAAGAGTGGCTGTGATTACAAACTGCAAGTGAAAAAAAAGAGTGGATCAATGAATTTTAACTCACTAAAGGTCGATGGGAAACGATAACCCTGTTTCAGTGCATCAGGTGAAATGACCAATTAAAGGCATGCTGTCAACAGGAATTTGTAAGTTGATATCATTTGCAAATGCTGATGGGACCAACAACCAAGAGAGATAGGGAGAAAATGAACAAGTGTGAAGAGAGAACAAGCATGCAAAAAAATAATCAAACAGTGATGTCAGAGGAGGTTGGTTGCTTGATATTACTGTTTGTGGCTCTTTAAACTTGGGCAGTGGTTTAAACTAATAACTGGAAAACTATAACTATTCCTTTAACTAATTAGCTATTGACTTAATTATCTGGTTCATGTTAATGAAACTACAACTGTTAAATAAATAACAATCTTAATGTACTATATAGAACAATGTTGAATAAGATTGGGAGGGCAGGTAGTGAGGTGGAACTGCAATATGTGGAAGTATGTGGAAATTATTGAGATCGAGAGCAACCACACTATTTGGAGAAAATACTGCAGAAACTTTTTTGCAGGAGCCTCGGGAAGGAGAGAGTTACCTGTCCGTATTAAAATAGGAAACAGTCACACAAATTTAGGTTAGGTAATAGTTTGGGTTTGGTCAATGCAACAAGGGACTGGTGGATGTGACTGGGTCAGGCAGGTTTGGGGACCCAAGCTGCAGTGACACAGACATCTCAACATTTGAACTTGTCCATACAGGTGTAAAGGATGTCATACCTGTTGGACAAGAGCAATAACTGCAAGATTAATGGAAAATTGTTCACAGCATTGAGTTACAGCAGGCCATTCAAGCAGGTGAAGTAAAATGAATGTAGTGATGGTAGAGGACAATTTGATCAGGGTGATAGAACTTCGGCCATAACTGGGAGTACTGTAAGCTGTATTGCCTACCCAGTGCCAGGGACATGGACATCTCCTTGTAGATGGAGAAGAACCTAAAGTGGGAGGGGTAGGATCCAATTATTATATAGACATTGATAGAACAGGGAACGGGGTTCTGCTGAAGGAGCTTGAGTATCTATGGGTATTAAGGATATACTCATGGGGAATAATTTCAGGAGGACTACCACAACCTCATGCAAATTGGCACAGAGTCAAACAGAATTTATGAGTTTATCTCAAAGAGTGAAATGGGAGATGGTCGATTGACATTAGTGGGTGGTAAAAGAAGTTGACCCATTGGGAACAGGGATCCACTTAAACTGAATTAGGACTGGGTATATCTAATTTGAAAATAGGGCTTTAAATTAAATTGGAGTTGGAGGTGATTCAGGTGAAGGGAGCGTTATAATCCTGAAGGGAAGAGTTAACGCCATTGAGCAATACAATGATGTGTGTCAAGAAATGTGAGTGTGACAGGAAGGTGCAGAGCATTGAAGGGTAATATTGCTTCTGTGACTAAGGTCAAGCCAGTGAAAAGTTAAAAATAAAACTGCTTCATCTGAATATACAAGCTGTTTTTAACAAAGGTAGACTAATTAACAGGTTAATGTACAAATATTTGAAGTAGGAGCAGAAGGAGACCATTTGGCCCCTTGAGCCTGCTCTGACATTCAATAAGATCAATAACTAACCATTTGTGTTTCAATTCCACATTCCCATCTACTGCTGATAAACCTTAATTCTTCAGCCTAACATGGATCTATCCACTGCTGTCTTAAAATTTTCAATGACCCTACCTCCAATGCTTTCTGAGGCAGAGAGTTCCAAAGCTGCATAACCCTCAGAAAGAGAATTTCTCTTGGTGTCCTGAAAGGATGTCCCCTAAATATAAAACAGTGCACATAGTGGACTGACCTACAAAAAGAAACAATGGCCTGGATCTTCTGAGGAATGACAATCACACTCAAATTGCCATGATTGGGAGGTGGAGAGATTTTGGGATGGAATTCCAGACATTAGGACCTAAAGAATTTTCCACTAATGGCTGAGGAATTAAAATTGGGGACACTCAAAATGACACTGATTAGGGGAGTACAGATATCTCACAGCGCTGTCGAACTGAAGGAGGCTACAAGAGAAAGGAAGGAACAAAGCTGTGGTAGAATTTTAAAATAAGTATGAGACTTCTAAAACTCTGATGTTTCTTGATCAGTCGTCAATATAAGTCAGTGAGCTCAGTTAGGAGAGTTGATAAGAATAAGGACACCTCAAGTTTACAGAAAATACAATGAGACACTAGCCAGAAACATGTTAGATTAGTCATGTATAAAGGTAATGAAGTTCTAGATGAGGATTTCAGCAGCAGATAAGCTGTGGCAAAGAAGGATTTGTGTGATGTTATAGAGGTGGCAACAGGTTGTCCTATTGATGGTGCAAGAATCAGAAGCTTATCTCTGTGTCAGATATGACACACATGACAGAATTCCACACTGAATTTAGGAGTGACATAGTAAAATCAAAACTAAAGTACTAAGCTTATAAACAACAATTACAGATGTGTGGCTGTAGGGTCGAGTGGCATTAGGTAGGCTTGTGAGAGTATGGATTGGTTACATGGTTGATGAGTTGATGGCTTCAGTAGATGGGAATTAGAAAAGAATCATCAATATTCAAAGAAATATCTCAATCATATATTCCATTGAGGAATTCAAAACTCCATCAGAAAAGTGATCTGTCAATGGCTAACTGTGGAAGGATTGTATCAGATTAAAAGAAGAGTCTTATAAAGTTGCTCAGAAACTTGGGAGAATTTTAGAAACCAGCACAATTTGACAAAAATTTGAAGAAAAGAGACAATGGACAAGGAGAGGAAACCAGTGAGGAATATGAAAAGAGATTGTGACATTCTCTGTCAGTATGTAAAAAGGAAGACAATGAGATTGCTTAAAAGGTTGAGATGGATGAGATAATAATGGGAGATAAGGAAAAGACAAAGATACAAAATAAATATCTCTGATCTGTCTTCATACTATAGGAGTCAAAATCATATTAGAATTTACAGAAAAGGAAGGATCTATTGAAAGTGAGGAACTTCAAGAGGTAAGAATTCATTAATTCATTCCATTTTTTATTTGCTGGGGGTTTCATTATCGGTATCTCTTTCTGTTGAGGCAAACAATCTTGATAATGACACCTCTTTTAAATGATTGTGGCATTGGGCATGAAATACATTCAATGACTAAGTACGTACAGCTGGGGCATCCTAAAAAATCACAGTTCCTTTGAGAGAAGAAATTTCCCCTTGTTTCAGTCCTAAACGGCTAACTCCTTATCCTGAGACTATTTTCCCATTTCCAGACTCTCCATCCAGGGAAACAGCCTATCAACACCTATTCAGGCAAACTCACAATTCAGTCCTCTAAAGTGTAGAGATAGTTGATCCAGCCCTCTGATTCCAGGAATTAATCTCATGAGCCTTTGTTGGACTGATTCTAGTCCAAGTAATACCTCCAAGTTCTGACAGCTAAATTGTATACAGAACTCAAGATGTGTACTCATCAAAGCTCTGCATGTTTCCAACAAGATTTCCTTATTCTTTTGCAATAAAGGATAATATACAATTTGCCCATCCCCATTTTGTGTGTTTCCAAGAAATTTCAAATTCCTCCCCTTCTCTCTTAAGAATGTCAATTTGTGTCAGGCTCATGTGGCTTTCTGGAGTGCAGCACTCTCCAGCACATTGCTCAAGACAGCTCTCATGGTATGAGAGTTTAGATAGGAAATATTAGTAAGATTTTCTTTCACTGAAGACAAAGAGGACGCCAACTCTGTTCTTACCTGCCACACATATATTTTCCAATAGAACACATTAGCTCAGGAGCCCTATTGAGTTGCTTTGCTCTCTAACCTCATGTACAAACATCAACTGGAGCACCACAACTGAAGTGGGTATCCCAAAACAGAAGAAAGAGCAACCATGGAAACATCCTGCTGTGCTTGCCAAAATACTTTACATAGAGGCATAGAATCATACAACATGGAAACAGACCCTTCCGTCCAATTCATTCATGCCAAATATAATCCCAAACTAAGCTTTAGCTCTTCGAGTCATAAAACATTTTCCAACATCTGCGGACTGTACCTATAAGCTTATTGACCAGGAATCGTCAATAATGGATCACTATTCAAACAGGTTTGCAACAGCTTGATTTAAATACTATCAAGAACACAGGATTGTAAGCATGGAAACAATATGACAATATTATGAATTTATTTGAAGTATTACTCAAGTTATCAATCTCAAAATAATCGTATCATCTTTGCAAAGCTGATAATACACCATTTCTGCCAGAAAATGGCAATAGAAAAGAGGTGATTGGAACTACCACAACCAAGATTATGGTTTCTGCATTCTTTGGCCTTCTCTGGGCATAGAGTTAGGCCATGATTTGTGGGCTAATTGGAGGAAGTGGAAATGTTTCACTGATGCAGTGGTGAGCCATCAATTTAGGTGCAGCCTTAACAAAATGTACAGCAATCACAGTGCTGATTTCAGGCAGCCCATTCCCCACTCTGTAAGTGCAAACTCTTAGATGAAAATATGAAAGCGAAGGTAACGATTTATTTGACAATTTCCTTATCAAAGGTAGTTCTATGCTTCGCAAGATTTATAAATACTTGTGCCGAATGCTGTGCAACTACCACAGAAAATGCAGTTGGATCATACATGGGGACGAGTAGATCAAGCTACTGATGGATTTTTATATTTACTTGATCATTTCAAGTGAACGTGCCTTGTGTAAGTGTACATTTCCATTGAGATTGATCTTTTCTGATGGTAGTTCAGTGGTTAGCACTGCTGCCTCACAGCACCAGGGACCCAGGTTTGATCCAACCCTCAAGCGTCTACCTGTGTGGAATTTGTACTTTCTTCCTGTGTCTGTGTGGGTCTCCCTCTGGGTGCTCTAGTTTCCTCCCACAGTCCAAAGATATGTAGGTGAGGTAGATTGGCCATGCTAAATTGCCCATTGTGTCCAGGGATGTGCAGGCTGGGTGGATAAGCCTGGGGAAATGCAGGGTTACAGGAATAGGGTGGGAATCTGGGTGGGATGTTCTTTGGAGGGTCGGTGCAGATTTGATGGGCTGAATGATCTGCTTCCATACCATAGGAATTCTATTCACTTGCCCCACAAATAATCCTTGCTTGCAGTGTTTAGCCGTGGGCAGGTAGACAATGGATTACAGAAGAGTTGCCTTCCTTGATGTTATTCTGAAAGCCTCTAGGCTTAGGATAGAACTTAAGGATAGAACTGGAGCCAATCTTCACATTCTTAAATAAACTTTTATTTACTGAGAAACATATTATAAACATACACTACCTAATGCTATCACAGTTTCTAACTCTTCGCATTTATACCTATTTTTAAGAAACTAAAAGTTATATTTGAAAGAAGCATCATCCACTTACTGTAACAAAAAAAAACCCAGAAATTTTAAATGAAATTTGCATCAGACTAGAAAGAGGAGTGATACTGTGTTCTGTTTCACTCGGTTTCTCCTCCTCCCAAATTGCCTCAAGTCCATGTTCTCCTTTATGGGAATTCAAGTGATTCCCAGTTAATGCCTGTGATATGCATCCAATTGGACACAATTATTGTGCAATTAACACTCATTACCAAAAGGCACATTTTCCACTGGACAGCGCACAATTCTACCACAAGCTCTTCCTTCATATATGAAGAGGATCAAGTGGATACAAGGAAAGAGTTACAATCCTCATAGGGCATTGTTATGACTAATGCTAAATGAAATGACCCAATTTTTATTACAGTTCCAGGTGAGATCCCCCAAATATTCAGTCTCCCAGGTGAGGAACAATGAATGTTCTTTACTCATCCACCCCACACTCGGCCATAGCACGATTAATTTAGAAAGGATCCCATTCCTGCCAGATGCCCATCTCCCAGACCAGCTTAATTTGGCTTTGAAAAGGGAACTATTTGACCAGGCTTTTGAGTTAATGAAAACGTGAGTTCAACAGTTGCTAAATATGATAAGAAATATTTTCTGACGAGGTGCAATCTTACATTCAGAAAGCGATCTACTTGTCTGGCAGGAGATCCATTCATGACACTGCAGAAATGTAAAGAGTACCTTAAATCTAACTGTGTCCTCATTGTTCAGAGTAGCCAAAAGGCAAACCTTGCCTCTTGTGTCCAGCAGGGGGAAGAGAGTCATCAAGTGCCCAGGGAGAGAAGGTCCAGAAGCCAGTGAGTATTAAGTCACTGTGGGATGGTAGAGTGCCGGGTCTAGCATTAGGGAAGTGGGTGTGTTGGGTCCTGGTTGGGGGTTGGCTTAGGGGAGGGATTGTCATGTCCAATAGTGAGCAGGGACAATTCTCCGACGGTTACGAGGATGTAAGTCCCCAGGCCACAGGGCATTCTTGGGATTGATGGCAGCTTTATTAGGGGGATATAAATGTGTACAAGCTTCCAGTACTATTGCCAGAAATGTTGACAAGATCTATAGCCTCTAGCCATTTCTTCCTCGTGGAAGCCCTGTCTGGAGTTACTAGATCTGTTCGAAGTCTACTCCATTCAGTGATGGACATTGAAATCCTCACTCAGAGTAGATTCTTCCATTAGACTACTCCTTTCCTTTTGTGGATACTTTCAGAGGATTCCAGATAAATTGGAATTGCCCATCAGAATCGTCAATTTTCCGGGGAATTCCTTCGGAGTAAGTTGTATCAGTATGGTCCTAATGAGTAATTCCCATCTACACCACATAAATGGTCATCTGGCCATCTGAAAATCCAGGTCAATAATCCAACATATAACACAGATTAGAAATGTGAGGCAAGTCTAAAAGATATAAAAATAAAGTTAAAAGGTAAACAGCTGTCATTTCGGGATTGTTCATGCATAGAAAATTTTGAGTAATACCAGTAGCATTGATATTGGCAGATGAGGGGTCAATTTTAAAATGCTTGTTTTTACACATCAACCAAAATTCTTCCATCCTGGTTCCTTTCAACAGTGGCTTGCAGCATCTAGAATTGTGAAAAATATAGTTTCTTTTTACCTGTAATGCAGGGGTGTTAAATGGCTATGCTCAAGCTGTGATGTTCATAGCACACTAACTCACCAACTAAAGCATCAAACTAGTAACATGCAAAGACAGTGGATTGCAATTGTTTTTAACTCACTTTACATATTTCTGGAATATTTAAAAATACCAACATGTCATGCATCCAGTCTGGAAAGTAGTTCAAGAGATGATTTCCTGCTAAGAAGTGCTGATTAGATTGCCTTACACTTCTGCTTTTTAAAGTCCCACTCTTTAGCAACTCCTCAGGCCCTACAAAAGCAACATTCCAAGAGTTCATAATGGGAATTTTACAGTGGTCAGTGAATTTCAATGCTCAGAAACTATATTGTCAGCCAGCCTGGCTTACAACCTGTGCTTATAAAAAACACATCTTGTCCAAAGGTTTCAATATGTCTGTAAGTGATCCAGGGTTATGATTTGTGGTCATGGCAATGCATTTTATTAATTAGTGCTTCATTGATTGGAAATATGGATCAAGAATTTGGTTACGCAGAACTCAGTTTAAATGTGAAATGAAAATCATATCTTGACCTCGACATCCAAATATTGATTATGTTTTCTGACCCTACGAAAGTCTACCTGGAGTGTCAATTCAAAAAATCTACACTGAGTCTATAAATTGTATTTTACTCTATTTCACTGTAAAATACAGGTGACAATAAATCATTCTTTCATTCACTCATAATAGTAATCCAATAATAATCCAGGAGTTGATTATTTAAGGCCCTGTTTCAATCTAATTTGCATGGTAGGAATGATTCAGGGTGGTCATTTCAGATTAAAACATCGAAACATAGAACTATTGAAACATAGAAACATAGAAAATAAATGCAAAAGTAGACTTTTCAGTCCTTCAAGCCTGCCCCACCATTTAATAAGATCACGGCAGATCAGGCAGTTTCAGTATTGCACTCCCACCTTCTCAATACCCTATGATCTCTTTAGCTGCATTGGCCATGTCCAGCTCCCTCTTGAATATATCTAATGAACAGGCTCCAACAGCTTTCCATGACAGAATTATACAAGTTTACAACTTTTGAGTGATGAATTTCTTCCTCATCTCAGTCATAAATGGCTTACTCCTTATTCTTATTCTGTGACCCCTAGTTCTGGACTTCCCCAACATCGGGAACATTCTTCCTGCATCTAGTCTGTCCAGTCCCATCAGGATTTTATATGTTTCTATGAGATTCCCCCCTCATTCTTCTGAAAAAAAAAATCAACTGAGCTTCAGAACCAAACACAGCTTCGTCTCTTTGGAAACAAGAATTTGGGCATGGAGAACTCAGTTTAATTATGAAATGAAAATCATGCATTGGCCTCCATTCCCAAATATTGATCATGTCTTCTGGCACTGAAAGTCTATCTACAGTGTTGATTCACACTCTAAAATCAAGGCTTTAGCCATCTCTTAAAATAATAAAATGGTTCAAAAAGAAGTTGAAAGGACAAAGCCAGAGGTTACAAAATACATTATGGGTAACATCTAATAATTGTGAGTTTTTTTGCTTTTTTGTTGTGAATCAGAGAAGGATTATTTTCACCCTTATTGGTCTTACTTTTTTCTCTCCCTCCTCCAGAAAGTTGCATGGTGTGGGGATGGCTCATAGATTGAGTGATAGGAGGAATGGGGAAGAAGTTTGTCCTATTTTAATAAGCATAAACCTAACTCGAGCAAGAAGGCCAAGTGTCTGGCCCTTCGCTGCCTGGTTTCACATTCCTGAAGAATGGTTACACCTGAAACATCAACTTCTCCACCTCCTGATGCTACCTGACTTGTTGTATTCTTCCAGCCTCCTTGTCTACTTTGGATTCATATTCTGAGCCTGAAAAGTCTTCATGTTCCCACAGGACTGCATCAGTCATCAATCTCAATAATGTCAAAAACTTTTTGAGCACAATTGACTGACAAATCAAATATATACCTTAGATGAACTTGAAATGTGAAAAAAATGCCCTTAATTCTTGCAAAAAAAGTGCTCATTGTAAATAGGCAAGCCAAATTGGCTAAACATAAGATGACTTAGCAGCAGATAAGAAATTGAATCATGGCTAATTCAGCATTCTAATAAAGAGATTAGATTTGTTTGTATTTAACTAATCCACCGCATATCAAGAAATAAGAGTATCTGAATAATATTGAGCTTTTCTTTCATTGTGAAGTAATATGGGATTCACAATAATGCAAATCAATACTTCTCTACCCAAAGCCACTAAACAAATATTGTATTATTACCTGTGAAGAATGGGTGATCTCATTGAAGCTTATAAACAGCAAATGAAGTTTGTAAGAGGAGTAAGTGCATCATTAATGGCCTTTGAACCCATCCCCCTCTTAAAAAAGACAGATCATTGTGTGACTGGGCTCCCACATTTTATTGCACTGTAAGGCGCAGTGTAATGAAACCCAGGTATATAATTCAATAATAAATCTTCAGCATAAATCTCAAGGTTCCATACTTCAGCCTGATGAAAAATATGTTTTGAACGGTGAAACGAATGTGAGAAAAGAAATAAAGTTGAGCACTTTATTATTCATTAGATAGTTGTGTGAGTGAGTGCTCTTGGGTGACGTCACTGCATCTAATGAGTGCATTGTTGCTAAAGTGGGAAATAGTGATGCGTAAATCACTTTTTTATAACTCCATCAAAACTACCCAATGAACAGTGCAATAAAAACTGTAATATACTGCTATAACATTCAACTGGTATTGTCCATTGATTTCGACATGAAACACCCTAAGTGATCTAAAAAAAAAGTGAAAAGAAAATCACATTTCTAATGTGCCATTTTCAACTGATATCCAATGAACTCAATTGACAAGGCTGCCTAGTGAGGGGAAGTTAGGTTCAGAACAAAGTTACCTTCTCTAATTCATTGTTCTATATGTAGAACTGACTCATGTAGCTTCATTGTCATCACAAAAACTTAAAAACTCCACTGAAGATCAGGGCCTTGCTGCAACAGGAGTGAGATTTTGGCCTGGGAGGAAGGGCCTCAGTGAAACAGCATCCGTCTCCAAATTAAAATGTGGGAAACACTGCCTTTAGGCTTTAGTACATATATCTTCAAAATGATAGGTTGAGGCTACATTTGCATTTTAAAAGCCTTATCTTCAGATCCCTAGGAGTGGGCGTTCTCAAATCTGGGTTGCCCAGTTTGGGTTCAGTTGGTTCTTTAGAAGTTCAGCATTAACCCCATTTCATTGGGCCTACAGATCTCCAATACAGACTGGATAATTGACAATTTCCAGCAGAGTTGGAGATACAGACTGAGACAGCTTCCCCCAAACTCCAGCCCCCCTCCCCTCCAACCACCCCACCCCACTCCATATCTGGACCATGTTTGAGCCCAGTGTGAAATGTTATCCATGCTTTCAATTCTCTGAACAGTTTATGTATTAAAAACACTTTACTCAAGTGCTCATCAGTGAGGTGGATAAGGGGACCACAAAATTCTGTTTGCAGGAGAGTGAGGGGAGACTCGAAAAGCGCCAATCAAATTCACTGATGACGGCTGGAGAGCTGAGAAGTGCTGGTGGACCATCTGGGTAAAATCTCTAGGTTTGAGAGGCCAAAAGAGGAGGAAGGTCTGTTTTTGCCTGAAAGCAGGGTAATTCATGTCACATAGAGACAGAGTCAGAGTCATACAATATGGAAACAGATCCTTCGGTCCAGCCAGTCCACGCCAAATGTGTTCCCAAACTAAACTAATCCCATCTGCCCGCATTTGGTCCATAACCCTCCAAACCTTTCCTATTCATGAACTTATCCAAATGTCTTTTAAATGTTGTAACTGTACCTGTATCCATCACTTTCTCTGACAGTTCATTCCACAAATTACTCTCTATTAAAGGAAATTTGCCCCTTATGTCCTTTTTAAATCTTTCTGCTCTCATTGTAAAAACATGCCACCTAGTTTTGAATCTCCTCACCCTCGGGAAAATATCCTTGTCATTCACCTTATCTATGCCCCTCATGATTTTATAAACCTCAATAAGATCACTTCTCAACCTCCTACAGTCCAGTGGAAGAAGTTCCAGCCATTCCAGTCTATTTTTATATCTCAAGCCCTCCATTTCTGGCAACATACTGGTAAATCTTTTCTGAATCTTCTTGTTTAATGATATCCTTCCTATAACAGGGTGACTAAAACTCCACACAGTACTCCAGAAGAGGCCTCACCAATGTCCTGTACAAACTCAACATGGTCACAGGAGGTTGGTTGCAGGAACTGCTGCAAGTGAACTTGGCAATTGAGCTGTTTGGCAATCAGGAACTGAGCTTTACAACAGTTTCCTGACAGATCTAGAACATTTGCAATGGATATTCGCTCAATAGTGCATTCCTCAAAGCTGTGCTTTTTCATTAATGTGTATAAAGACTTGCTTCTAGTGGAATAAAGAATCCCTGTTTCATAATCCATGTGCAGTGTGTGTCTCTAAATTACCTGCCACAATGATTCTTTGTGAATCTGCACTGCACCTCCTCCATGGTTAAACTGTTCTTCCTAAGGTGCCAAAAAGGGAAGGCAAGATACCACATTGTTAGTTTGCTTTGAAAATACAATCCAAGTCTCAATGATATCTTAATGAATTGAAAGGTCTATCTCACCATGTGAAGAATTGCTCCTTACAGAGAGATGTAATAAACATAGTATTTAATTCCTGAAGAAGGGCTCCTGAAGAAACATTGATTCTCCTACTCCTTGGATGCTGCCTGACCTGCTGCGCTTTTCCAGCAACACATTTTCAGCTCTGATCTCCAGCATCTACAGTCCTCACTTTCTCATAGTATTTAATGAAAAGATTTCAGCTTATTGTGCAGGTGGAGAAGTCAACTGAAATACCTCCCACAATCCAAAGATGTTCAGGTTAGGTGAATTGGCCATGCTCAATTGCCCTTAGTGTTCTGGGATGTGTAGGTTAGGTGCATTAGTCAGAAGAAATGTAAAGTAATAAGACTGGGGAGTTTAATTATTTAATGACCACACCATGCCTGCTAATAAGATTCTACACTTTGAAATTCCCTTCCTAAAACTCTCCACATCACTTCCTTCCCTTAAGATACTTGACGAACCCACCAAACTCAATGTCATCTACCTAATATATCTATATATTGCTCTGAATGAAATCTTGTTTGCTATCAATCATTTGAAGCACATTGGGACATACACATTATGTTAAAGGGGCACTATGAATTCAAGTTAAAGAGCTTCTACCCTTGAAAATTTAAACCATTAATTTGTCACAGACAGAAGCTCTAATAAGCACAGAACAGAGCTGGCTCATTGGTCCTGGAGGGTCCCTCCGGCTGACCCATGCCATTCCTCACTCCAAGATTAGAATGTGGGGTGAGTGTGAAAACTGACCATACTTTTAGCCAACAATGATTTGGGTGACAAAGTTGACACAAAGACCATGAGAAATTTGTAACTGCTGACATTTCAAAACCATCACTGAAGGCACAGCCATTAGCTACCTGGTTACAGAGACATTGAAACTTAAAGGCGGACAGTCCTTTTTCAATTTGAAAAGTGCAACAGCTGATGTGAAAACCACCCCACATGATAAACATTGATTTCTGTGATGTCTAGTGCCTATAGTCAATACTGATCCCATGAAAAAGTGTGAGAATACAAACTTAGAAGCAGAGATTGTTGGGAAATAATCCTATGTTACATATGTACAATGGGATATTTATGATTGAGTGGTAAAGTACACATTGTTGTGTGCCTTCTTATGTTGTAATTTGAGACTCTTGGAGGAATTGCTAAGTTATCATCTTGACAAATGCTAATGAGTTGCTTATTTTAAACAAACCTTTTGCAGTAAACCAGTGATGAAATGTATAAATAATAGCAAAACTAAGTTATGGGAACAAATATCATGCTTGACATGTAATTACACTGAATTTGTTCAAAATATTTATTATAGAAAGGATAATCTCTATGGTCCAAATAAACAAGAAAACTCTCTTTTTTAAATAGCTGAGCTAAGATTAAGTGTACAAATGCACTGCATTACCAACAAAGCTATAAATTTCTGAAAAGCATGCATTTGACAATTTGGTTTCTTTACTGGTGGTTGAAGAACAATATGGGTGGAGGTGTGCAAAGAAGGAAGAGATGTGTACTTTTCAAAGAACTTTGAGAACTTTAATTCACCATGTACATCAGCATCAATAGCTATGAAAACATAGCAATGTCAAACAATCATTTATTAATGTTTGTACAGAAACATTTATTTGTGTGACTATGATAGATCATCTGCATCCCAAGGAAACAGATTAATTCCAGGGAGGAATGGGAATGTACTTTTAAAATTTGTTCTTCTGGTCTCTGATTATTAGCATGGCACTTTTTAAAAAACTGTATCATTGGTTGCTCTGCATTAGCTGTATTAGTGAGTGAATTGGGTATGCATGGATTTCCTCCATTAACAAACATTAGAAATGAATTAGACTTTTATAGCTGCTTGACTGGTAGTATGTAAAGTGATCACAAACCTTAAGAACATATGAATTAGGATCATACGTGAATTATTTGACCCCCTGAGTATGTTCCATCATTCAATATATTCATGGCTGATCTATTTGTGTTTAGAATTCCACATTCCATGCCTTACAAAAATCAATTTACTTCTGCCTTAAAAATATTCAACAATGTCATCTCCACCAGCTTTTGAGGCAGAGAGTTTCAAAGTCATACAACTCTCAGAGAAAAGTTCTCCTAATCTTTGTACAAACAGAGGGATTCAAATATTAAAATAATGCACCCTAGTTTTAGCCTCAACCACAAGAGGAAACTTACTTTATAAATCCACCTTGTCAAGAATGAGCAAGATTGTACATTGAATTAAGTCACCCTCACTCTTCTAAACTCCAGTCAGAACAAGGCCAGTATATCATCCATATCCTCAAAAGGACCAGTTAATACCAGGCATCAATCTAGTAAACCTCCTTCTGAACCATTTCTAATGCACTTACATCCTTTCTCAAATAGAGTCATGGAGTCATAGAATCCCTACAGTGTATAAACGGACCATTTGACCCAACAAGTCCACACCGACCCTCCGAAGAGTAACCTACCCAGACCCGTTCCCCCTACTATATTACTCTACATTTACCTCTGATTAATATATCTAACCTACACATCCCTGAACACTATGGGCAAATTAGCATGGCCAATTCACCTAACCTGCACATCTTTGGACTGTGGGAGGAAACCAGAGCACCTGGAGGAAACCCATGCAAATAAAAGAACATTGCATGCAATTGAGAGAAACTATATGGTTGTTCTGTCCATTGGATTAGAATTTACCTGACTACACAGCCAGGAGAGACAGAGATCCCTACACTATGAAGATCCTATGGAAATATCAGGACAATGACAGGGATACAGTTGCCCACCTGAGCTGGCCTCCCAGTGGTGCAGTCACGCGGGGGACAGACCTTGTGCAGTCAGACATCCAGCAGCTGAGAGCCCTGTAAGTATACAGGGGGTTACTGGAGTTGAATTCTGGAGGGATTGCTGCTTTTTATCCCATCCAGCTTCATCTCCTCTTCATATTACCCTTTTCCCGCAATAAGCTTTCCCTCCCTCCCACCGACAGTAACCAAACAAAGCAGCAGAGTCCAGATGTAGACTCAGCTCACATTAGGGAGAGGGAGGGCCTACTGAACAGACAAGAACTGCACATAGAAACATAGTAAATAGGAGAAGTAGGCTATTCCATCCTTCCAGCCTGCTCCACCATTAATGATGATCATGGCTGATCACAGAGCGCAATACCTTAATCTACCCTCAAGCCATATCTCTTGCTCCCTTCAGCTACAAGTATTATATCTACCTCCTTCTTAAAAACATAATATTTTGGCCTCAAATACTTTCTGTGGTAGTGAATTCCACTGGCTCACTGCTCACTGGGTAAAGGAATTTCTCCTCATCTTAGTCCTAAAAGGATTATCTCTTGTCCTTAAACTACTGATCAATTTTAACACCTTACGCATGACAGACATTGAGGCAATTGGCCTATTTTTTTCAGCTTTCTACTTCCTTCCCATCCCAAAAAGAGGGGTTCTGTTTGCTACTTTCCATTTTAATGGAAGCTTTCCTGAATCTAAAGAATTTTGGAAAATTAACACCAATGCGTCTACTACCTCATTAGCCACCCCTTTTATGACCCTAGGATGAAGTTCACCCAAACCCAAGGACTTGTCAGGTCCATGAGTTAGCTCACCACCACTTCCCAAGTGACGGTCATTTCACAAAGTTCAGCTTTTATTTATCACAATTGCTGCAATGTTTCTTCTACGCTCGCCTATAAAAAGTATTTGTTCTGTTCATCTCCATTTCCTTATTATCTGCTAATCCCCCATCTCACACATTAGAGGACCAATGTATTCATTATTTACACTTTTCCTTTATAGGTACATATAGAAATTCTCACTATTTAAGTTTACAATCCTCGGTAATTTCCTTTTATTATGCAATTTTTTTCTCCTTGTTAACCTTTTTAGTCATTTTTTTCAATTCTTTACATTTAACTAACCATCTGACCTACAACTCGTCTTTGCACCATGTTTTTCGTTAAGTTTGATACCTTCCTCCACTTCTGTAGATAAATATGGATGTTGGAACCTCTCTTTAGAATTTGTCGTCATAGGAATATACTTATTCTGAAATAAATGCTTAATTATCTGTTACTGTGTCTCTATTCATTTATTCATTAGTTGAGTATCCTAGTTGGTTTCAGTGAGCTCAGCCTTCATGCCCACATAGTTGCCCTTAATGAAGTTTAAATTACAAGTTTTAAATCCAACCTTGTCCCTTTCAAACAGGATGTAAAATTCAATCATTGTAGTCACTACTACCTAAAATTGCCTTTAATTTGAGATCATTAATTAATTCTACACAATGCCAATATGTTATTGCCAGGTCGTATTAAAATCCAAATTTAAATTGCCAAGTGGGATTTAAAACACATTTTTTCTGGATTAGTAATCCAGTGACATAAGCACTAAACTACAGTATCAATCCTACCACCAGAGAACTACAAAGTTTCTCAGGAGCACATCAACTCTGTTCAATGTCCTTTACTGGACTCCTTTCTTAAATGTGATGATGCTTAAACACTTGAGTTCAGTCACAATGTTTTATGTTGTCATTAAAACAATCCACACTATATCATTGGTTGGCAGAGGGCACCAAGAACACGAAACACATGCAGTACCAGGGATACTGTCCTTTCAACAGTTTAATTGAATGATCCATCTTAGTCTCCTCCTGATGTTTCCATGACCATGGATGCCAGACTTCAGACAATTAAATTCACTCCACATGACATCAAAAAGAAGCTGAACTTACAAGGTACGGTAGTCTGCAGTACAAAGACAAGTTCCAGAATTAGCCCCATCCCTAACCAGACTGTTTAATAATTGGCATTTACGCAACCAACTATGAAATTGTCCAGGTACATTCTGTGCGAGAGTAGGACAAATGCAATTTAACCATTCCCTCCATACATACTCTCAACAATGAGAAAAATGTCATTGGCAGTGCTACCAAGCGGTACTATTCATTAATAACTTGCTCATTTATTGTTCAAGAGAAAAAGTGAGGGCTGCAGATGCTGGGGATCAGAATCAAGAGTGTGGTGCTGGAAAAGCACGGCAGGTCAGGCAGCATCCGAGGAGCAGGAGAATCGATACTTCAGGCATAAGCCATTCATCATGAATCCTGATAAAGGACTTATGCCCAAAACGTTGATTCTCCTGCTCCTTGGATAATACCTGACCTGCTGTGCTTTTCCAGCACCACACTCTCAACTCATTTATTGTTCAGTTTAGGTTTAGAGCACTCGGAAATGGTCTTGCAGATATGGCTACAATTGGCAAAGTGCTGGAAAATAGGATTAGAATAGATGGATGCATGATGACCAAAGTGAACATATTGGGTTGAAGAGCTAATTTCTATGCTGTAACTAGGGCTCTATCATAGAGTCATAGAGCCAGAGAGATGTACAGCATGGAAACAGTTCAACTCATCCAGGTCGACCAGATATCCCAACACAATCTAGTCCCATCTACCAGCACCCAGCCCATTTCCTTAGAAACCCTTCCTATTCATACACCCATCCAGATCAGATGCCGTTTAAATGTTGCAATTGTACCAGCCTCCACCACTTCCTCTGGCAGCTCATTCCGTACACGTACCACCCTCTGTGTGAAAAGGTTGCCCTTAGGTCTCTTTTATATCTTTCCACTCTCATCCTAAACCTATGCCCTCTACTTCTGGAAACCCCCATCCCAGGGAAGAGACTTTGTCTATTTATCCTATCCATGACCCTCACGATTTTAAACTTCTATAAGGTCACCCCTCAGCCTCCGATGCTACTGGAAAACAGCCCCAGCTGTTCAAACTCTCCCTATAGCTCAAATCCTCCAACCCTGACAACATCCTTGTTAAGGGCAAAAGTGAGGACTGCAACTGCTGGAAATCAGAGTCAAGATTAGGGTAGTGCTGGAAAAGCACAGCAAGTCAAGCAGCACCCGAGGGGCAGGAAAATCAACATTTCAGGGAAAAGCCCTTCATCAGGAAGAGCTTTTGCCCGAAACATCGATTTTCCTGCTCTTCGGATACTGCCTGATCTGCTGTGCTTTTCCAGCACCACACTAATCTTGACCCCCAACATCCTTATAAATCTTTTCTGAACTCTTTCAAGTTGCATGCAATATTCCAAAAGTGACCTAACCAATGTCCTGTATAGTCCCAGCATGACCTCCCAACTCCTTTACCCAATACTCTGACCAATAAAGGAAAGCTTACCAAATGCCTTCTTCACTATCCTATCTACCTACGACTCCACTTTCAAGGAGCTATGAACCTGCACTCCAAGATCTCTTTGTTCAGCAACACTCCCTAAGATCTTACCACGAAGTCTATAAGTCCTGCTAAGATTTGCTTTCCCAAAATGCAGCACCTCGTATTTATCAAAATTAAACTCCATCTGCCACTTCTCAACCCATTGGCCCATTTGATCAAGATCCTATTGTAATCTGAGGTAACCCTCTTTGCTGTCCACTACACCTCCAATTTTGGTGCCATCTGCAAACTTACTAACTATACCTCTTATGCTCGCATATAAATGATGAAAAGTAGTGGACCCAGCACCGATCCTTGTGGCACTCAACTGGTCACAGGCCTCCAGTCTGAAAAACAACCCTCCACCACCACCACCCTCTGTCTTCTACCTTTGAGCCAGTTTAGTATTCAAATGGTTAGTTCTCCCTGTATTCCATGAGATCTAACCTTGCTAATCAGTTTCCCATGGGGAACCTTGTTGAACGCCTTACTGAAGTCCATATAGATTACATCCACCACTCTGCCCTCATCAATCCTCTTTGTTACTTCTTCAGAAAACTCAATCAAGTTTGTGAGATATGATTTCTCATGCACATATCCATGTTGACTATCCCTAATCAGTCCTTGCCTTTCCAAATACATGTACATCCTGTTCCTCATGATTCCCTCCAATAACTTGCCCACCACCGACGTCAGGTTCACTGGTCTATAGTTCCCTGGCTTGTCCTTACCATCCTTCTTAAACAGTGGTACAACGTTAGCCAACCTCCAGTCTTCCGGCACCTCACCTGTGACAATCAATGATACAAGTATTTCAGCAAGAGGCCCAGCAATCACTCTCTAGCTTCCCACAGAGTTAAAGGGTACACCTGATCAGGTTCTGGGAAGTTATCCACTCTTATGCGTTTTAAGACATCCAGCACTTCCTTCTCTGTAATGTGGACATTTTTCAAGATGTCACCCTCTATTTTCCTCTATTCTATTCTATGTCTTTCATGTCCTACTCCACAGTAAACATTGATGCAAAATATTCATTTAATATCTTGACCATCTCCTGTGGCTCCACACAAAGTCTGCCCTGCTGATCTTTGAGAGGCCCTATTTTCTCACTAGTTACCCTTTTGTCCTTAATGTATTTGTAAAAACCCTTTGGATTCTTAGCTCTATTTGCAAAAGCCATTTCTTGTCCTCTTTTTGCCCTCCTGATTTCCCTCTTAAGTATACTTCTACTGCCTTTATACTCTTCTAAGGATTCATTTGATCTATCTTGTCTATACCTGACATATGCTTCCTTCTTTTTCTGAACCAAACACTCAATTTCTTTCGCCATCCTGCATTCCCTACACCTACCAGCCTTTCCTTTCACCCTAACAGGAACATGCTGTCTCCGGGGCTCTCGTTATCTCATTTCTGAAGGCTTCCCATTTTCCGGCCGCCCCTTTGCCTACAAACATCCGCCCCAATCAGCTTTTGAAAATTCTTCCCTAATGCCGTTAGAATTAACCTTCCTCCAATTGAGAACTTCAGCTTTTAGTTCCAGTCTATCCTTTTCTACCACTGTTTTAAAACTATTAGAATTGTGGTCGCTGTCCGCAAAGTGCTCCTCCACTGACACCTCAGTCACCTGCCCTGCCTTATTTCCCAAGAGTAGGTCAAGTTTTGCACTTTCTCTCGAAGGTACATCCATATATTGAATCAGAAAATTTTCTTGTACACACTTAACAAATTCCTCTCCATCTAAACCCTTAACTCTATGTTTGGAAAGTTAAAATCCCCTCCCATAACCACCCTATTATTCTTACAGATAGCTGAGATCTCCTTACACATTTGTTTCTCAATTTCCCTCTGACTATTAGGGGGTCTATAATACAATCCCAATAAGATGATCATCCCTTTCTTATTTCTCAGTTCAACTCAAATAACTTCCCTGGATGTATTTCCGGGAATATCCTCCCTCAGTACATCTATAATGCTATTCCTTATCAAAAAAGCCACTCCCCCTCCTCTCTTGCCTCCATTTCTGTTCTTTACATTTATATCCTGGAACATTTCTGTAATTGCTATGATATCCCAGTCCCATGTTCCTAACCATGCCTTGAGTTCACCTGCCTTCACTGTTAGACTTCTTGCATTGAAATGAATGCAGTTTAATTTATCAGTCCTACCTTGTTCTCTGCTTTGTCCCTACCTGCCCTGACTGTTTGTCTCACTTTTTTTCTCAACTGTACCAGTCTCAGATTGATCTCTTTCCTACTATTTCCCTGGGTTCCACAACCCCCCACCACCCCTTTACTAGTTTAAATCCTCCTGAGCAGTTCTAGCAAATCTCCTTGCTAGTATATTAGTCCCCTTCCAATTCAAGTGCAATCATCCTTCTTGTAACAGGTCACTTCTACCCCAGAAGAGATTCCAATGATCCAAAAATGTTAATCCTTCTCCTATACACCAGCTCCTGAACTATACATTCATCTGCTCTATCCACTGATTCCCACCTGCATGGGCTCACAGCACTGGGAGTAATCCAGATATTACTACTCTCGAGGATCTCCTTTTTAAATTCCTAATAACTCTCTGTCATCTCCCTTCAGAATCTCATCCCTTCCCCTTCCTATGTCGTTAGTTCCAATGTGGACAATGACCTCCTGCTGGGCGCTCTCCCTCTTCAGAACATTCTGCACCCTCTCTAAGACGTCTTTGATCCTGGCACCAGGGATGCAAAACACCATTCTGATTTTTCGCTGCTGGCCACAGAAACATCTCTCTGTGCCTCAGACTAGAGAGTCCCCTAACACAATTGATCTCTTGGAACCTGACATACCCCTCATTGCATTAGAGACAGTCTCGGTACCAGAAACTCGGCTGTTTATGCTACATTCCCTTGAGAATCCATCACCCCCTACATTTTCAAAAACAGCATGCTTGTTTGAAATAGGAATAGCTACAGAAGACTCCTGCACTACCTGCCTACCTCTCTTATCTTTCCTGGAGTTAACCCATCGATGTGACTGTATCTGCAACTTTTCTCCCTTCCTATAACTGCCATCCATCACATCCCCTTGCTCTTGTAAATTCCTCAGTGCCTCTAACAGTCTCTCCAATTAATCCATTTGATCCAATAGGATTAGCAATCAATGGCATTTATTGCAAATATAATCCACAATAACATGCAAACTCTCCCTAAACTCCCACATCCAACAAGAGCATATCACTTTATTAAAGGCCACTTTTTCTTCTTCCAATCTACACGCTCAGAAAATAACACTGTCTTATTCCTCTCCAAAACACTGCTCCAGGCTAACTTATGGCTTATATTTATAAGTTTAATCAAGAGACATATCTCAATAAAACATATAATCAAGAAAGAACCTTCTCTACTCACTACGGCAGATTTATTGTCAGGCCACACTTAAAAATATTCACTAATCTGTTTCTGTGCTGCGACCTCTCCCAAACAGGTTCCTTCAAGATTAGTTGTGAATTTCACTGTTTGTTCATTTTCCCAGCTGCACTCCGATGTCCAGCGATACATGAACTCAAACAGCAAAGTCATTAACTGCACAGGTTCACTGCTGTGTCAGGGAGCAGGGTGGATTTCTTTCTCTCTTTCCCTCTCTCTCCTGCGCTGACCTCACCATGGGTTGCCTTTGTCTGTTCCTCTCCCTTTTAAAAGTGCTGTTGTTTTGACTTTCTTTTTTGCCAAAGTTACAAAACAATGCAACAACATATAAAACAGTAATTGCTGCTCCTGGAATTCGAGGAAATCACCTCCTTCAGCATGGTCTATTGGATATCTGTAATATTCCTGAACAAGGCGAGCAACAATATGCATCTTCAGCAAGCTGATTTTTAAAATCTGCACTTAGACAGTTGGATTGTTAAACAGGAAGTATAAATTAGAACATTTCCTTTATTGTAAAATTCATGCATTGTAAGCAAAGGAAAGAGAGAAAGACAGAATTAAGAGACAGATAATTCAAGATGGCACCAACACAGGGCGACTCTTCATGAACTGTCTACTCATATTTCATACAATAGTTCTGCACTTTTAAACCTTAATTCTAAGTCAGCCATAATGCTGTATTCCTCGTTTTGTTCCAACAAACTATGATCTTTGTGTTTCTTTATGTTATGATCTGCTTGTACTGCGCGCAAAACAAAACTTTTCACTGCACTTAGGTACATGTGCCAATAATAAATCAAAATAACAGAAATTAAATAAAAAAGAAACAGAAGTGAAATCAAGTTCTTTTTTGAAGTAAAAATGTTTCTTTCCCCTTTTTGTTTCTTTTATCTTTGTTACTTGATATAAACTTTTCAAAAATATCTCTAACAATAATTAAATTTAATACAAATGCAATTTCTCAATTTCTGTTTCAAAGGGATTATTTTACAGTAATTATGATATATAAGATTAAGACACTATATCCCTGAATTCCCCAACTTTTTCTATTCTTTTCGTTGATAACTAATGTGTACACACCAAAAATGCACACCTTTCATGAACTTCAATATTGAGTCTCTCAATGAGTTTCTTGTGTAGTGTAGTTTCTGAAGGAACTTTTTTAAATTGGACAGCACCTTCCAGCACAGACTAGAATACTTGCAGTCATTGTCCAACGTATCCCCCAAGAATACGAAGCTCTGACCATTTCACCCATACTGTACTTCTGTTGCAAAATCTATACTAACATCCTTGCTTCTTGACTGATGTAAACTAAAGACTTGCATTTGCATTTACACAAATACCAGGGTCTAAAAGCCCTTAACAATTAATTAAATATTTTTGAAGTGTCATCAACATAGGAAACACAACAGCCATTGTGTGCACAGCAAAAAAAAATGTACAGGTTAGGTGAATTGGCCAAGCTAAATTGCCCTTAGTCCGGGGCAAATATGGGGAATGGGTCTGGGTGGGTTACTCTTCGGAGGGTTGATGTGGACTTGTTGGGCCAAAGGGCCTATTTCCATACTGTTGGGAATCTAATCTAATCTCACAAACAATATGATAATGATCCAGATCATGTTTTTTTTTTAGCTATTGATTGAAGGACTATTATTTGTGGGGGCATTGAAGATTATGAGATCTAGTGCCATGTGATCTTTACATCATCTAAATCTCAGTTTAATATCTCATTATAAGATGGCATCTCCAACAGTGCAATTCAACCTCAGTCCTGCATTGGCAAGCTAACCTTGGAGTTTTGTGTTGGAGTGGGACTTGGAACCTGGAACTTTATCACTCAGCAGTGAGCCATGGATGTACGAAGCAAATTCCTCAATAGTTGCATGACCACCAAACAAACAGTCAGGTAGGAATGAACAAACAGCCTCACATATCACTGAGGCCAGTTAGCAAGACCAAAGGTGCTTACACATTTATTGATGCTAATTTGATTTCATTGTTATATTAATTTTTAATTTAGTAAAGCAATCCATTTCACAATCCTACATAACAATAGGCATATTTTACGTTTTTTATTTCAGACTTGGTATATGAAATAAATGATGTTTATGAGATTCTGACTGTTTTAATTTGGAAAAAAAAAAGGCAGTGACTTAACATTCGATGCATTGAATATATAGAGAGCAGGCAGACTGGACATTTGACCAATACTTAGTGTCTGAAGTGCACTGGCATAAATTGTACCCTGTAATGTGATTTCTTTAATGTAAGTGTAGGAGACAGCTTGCCTGGTGTCATTTTGTTACACATGTCGCATAATGTAAAATATGTAATTATGCTAATATTATAATTGCCCCTTTAAATCAATTGCATGATATAAAGAAATCTGAATGGTAATTTTAAAAAGATCGACCATTAATTAAAGGAGCTGTAATGCATTGCATTTTGTATCATAATGAGGGATAATGAAGCCCTGTAGTTAAATGACTCAGTAAATTCAGATGTCAGTCGTTGGTTACCAGTGGCAACTTATCGCATTCAGTGGTAAATGTGCAGAGATATTATTTTACACTGAATGATCCAAGCAAATGTTGTTCTGTTTACAGTGAATTTAAAATACGTTTAACAGTTGTATTATATTTAGTTTTTGGATTTTAGTGCAAATTATCCAATTGGAATTTAAAAATACTTGAACAGCAGTGATACACTGTGCCAACTATGTCCTGGGTTTTCACCTCACGATGCCCCAAAACATTTTCCAGCTAATTATGTAGAAAAGATATGACAATATTAATTTCATAATATTAAATATTAATGAATCTACTTAAGGATCAAAATAATTTCATTATTTATTATTAACCTTCAAAGTTCGCGAAGTAAACATGCTTGAAAAGCTTGCACAATTCTGTCTGAGATAATGTGCTTACTTTCTTTTCACTATTTTTCTCTGCTAATTTATTTACCTTTATTTTTGTTCAATCTTTATAAGTGTGATTTTGTGGTATATTTTGACCTTGAGTTAAGAAGATAAATGTTCAATGTGTTTGTCTGTAATTTCCCTCCACACTATTTTAGTGGAGGTAATAATTGGCTTTTAAAAAGGAACACGTTAATACTAAGATCAAACTGAAGAGCTTCATATAATCACGTTCTATGTTCATAAATTCTATCTTACAATGTCATTTTACATCCCTTACTGAACATATTCCTCAATTTGGATTTGGGATCTTAATCTCTAGTAATGGGTAATGCTCAACCAAACAAGTTTGGCTTTGTGAATTTGTGATTCCTTGTGTAGGTATGTAAGAAGTAAAGACAAGTGCCACTTCATTAGAGGCATAGCGGGAGAATTTGTAATAGGAAATGGAGAAATGGCAAAGAAATTAAATAAATAGTGTGTATCTGTTTTTATAGACAAGTCTCCCTGAAATACTTGTGATGCAAGGATCTAGAGAGTGTGGAAGTGAAAAAAAAATGCATTTGTGAAAAAGCAGTATCAAGAAAGGTAGTGGGACTGAAGGTTGATATATCTCCAGGACAAAATGACCTTCACCTTGAGCGTTAAATGAAATAACTAGAGATAATTAATGCATTGGTGATGACCTATCAGAATTCTACTAATTTTGCAATCTTCCAATCTGCACACAACATGCAGATATAGCCCTACTGTTTTAAAAAGGAGGAAGAGAGAAAATGAGAATCGATAGACCTGCTAGCCAGCTGTCAGAAGAAGGAAAATGATTAGAATCTGTTGTAAAGGATGTGACTCCTTGAAATTTATAAAATAGTTGTCTGATTGGACAGATTCAACATGGATTTATGAAGGGAAAAGGTCATGTTTGAAAAACCTGGAATGATTTCTGAGAAAGTGGTTAGCAGAGTCATTAATGGAGAACCAGTGGATTTTAAAAGTAATTAATGAATAGTATGTGGGTATCACAAGCATTTATTGCCCATCCTTGGTAGCCCTTGAGATGATGATGGTTAAAAAAAACTGCCTTCTGAAACCACAGCAGTCCATTTAGTGTGGATTAACCTGTATTGCTATTAGGGAAGGAGTACCAGAATGCTGACCCAGGGACACCTGTTGGTTCCTTCATCATTTGCCACTGACTCAATTTAGTATTTGTGTCCTTTTGGACTCAATAAACTTGGTTAGTAGTGGCACCATTGAGCTGTTCTTGGTGATGAATATTGAAATTATATTCTGTATCCTTGCAATCCTTGGTGTTTCCTCCAAACAGTACTCAACATGGAGGAGCACCCAATTTGTCAGTCAAAAGGGACAACATGTGTTAATGAGTAGGATATTCCTTGCCCATGTTTGTCCTGGTGCCTAGAAAACCCATGCAGTCAAGCGTCAATGGTTAGGATTCTCTGAGCAACTCCCTCCAGACTGTGTCAAACTGTGCCGCCACCTCTGCTGGCTCAGTCAACGTAACCAGGGGTGGTATTATTGTTGTCTGGAACATGGGAGCATATCTTACAGAAAATGTTAGGCTGTTGCTCGACTAGTTTATGAGACAGCTCTCCTAATTTTATGATTGGACAATATCTTGCACAGACTAGTTAGGACTTTGAAGGCTCACCATGGGCGAGTTTTCCATTGTTGTTTCTGATACCTTTGTCAAAGTCTGTTTTTATTCATTTGTTGAGAAGTTTTAGCAGTTAGATACAAGTGAGAGCCTTTTTAGGCTATTTCAGAGTAACTACATTGCTGTGGATCCAGAGTTACAATGGTTTAATGGTCGTCAAAGGATTTTTAATACAAGATGTTTTGTTTGTCAATTGAATTTTCACATCTGCCATGATGAGAACCGAACCCAGGTCCCTAAAGCATTTCTTGGCAGTCTGGATTGCTCACCCAGTATCAATGTCAGTATGTGATCACCTCCCCTGGTGTGGTACATTTAGAGTTTTGGAAAGTTTTTCATAGCTAAGCCTTGCTTAAAGAGTTTAAACAAATTAAAACACATGGGATTAGAGGTAATATACTAGCATGGAATAAGGATTGATTAACAGGCAGAAAACAGTGGGAAAACCATTGGTTCATCCTCAGCTGCACAGGCTATGACCAGTGAGTACAGGAAAGACTAATTCTTGAGTCCCAGTAGTTCAGATCTAAATTAATGATTTGAATATGGGAGGCAATTGCAACATTTCCAAGTTGTAGATGATACAAAGCTTGGCTGGAATGCGAAAGAGGATCCTGAGGAGGATGCATAAATTATTCAAAGAGATTTAGTCAGGCTGAATTGGGTGGGTAAGAGCATGGCATACAGAGAATAAATGTGAGGTTATATTCTTTGGTAGGAACAAATCATCCAGTGCAAGACAAAAAGCTTCAACAAAATGTTAAATAACATCAGAGTGGTGAAAATAGTTTAAAATGATTTTTTGTATGCAACATTCGTAACAAGGTGGATACATTGGTAGAGAACAGAAAAATAGAAAAAGTGAATGTATGCCAGTCATCGCAGTGACATAGTTATTTGTCAGAGCAGGTGACATTTTGGAAGGACAGGAGGGAAGAGGTGGTAGGGAATCTTTTTGTTGAAAAATGAGGTGAGTAGAGTTGTGCAAATTGCTCTTGGTCAGAAAGATCAAAATGCAGGGTTAGATTCACGCCATCGAGTTGGAAAACAGATCACATTACTAGAAGTAATGATACTGCCTCTGAATCAGAAACGCAGGGTTCCAGCCTCACATTAGGAACAAGGCAGATGCAGTCATAAGATCTTTATGTGAAGGCAGTCAAAGAAATTGAACACATTAATGAAGTGTAACAATTCTGTTATATTAAAGGAATGATCATTGGAGCATATCTCAACGCAATTTATAAAATCCATGCCATGAATAAAAACTACCATTTAAAAGATATAGTTTGTTGAACTCTGGTTTCACCTCAACTGGAGAATTGAATTTAGTCCTGGGCACCACACTTTAAGAAGGATGTGAAGACTTTAGAGGAAGCTTGGAGAATATTCATTGGGATGGTTCCAGCAATGAGAGACTTCTGTTACTCGAATAAAGTAAAAGATGGGAGTTGTCTCGTTAGAGAAGGAAAGGTCGAAGGGAGTTTCACCAAGTGGAAGACCCAATTCTGTGGATATAACTCCTGTGTACATGACTTTCAGTCTGGGAAGGTGGGGGAGGGGCAATCCAGTTGGGCACATTTGAGAATTGGGTGGGTCAGGAGCTATATCAGCTCTCATATTAAAGAACGCAAACTGAACCCAGTCTGACGAGGTGAAATCCTCATCTCTGTTACTATTGAAATTAAAGAAAATGTATGAAATACATACACTACAGTAGCTGGAACAGAACCTAGAATTGAAACAATGGGAACAGTTAAAAATAAAAATGTCCAAAATAGCTTCAGCTGTAAATACACTTTGTTTTGGTTCACTTGATACATTGGCTGGAATGTGGATGTGCAATCTCAGCTCATGAGATGAAACCACAAATGTTTCAAAAGCACAAGACAGTTCCACTGTCTGTCGCCAATGTGTGCAAATATTCAAATATCTATCTTATAACCAGAGGAACCAGATATTGGAGCACCACCATCTAATATTATCCAATATGTATTTGGAACTTTTGTTTTGTGGTGATTTATATCCAAGTAAAACAGATTGCTATGTTCAGTTCAGTGGATTTTCCAGCCATATGAGCAACTGAAGTTGCTCCTCCCATATCAAGTTGCGGATCCAAATGTAAATTATTCAGCTCTTCCATTTCCAAGTTAAAATAATGGAAAAAGCTAAACAACTAAAGATTGAATCATGACTTTCCAAAGAAAATTGTGTAAATACTTGAAGGGGAGGAAGCTTAAGGATGTTGGGGAAAGAACAGGGAGAATCAGATAGCTTTTGCAAAGATCCTGCACAGATAGAATGGACTGAATGGCCTCATTCTAGTCTAAGATTCTATGATTTTGCATTTTCCAATGCAGTGACTAATGGAAAACAATTAAAATTCAGTACAACAATCGCAAGACTAACTTGTTATATAATTTTGATGTGGCAGGATGATTTTTGTCTTCACCAGTTTGGCAGTAATGGGCTGGAGCAGATTCCCTGCCCACTGTACAGTATAGAATCATCGAATAGTTACAGCACAGGAGGCAGCATCCAGCCTGAAGTGTCGATGCTGGCTCTCTGCTTTCATTCTCTCCCCAGAGTCTTAATCTTACCCCCTTTCAAATTCTTATCCAGTTATCCCAATGGAACCGAATCATTTGCTGGATCACAGATTATCCTCACCTTGCCTCACTTTTTAATCACTTCAACATGTGTGTCTCTGGTGCGTGACTTTTATGCAAGAGGGACAATTTTCTTGTATCTACCTACAGTGTCCAGGTGCCTCATGATTTTGAATACATCCATCAAATCTCACATCAATGTTTCCTTCCCTAAGGAAACAACTCTCATCCTTCTACTTCATTCAAGTAATTGAGATCTCTCGTTGCTGGAACCAAGCTTTCTCTAAAGTCTTCACATCCTTATTAAAGTATGGTGCCCAGAACTAAATGCAATTCTTCAGTTGAGGTGAAACCAGCGTTCACCAAACTATGCCTGTGAAATGGTAATTTTTATCCAGGACATGGATTTCATTAATTGCCCTGAGCTGTGCTCCAGTGATCATTCCTTTAATATAACAAAATGATTACACTCCATTAATGAATTCAATTTCTTTGACTGCCTACTCATAAAGACCTTATGACTGTGTCTGCCTTGTACCTGATGCAAGGCTTGATTCAGACGTAGGAATGCTAGCTACAGTGTCACGAGACCTCAAGTAATGTGGTACACTACCCAAATTGTTAAAATGAAAATATTTAGATGCATCTCCAGGGAGATTTGCAATCTCCTCCAGGCATCCAAGGTTACGTTCTTCTGTTCCATCTAATAATATTTCTCATTTCAGAGGTCATTGTCATGGAGTGGCAGAAAATTTGAGAGCTAAAGGCAGGATTGTCACTTCCATGCGGAGGAAAGTGACTGTGGCAATTTTGACTACTTCCTGGAGGTGAAATGAGTCATGCAAACATGGCCTGCTCACATTTAGCACAATCAGATTACTTCATGGTCAAATTCCAGTTATTTTGCAGGTCTTCCAAGACTTTGGGAATCAAGGTTAGCTGCCTGGTCATAGGCTCCCAGTGACATTCCAGTGGGGTATGCTAGCTCAATCTCTCACCAGCTGCAGGCGTGAAAAGTGTGATGCTGGAAAAGCATAGTAGGTCAAGAGCGTCCAAGGAGCAGGAGAATTGACGTTTCAGGCATAAACCCTTCATCAGGAATGTGGGGAGAGGAGGGGGCTGAGAGATAAATAGGAAGGTGGGGGAGGGGGTGAAGTAGCTGAAAGGGTGATAGGTAGATGCAGGTGGGGGGTGATGGTGCTAAATCAGAGGGAAGGATGGAGTGAAAAGATGGAAAGGAAGATGGATGGATAGGACAGTTGGAAGGTTAGATCTGGGATGAGGTGGGGGGAGATGAGAAAACTGGCGAAGTCGACATTGATGCCATGTGTTTGGAGGGTCCCAAGGTGGAAGATGAGATGTTCTTCCTCCATATGTTGGGTGGCTTGGATTTGGCTGATTGGCTACACCCTGCCAATTACCCTCCACAACAATAACTGCTGAGGACATTACTTAATATGGAAGTACATTCTCTCTCACCTCTTTCAAATGCAGGCCTCATTCTCCTTCAAAGGTAGCAGCCCTTCAACTGATTGACCAGTTTTCATTGTTGGTTGACTATTTCCCCCATCACGCAGGGTTAAGGACTCCGGTGGCAGAAGACAACTTGGTCAAAAACCAGAGGAGACGTTTGCTGAATGAACTCAGTGTCCTAAGTTTATGACAGACTCCAATAAACAATTTATTTTGCTAACGCACCCAACAACATTACTTGTTGCGTGCTTTGCCAAAAAAATACACTCCACCCTTACCTTCAGGCTTACAACAAAGCCCATTTATTTCACTACATTTCTCCACAAATAATTTGCTCTTCTTCATCTCAAAAGAATTCCCGTGATGTCAAGTAATATTGCAGCGAATAAAATTTGATTAAAATGGATGTGGCAAGCGGTTCATTCAATTAGTTTTAACCTGATGCCCCTCCTTTAAATGAAAACACATGAAGTGTGCTCTCTACTTCTTAAAGAAGTTTTCCTTTACAGATCCATTAAGTAAATGCCATATCAAAATAAATTGAAAGCCAAAATGAATATATCTTGAAGTGCAGAGTTAAATAAGTAGGACAACAAAAGCAGAAGAATATACCACCTTATCCTGTCAGAAAGTGTATGGAGTGAGATGGATGGCTATCCTTTGCAAAATGCCAAGACAAACAATTCAGTTCAAAGTGTCCTGTAAATGGTTTTATGACATGAGTTTTTGGGTTCTCTAACCGAGTTTACCTGCTATACTTACCTTTGGGGCTAATATTCTAAGTCAGTCAGCATGAAGCTAAAAACAAGTATGTGATTCCAAATTTCATTCTCTAGGAACTGAGAGAGGACATAGGAAGTTGTCATATTGGTCAGAATTTGGCTCAAAAAATCTGGGCATCATTACTCACATAAATTTATCTTTGAGAGCTGATTTGTGCTGCTTTACTCTTACCCTCAATAAACTGTTCACTCTCAAGCTCATGGTGCCTAGCAAGTAATTGTGCAATAAATATGAATTAAATTCACTGTAAATGGTTAGGGCTGTTACCTAACAGCGCAAGGACCTTTTGAAATAATGTCATTAATATTTTTGCAGTTCAGCAGCCTCCGTCGCCCAGAAATGTAACAATTGACATTGTGAATAGATTATTGGTTCTCTGAGTTTTGAAGATTCCAGATCCAACGTTGCAAATTCTTACTTCAGCAACTTGCGACACACATTTTTCAGGCTAAATGGAGAAAGATAAATTTAATAAACATGACATACCAGAAGATACTCCATTCTAGCAAATTCTGCATCAATTGTGCTGTATCCTCTGTGATATGCAGTTTTAACTGAACCCAGACTGGTGAACCAATTAAAACAGAACAACATGCAAAGTTAACCAGAATTCTGGAATAATAACCAAATTATCAGAGACAACACATGCAGGAACAGGTAATGTGATCTGACACATTTGGTATGCCCAAGAATGTTATTTGCTTGTGTCTATCAAAGGTGAGAACAGAATAAAAGTTTTAATGTAACAGCTCTCGTCTCCAATGCAACCAAAATGCACAGCACTGCTATTAGAAAAACAAGATAAAAGGCAAACAGTCTTGTCATTTCTCCTACCTTGATGAACTGAAGGACCTTTCTCTTACAAAAAAATAATTGCAGTGTTATTGTTAGGAAGTGATTTACTGGTATTGAGCAAAGAACATTGCAAAGATTTTTGTGTAGCTGCCAATTTAATAACTGAATTCAAAAGTTTCCAAAACATGAGAAGTCCAATTTTCCCATTATTTGGGACATTATGGAATCTGTTTTCCTGCTACTCATTTCCATTCTTCTCCGTTCTAATGGACTATTGTATAAAAGGCCAATACTTTGTTTGAAAGTGCATTGATGAAGAGATTTAGTTGTGGGCATTTCTACATATGTACTAAAAGACCCTGTGACCTCTTGAAACTCCAATCTTTAATGAGTTAAGTGTAGAGTTCAATGTGCAATTCAGCAGTATCAATTGTAAAGGGGAAGTATTCAGCTTGAGCATTCCATTTTACAGGGAAAAAGCAGTGACTAAACATTGAAAATTGATGTGAATGCGTTAGTAGGCTAAGACAGACTTATAGTCCTTCTCTTATTGATATCTAATGTCTATCTGATTCCACAATGGACAAATAACTTGTCTGCACAAAATAGACACAAAGCTTCCTTATTGTGCAAATCAAGGCCTAATACTGTTTTAGAATTGCAAATGGGCTCTACGGTAACTTAATTGTGATGGGTCTCAAGTGGTCTATCTAGGGGTAATTAAACGTAATTGCAGGATCTGTTCATCAGGTCATCTTCAATTAGCACGATAATTATGTTCCTAAAAATCACCGCATTGAGCAAAGCCACATTATTTGAAACACCTTCAGTGTAAACATCTGGATTGCGACCCTGAAGTACAGAATGTGATACGAATACAAGGTGAAGATAAAAACATCAACGATCAGTGCTTGGGCCCCAGCTATTCAAAATGTTAGTAAATGCTATGGACAAGAAAACCAAGAGCAATATTTCCAAGTTTGCTGATGGCACAAAACGGGTGGGATTCTGAATAATTAGGAGAATGCAAGGAGGCTTCAAGGTGATTTTAAATAAGTTGAGTGAGTTGTCAAACACATAATAAGCGCAATGCAACATGGTTAAACACGTACATAAACACTCTGGTAATGAAAACAAAAAGGCAACAAATTATTTAAATGATCACATATTAGGAAACGTAGCTGTACAAAAGAGATCTAATCACCCTTTTATACCAACAAAAGTAGGCAGGCAGCCTGAGCAAACTAATAGGCAGGCAAGTGGTATACTGGTCCTCACGGCAAGAAGATTTGAGTTCAGAAGTAGGGATGTCTTTCTGCAGTTATACAGAGCCTTGGTGAGATTACATCTGGAGTATCGACTGCTGTTTTGGACTCTCTACCTAAGAAAATGTATACTTTCCAAAGATGGAATGGAGTGAAGGTTCACTAGGTGGATATCAGGATAGCAGGACTGTCTTGAGGAAAGAGCAATGAGTACAGGCTCCAAGCAAACCAGACTTCAGAAGAATGATGGGTGATCTGATTGAACGACAGACAATTCAGACAGGACTAGACAGACTAGAGGCGAAGTCAGACAAGCAGGGGACACAGTCTCAGGATATAAGGCTGAAATGTAGAAACACTTCGTCACTCAAAGAGTAGTGAACCTGTGGAACTCTCCAGCACAGAAGGCAGTGGAGGCCATGTTACTGATTATATTTAAGAAAGAGACAGATACACATTTTAAAGGTATTAAGGGATATGGGAGAAAAATGGTATTGAAATAGAGGATCAGCCATCATCATATCAAATGGTGGAGCACTCTTGAAGGGCTTAAGAATCCTGCTTTTAGTTTAATTTTCTACATAAAAGTAAGCCAAAAATGCTAATGTTTATGGTCTCATATAAAAGATTGCTTACCTGGAGTTGGCAGACTATAGATCTTCATCCAACTCAGCTGCAGCTCTGGAAGGTTGAAGGTCATCAGACATCTCTTTTACTGCTTTGGAGATGGATGGTTGAATGTCCTTAGAAAGAGGCTTTTTAAGAAACAACTTACCCAGCTGTAATCTAGGCAGGCAATGGCCAAAATGAGCCAAAAGAGCAGAAATTTGCCCAAGAATGTTGAGTTGTGGCACACATTTATTCTTGTATGCTGCTGGCAATTGGAGGAGAACTGCATTTTTGTGAATCAGGTGCATATTGTAAGAATCACGGGGAGTAAAGCAAAAACCACAGATTGAAGAAATCATATTCATTGAGACCATATTAATTACAGAGTACCTGTATGAGAAATGGCCACAAACCCCTCTCAATGGTATAATGTTGTGGAGAAAGAGGGACTGGATGTGCTTTGTCCGAGAGCATCGAGTCACCAATCTCACCATTACCTTCTCCCAGCCTCCTCCTCACTGACTCAGACTACGGATGCTTTTTTTTACCCATTTTGGAGACAAGTTGGCTTTCTCCATCCTCATTGATATCCTGTTGTGCTTTTCTTTAACGAAGGGAAAACATGTGTACAATTTTCAACTTCACCATGTGTGTCGGTCTTGTTGTGTCAAACATACTATACCAGCAAAACCTGACTGACAACCTTATGAAAAACATCTAGACATCTTACAAAAGCCACTATCGATGGGAAAGTTTAATTGGAACATTTGAAGCATTAATCACAACTTATATTTATATTGTACATTTAACATGACAAAACATTCCCAGGCACGTTCACAAAGCATATTTTAAACATATAATACCGAGTGTCATTAATGGACATTTAATCACCTCGCTAAAAGCTTGGTCAAAGAAGTAGGCTTTAAGGAGTGTATTAAACAAGAAAAATAAGATGCAGAGATGTAGGGAGGATATTCCAGAGCTTAGAAACTAAGTAAAGAAAAACTGAAGGTGATGGAACAATTATAATCAGGATGCACAAAAGGCCAGAATTAGAGGTGCACAGATACCTCAGACAGTTAAAAGGCTGCAAGAGACTGCAGACAGAAAGAGTGAGAAAGAGCGAAAGAAGAAAAGAGAAAAAGAAAGAAAGAGTGAAAGAAGAAGAAAAGAAAGCGAGCACTTCATTCAGCACCTCGAGCCTGTTCTGCCTTTCAATTAGATCATGGCAGAAAGAGAAAGACAGAGAGAGAGAGAGAGAGAAATGAAAAGAGAAAATGAGTGTGACAGTGAGATAGAGTGAGGATAAGAGAGACAGGCAGTGTATGGATGGGAATACGGAATTTAAGGATTCAAAAGCAAGGAGTCTGAAATTCCATGGAGTATTAGTGGTCCTCTACAAGAAACAGAGAATCCCACTGAATTTCAGGACCATATTACTTAAATCATAGATACAACCACGGACTTGAAAAATCTCCATCCGATTTCAGAGAATCAATATAAATTTATGAAAGGGAAATGTAACCCATTAGAGTTTAAGGGTGTAGCAAATGTGATAGGTCATAATTGGAGTGGGTGTGGGAGGTGAAACCTGTGGATGTAATGTATTTAGACATTCAAAATATGTTTGACAAGGGTGCTACAAAATACTTTGTTATTAAAGAATGGGGTGATAGATATCATGGGTAATATATTAATAAGAATTGAAGGCTGGTCAACAGAGGAAATCATAGGGGAGGAATCAGCAAGATCATTTTCAGGATGGCAGGGTTCAGTGGAATGCCACAAAGATCAGACTTTTAAAAAAAAATTTGTTTGTGGGATTTGGACATTACTGGCTGGACCAGTGTTTAGAGTCATCGAGATGTACAGCACGGAAACTGACCCCTTGTTCCAACTCGTCCATGCCGACTAGATATCCTAAATTAATCTAGTCCCATTTGCCAGCATTTGGCCTATAACCCTCTAAACCCTTCCATTTATGCACCCATCCAGATCTTTTTTAAATGCTGTGATTGTACCAGTCCCCACCAATTCGTCTGGCAGCTCATTCCATACAAACACCACATTCTGTGTGAAAAAGTTGCCCCTTAGGTTCTTGCCCATCTTTAATTTCTCCTTGAATTGAATGACTTGTTAGGACTATTTCAGTGGGCAGTTAAGAGTCAGTCAGCCATATTGTTGTGGGTCTGGAATCACATGTAGGCCAGACCAGGTAAAGACAGATTTCCTTTCCTAAATGACATCAATGAACCAGACGGATATTTACAACAGTGGTTACATGCTTGCTGTTAGACCAGCTTTTAATTCAATCTTGATAAATTGAATTCACCATGGTGGTCTTCAAATCTATAATCTCAGACCATAAAACTATAAGATTTCGGAGCAGAATTCAGCCATTTAGTGTATCGTGTTTGCTCCGCCATTTGATCACGTTCGATGTGTTTCTCAACTATATTCTCCTGGCTTCTTCCTGTCTTAAATGCACTCGATGACTTGCCCCCAACAGCCCTCTGTGGCAGAGTTCCATAGATTCACAACCAGCTTGCTGAAGAAATTCCTCCTCATCCCTTCCTTCTGGGGTTGTGCCCTTTGGTCTTAGTCTCTCTTACTAGAACATAGAACAGTACAGACCCTTCAGCCCTCGATGTTGTGCCAAGTTTTTACTCTAAAATCAAACTAACTTACATATCCTTCATTTTACTATCATCCATATGCCTATCCAAGTGAAGCTTAAATGTCCCTAATGTATCTTACTCTACCTCTACTGCTGGCAGTGCATTCCACACACCCACCACTCTCTGCATAAGGAACCTACCTCTGACATCTCCCCTAAACTTTCCTCCAATCCCTTTAAAATTATGCTCCCTTATGATAACCATTTCCATCCTGGGAAAATGTCTCTGGCTATCAATTATATTTATGCCTCTCATCATCTTGCACACCTCTATCAATGATCTCTCATCCTTCTTTGCTCCAATGAGAAAAGTCCTAGCTCCCTCAACCTTTCTTCATAAGACATACCCTCCAGTCCAGGCAGCATCCTGGTAAACCTCCTCTGCACCCTCTCTAAAGCTTCTATATCCTTCTGATGATGAGGCAACCAGAATTGACACAATGTTCCAAATGTGGTCTAACCAGGGCTCTACAGAGCTACAGCATTAGCTTGTGGCTCTTAAACTCAGTTTATGAAGGGCTTTTGCCCGAAACATCGATTTCAAAGCTCCTTGGATGCTGCCTGAACTGCTGTGCTCTTCCAGCACCACTAATCCCCACTAATAACAGCCAACACATTGTAATGCCTTCATAACAACCTTATCAACTTGGGTGGCAACTGTGAGAGATCTATGGACGTGGACCCCAAAGTCCCTCTGTTCCTCCACACTGTCAATAATCCTGCCTTTAATCCTGTAATCTGCTTTCAAATTCGACCTTCCAAAATGAATCACTTCACACTTTTCCAGATTGAAATCCATCTGGCACTTCTCAGCTCAACTCTGCATCATGTCAATGTCTCATGCACTATCGGTAAACTTACTAAGCCACCCTACCACTTCCTCATCCAAGTCAATTATAAAAATCACAAAGAGCAGATGTCCCAGAACAGATCCCTGCAGAATATTACTGGTTACTGAGCTCCAGGCTGAATACTTTCCATCTACTAACATACTCTGTATTCTATGGGCGAGCCAGCTCTATATCCAGACAGCCAGATTTCCCTGTATCCCATGCCTGCTTACTTACTGAATGAGCCTACCATGGAGAATCTTACCAAATGCCTTGCTAAAATCCATATACATCACATCCACTACTCTACCTTCATCAATGTGTTTTGTAACATCCACAAAGAATTCAGTAAGATTTGTGAGGCATGACCTACCACTCACAAAACCATGCTATCTCTAATTAAACTCTGCTTTTCCAAATAACCATAAATCCTTTCACTCAGAATGCTCTCCAAAAATTTACCCACCACCAACGTAAGACTGACTTGTTGATAATTCCCACTATTATCCTTATTCCTTTTCTTGAATAAGAAAATAACATTTACCACCCTTCAATCACTTGGTATTACTCCAGTGGACAGTAAAGATGCAAAGATCATCATCAAAGGCACAGAAATTTCTTCTTTCACTTCCTGCAGTAACCTTGGGTATATCCCTTATGGCCCAGGGGACTTATCTATCCTCACGTTTTCCAAACTTTCCAGCGCATCCTCCTTCTTAAAGCCAACCTGTTCGAGCATATCAGCCTGTTTCACGCTGTCTTCACAAATGATGAAGTCTTTCGCAGCAGTGCATACTGAAGCAAAGTATTCATTAAGGACCTCCCCTACCTCCTCCGACTTCAGACAGAAGTTCCCTCCACTATCCCTGATTGGCCCTACCCTCACTCTGGCAATCCTCTTGTTCCTCACATAAGTGTAGAACACCTTTGGGTTTTCCTTTATCCTAGCTGACAAGGCTTTTTTATGCCCCCTTTTAGCTCTCCTAAGTCCATTCTTCAGTTCCTTCCTGGCTACCTTGTAATCCTCTAGAGCCCTGTCTGATTCTTGCTTCCTCAACCTTGAGTAAGCTTCTTTCTTCCTCTTGACTAGATATTCCATATCTCTTGGCATCCAAGATTCCTTCACCCTAACGTGCCTTCCTTGCCTCAGTGGGATAAACCTATCCAGCACCCGCAGCAAGTTCTCCCTAAACAATTTCCACATTTCTGTCATGCATTTGCTGAGTATATCTGTTCCCAATTTATGCTCCACAGTTCCTGCCTAATAGCACTGTAATTCCCCCTTCTCCAATTAAATACTTTACCATATTGGCTGCTCTTATCCCTCTGAATGACTATAGTAAGGGTCAGGGAGTTCTTATCACTATCATCAAAAGGCAGTCTCACCAAGAGGTCTGACAACTGACCTGGTTCATTGCCAAGCACCAAATCCAATATGGCCTCCAATACTGGTGGTAAAATCTTCCCCATGCACACTTTGTCTAGACATTTCAGTATTCTGTAGACTTCAATGAGATTCCCCCACTCCATCCTTCTAAACTCCATTGAGTACAGACACAATCATTCCTCATAGCACAAGCCCTTCATCTCTACAATCATTCTTGTAAACCTCCTCTGGATGCCTTCCAACTCCAGTAGTATATCCTTCCTTAAATGCAGAGCCCAAAACTGCTCACAATATTCCAAAGGTGTTCTGACCAGAGCCATGGACAACCTCAGCAGTACATCTCTGTTCTTGTATTCCAGCCCTCTTGAAATGAATGCTAACATTGTATTTGCCTTACTAACTGCTAACTTTACTTGCATGTTAGTCTTAAGAGATTCCTGAACTAGGACTCCCAAGTCTCTTTATGCTTCAGATTTCTGAAGCTTTTACCCCATTAAGAATATAGTCTATGCTCTTCTTCCTAACAAAGCACATAACCTCACACTTTCCTCCATTATAATACATCTGCCATTTCTTTGCCCACTCTCCTCACCTGGGGAGTAAGTCTGTGCCTCTGGATTACTACTTCAGTCACCTTACTATTATGTTGTTCTTTCTCCAGTCGAGGCTTGAGCTTCAGCCATTTACAATCCATACCAATTACTGTTGTGAGGTAGCAAAGTGCAATGTAACCAAATTTGCTGAACATGAATTAGGAGCAGGAGTAGTCAATTCGGCCCCTCAGACTATCTCCACCGTTTAATATGATCATGGCTGATCTCAGCTCGGCCTCAGCTCCATGTTCCTACCTGCTCCCTGAATTTTTCAACTTACTGTTAATTAAATATCTGTCTATTGCCTCAAATTTATTCAATGTCCTGGAGTCCACCACACTCTGAGGAAGTCAATTCCACAAGTTCACAATCTTTTGAGAGAAGTAATTCAACCTCGTTAATTTAAAATCTGAGGCACCCCTAACTTGAACTATGACCTCTCATTCTAGATTTCCCCATAAGAGGGCACATCCTCTCCATGTCTATGTTGTCAATCCCCTTTAGCTTCTTCTATCTCTCACTTAGGTCTCCTCTCATTCTTCTTAACTCGAGCGAGTATAGGCCTTAAATGTCTGGAATTAATCTAGTGAACATTCCCTGAACTGCCTCTAATGCAATTATATCCTTCCTCAAGTAAGCGGATCAAAATGGCGGCTCAGTGGATCGCGCTGATGTCTCATAGTGCCAGGAACCTTGGTTCGATTCCAGCCTCGGGTGACTGTCTACATGGAGTTTGTACATCCTCCCCGTGTCTGCATGGGTTTCCTCCCACAGTCCAAAGATGGGCACATTAGGTGGATTGGCCATGATAAATTGCCCATAGTTTCCAGGGATGTGCAGGCGAGGTGGGTTTGCCATGGGAAATGAAGGGTTACAGCCAAAGAGTAAGGGTCTGGGTGGGATGCTCTTCAGATGGTCAGTGTGGATTTGATGGGTTGAATAGCCTGCTTCCACACTGTAAGTATTCTATGAAAACTGTACTCCAGACACCTTGCACAGATTGCAGCAACATTTCTCTACTTTTATACTCTATTCCTTTCAAAACAGAGCACACATTTGCAACCCTACACACTCAGGTCCTAATTCTATTTGTTTTGATATTAATATTAATTTCATAGTCTACTAATTACAACAGCATGTATTTTAGCATAATACATGTAGCTTCAATTAATTCATTCGTTGCAAAGTATATACATGCTTCTAAAATACTTTTAACAGCATCTGAACAAAGTTGTTATAATGTTCCAGAGAAGTAGCATATGCATTTGCTATATCTGCAAAAGCTAGAGATGATTCAGTCATAATTAATATTTACTACATTGTTTCTCAATAGTCAATTTAAGATGAATTTATAATTACTTGGCAAGTGTTTATCCATCTTTGAGTGTTATTGAATATTGAACCCCCTTAATAACAGTCAGTGAGATACAGCTAGACCAGAAACTGACGCAAACAGAACAAACCTCCCACAAAGTTAAACTGCTTTCAATTATAATTAATTAAAATATCTGTAATCTAATCTCAGGGGTTCAATTATAATCATAAACTGTTTGAGCTTTGTTCTTGTGGCTTATGCCATCTAAGCGTGCCGATTAAATTACTGGCTTGTAACTGCAGAGGTATCCATCATTGGTTTTGTTTCGTTTCAAAGAAAGTTAAAACTAAATAAGTGTTTACAATAAAACATGAGAAAGACAAACCAAATTCAGAAATGCCCTACAGAAAACCAAACAATCTTCATTTGCACTGCAATGAAACTGCATCAATTGTTGAGATATTGGAATCAGGGAAAAAGTGTTGAATGATTTTTCCAATGGCAATGTGCAAGCATGACTGTATTTGTACTGTGCAATTTTAAATGAAGCTATCACTGATTGTTTAGAATATCTTGATTTCAATTTTAATTTGGCATAAATATGAATGATAATAAAAAGTAAAATTTACATTTTGATAGCACCTTGCATGACCTCTGGCCATCCCAAAACATTTTGCGTACTCAAATACTTTCTGAAGTGATGTCTCTGTTATGTCAAAAAATGTGATGAAGGTTTATGGGAAGCATTTCTTTCTCCTATCAATCTCTCTTTACGACTAATAAAATATATATTTTGCTGCAAAGTTGTACATATTTAATAATAAATTTCTTACTGAGTGTAAAAGTAACATCAATTCACAATAATTTCATTCATCTTGTTTGCAACTCGCAATATAAAATTGATAAAAGTAGAAGGGCATGAATTCACAATAGCTTTAAAAATAACTTTGCACTAAGAGTTATGTTCATTCTGGTCTACTATTTGGTTTCAAATAATCACAATTTGTTTCACAAATCCAGTACAGATATTTGAAAATTCAACTTTGGTATTACTACAACTATTTGCATTCATATAGCACATTTAGCAAGGCTTGGATATCCCAAGGAACTTCTCAGACGATAGCAAGGCTTGGATTAAGGGATAGATAAAGACTCATTGAGATGTAGAGAAAGATGGCGAGAGGTTGGAGAAGGGTGAAGGTTGTTAGGGAAGGAATTCTAGAGTTTAGGGACTGAAGCAACTCAAATCACAGCTACCGGAGAGGGTAGTGATTAAAATCAGGGAAGCTCGTGCCTTCAGAATTAGAGATGAGCTGTAGGACTAAAAAAAAGTTACAGGGATTGGTATTTAAAAACTGAGGTGAAAACTTTACAAAAAAATGGGAGCACCACCAAAATACTGCATATCAAAGGAATTTCGAAAAGCCTACCTCATCATTACTAAAACATATCAAGTGTCATTAAGGTTTGCCTTAAGGAAAAACAAATTGTGCTATCTGTGCTCCCTGACATAAGATATAATTAACCAACTTTTTAATTTTAGAATAGTCAACTCTTTATTTCAACTAAAATGTTGGATGAATACCACCAAAGGTGTTCTTTTAAGAATGCTTTAAATTCTATGGTTCTATTTTCCCATGCTTCAATATTTGAAGCCTAAAGAGTTATAAATTGCAGCTGTAAGTTTGAGCTTGTTAAATGATTAATTTAGTTCAATCAAGCACTTACCATACCCTGCAGGTAATTCTATAAATCAGTATATAAACCCTTCACTCTGCTTCTCTACCTGTAAAGAAACATCTGACCAGTCACTTGTTTGAAATCTAGACAGAAGGCTTTATTGGCAGTGTCTGGCAAGTAGGGAGCTCCTGGTGTTCAAACTTCAACACTTTTTAAAAAGATATTAAATATATGTAATATACCACAGCCCTGGTTCTGCTTAACACACATGATAAGCTTTTCTGAGCATCCACTGAACCTCAAATTTATAGTATCCTTCCAGGAATTTATCTAACTAACCAATATTTATTACCTTTAGTCAAAGTGGACCACACCAACAAGAGAACCATAACCATCCAGGTTTTGGTAACATTGGTGTAAAGGAATGAATTAAACATATAAGATGAAGAACACCATCTGCAAAAAAACAACTCATATGATTTGTACCCCATTCACCACCTTCAACATTCTCTTCCTTCAGGTAAAAACAATGACTGCAGATGCTGGAAACCAGATTCTGGATCAGTGGTGCTGGAAGAGCACAGCAATTCAGGCAGCATCCGAGGACAGGCAAAATCGACGTTTCGGGCAAAAGCCCTTCATCAGGAATAAAGGCAGAGAGCCTGAAGCGTGGAGAGATAAGCTAGAGGAGGGTGGGGGTGGGGATAGAGTAGCATAGAGTACAATAGGTCAGTGGGGGAGGAGATGAAGGTGATAGGTCAGGGAGGAGAGGGTGGAGTGGACAGGTGGAAAAGAAGCTGGGCAGGTCGGACAAGTCCGGACAAGTCAAGGGGATCATGTTGCTGGAGGTTAGAAACTAGGATGAGGTGGGGGAAGGGGAAATGAGGAAGCTGTTGAAATCCACATTGATGCCCTGGGGTTGAAGTGTTCCGAGGCGGAAGATGAGGCGTTCTTCTTCCATGCATCTGGTGGTGAGGGAGTGGCGGTGGAGGAGGCCCAGCACCTCCATATCCTCGGCAGAGTGGGAGGGGGAGTTGAAATGTTGAGCCACGGGGCGGTTTGGTTGATTGGTGCGGGTGTCTCGGAGATGTTCCCTAAAGCGCTCTGCTAGGATGCGCCCAGTCTCCCCAATGTAGAGGACACTGCTTCGGGAGCAACGGATACAATAAATGATATTAGTGGATGTGCAGGTAAAACTTTGATGGATGTGGAAGGCTCCTTTAGGGCCTTGGATAGAGGTGAGGGAGGAGGTGTGGGCACAGGTTTTACAGTTCCTGCGGTGGCAGGGGAAAGTGTCAGGATGGGAGGGTGGGTCGTAGGGGGGCGTGGACCTGACCAGGTAGTCACGGAGGGAACGGTCTTTGCGGAAGGCGGAGAGGGGTGGGGAGGGAAATATATCCCTGGTGGTGGGGTCTGTTTGGAGGCGGCGGAAATGTCGGCGGATGATTTGGTTTATGCGAAGGTTGGTAGGGTGGAAGGTGAGCACCAGGGGCGTTCTGTCCTTGTTGCGGTTGGAGGGGTTGGGTCTGAGGGCGGAGGTGCGGGATGTGGACGAGATGCGTTGGAGGGCATCTTTAACCACGTGGGAAGGGAAATTGCGGTCTCTAAAGAAGGAGGCCATCTGGTGTGTTCTATGGTGGAACTGCTCCTCCTGGGAGCAGATACGGCGGAGGCGGAGGAATTGGGAATACGGGATGGCATTTTTGCAAGAGGTAGGGTGGGAAGAGGTGTAATCCAGGTAGCTGTGGGAGTCGGTGGGTTTGTAGAAAATGTCAGTGTCAAGTCGGTCGTCACTGATGGAGATGGAGAGGTCCAGGAAGGGGAGGGAGGTGTCAGAGATGGTCCAGGTAAATTTAAGGTCAGGGTGGAATGTGTTGGTGAAGTTGATGAATTGCTCAACCTCCTCGCGGGAGCACGAGGTGGCGCCAATGCAGTCAACAATGTAGCGGAGGAAGAGGTGGGGAGTGGTGCCGGTGTAATTACGGAAGATCAACTGCTCTACGTAGCCAACAAAGAGACAGGCATAGCTGGGCCCATACGTGTGCCCATGGCTACCCCTTTGGTCTGGAGGAAGTGGGAGGATTCAAAGGAGAAATTGTTAAGGGTGAGGACCAGTTCGGCCAAACGAATGAGAGTGTCGGTGGAGGGGTACTGTTGGGAACGTCTGGAGAGGAAAAAACGGAGGGCTTGGAGGCCCTGGTCATGGCGGATGGAGGTGTAGAGGGATTGGATATCCATGGTGAAGATGAGGCGTTGGGGGCCGGGGAAACGGAAGTCTTGGAGGAGGTGGAGGGTGTGGGTGGTGTCTCGAACGTATGTGGGGAGTTCCTGGACTAGGGGGGATAGGACAGTGTCGAGGTAGGTTTCAGTGGGGCAGGAGCATGCTGAGACAATGGGTCGGCCAGGGTGGTCAGGCTTGTGGATCTTGGGAAGGAGGTAGAACCGGACATTTCCGCCACCTCCAAACAGACCCCACCACCAGGGATATATTTCCCTCCCCACCCCTCTCCGCCTTCCGCAAAGACCGTTCCCTCCGTGACTACCTGGTCAGGTCCATGCCCCCCACGACCCACCCTCCCATCCTGGCACTTTCCCCTGCCACCGCAGGAACTGTAAAACCTGTAAAACCATTCTCTTCCTTCAGTACTAAAGCATAGTGTCTATGGTGTGCACTATCCACAAGATGCATTGCAGTAACTTATCAAGGTTTCTTACGCAGCACCTTCCAAAGCTATGACCTCTACCACCTAGAAGGACAAGGGTAGCAGGTACAAGGGAACATCATCACCTGTAAGATCCCCCCCAAGTCGCACAACATCCTGACTGGAATCATATCATTCATTCACTGTCATAGACCCTAGATCTGCCTGACAGCATTGCGCGTGTACCTAAAGCACACTGACTGCAGCAACCCAAGGTGGCTCACTACCACTTCTTGAAGGGAAGTTAGGGATGGTCAATAAATGCTGGTTCTATCAGCAACACTCAAATTTCATGAACTAATGATACATCCTTTCTTTAGTGATCAAAGTCTTAACGATCAGCAACAAATATCTAAATTTAAATTTACAAAAAGATTTTAAATTTGAAACACTGAAAGCTGCAGATGCTGTAAATCAGAAACAGAAAAAGAAATAGAAATTGCTGGAAAAGCTCAGGAGGTCTGGCAGCATCAGTGGAGAGAAATCAGAGTTAATGTTTTGGGTCCAGCCATCCTTCCTCAGAACTGACTCAGAACAGTTCTGAGGAAGGGTCACCAACCCAAAACGTTAACTCTGATTTCTCTCCGCAGATGCTTCCAGACCTCCTGAGCTTTTCCAGCAATTTCTGTTTCTCTTTTAGCTTTTGAACTTAATCTTGTTATTATTAACCTTACACAGTGGCACAGTAGATAGTTATCAATCCAATTTGTGTTATCATAACGTGCATTTGTAAACATTGGTTGTAAGTTTTTGTGAATATGGTATTGCATTAAAGAAATGATACTCAGTATATCCGATTATCTCAAAATTCTGTTTAATGGTTCTTCTGTAGTATTACATTCAAATCCACTTCTCAGTTTTCTATATTGTACTGTCCAGAAACCTGAAAAATCATGGGAACTGAGTGGCTGAGACAAACTAAGATCTTGCAGATAGGCCACATGATTGAAACAACTTCATCCAAATTTAGTCATGGTGACTGGTAGAATAAATATGAAGTAGGCCCTCATCTTAGAGCATCAGAAAATCTTGTTACATGCCTTGCATGCAAAGCCAGAACTACCAATTATTCTTCTATATTGACCATCTTTAAAAAAGACTTGAATATACTTAGTGCCTTCCATGACCACCCGTTATTGAAAGTGCTTTGCGGCCAATAAAGTACCTTTTGAAGTATAGGTACTGTTGTAATGTAGGAAGCACAGCCCCCAATTTGCACACAGCAAAGTGATAATGTCCCAATAATCTATTTCTATAAAATCGAGTGAGGGACATATATTGACAGGATACCAGGAAGAACTCTCTTCCTCTTCTTTTAAGTAGAAGAAGGTAACCTCAGATTACAACAGGATCTGGATCAGATGGGCCAATGGGCTGAGAAGTGGCAGATGGAGTTGAATTCAGATAAATGCGAGGTGCTACATTTTGGGAAAGCAAATCTTAGCAGGACATATACACTTAATGGTAAGTTCCTAGGGAGTGCTGCTGAACAAAGAGACTTTGGAATGCAGGTTCATAGCTCCTTGAAAGTGGAGTCGCAAGTAGATAGGATAGTGAAGAAGGCGTTTGGTATGCTTTCCTTTATTGGTCAGAGTATTGAGTACATGAGTTGGAAGGTCATGCTGCAGCTGTACAGGACATTGGTTAGACACTGTTGGAATATTGGTCTCCTTCCTATTAGAAAGATGTTGTGAAACTTGAAAGGTTTCAGGAAAGATTTACAAGGATGTTGCCAGGGTTAGAGTATTTGAGGGAGGCTGAACAGGCTGGCGCTGTTTTCCCTGGAGCATCGGAGGCTGAGGGGTGACCTTATAGAGGTTTACAAAATTATGAGGGGCATGGATAGGATGAATAGGCAAGGTCTTTTCCCTGGGGTGAGGGAGCTGAAAATGTGTTGCTGGAAAAGCGCAGCAGGTCAGGCGGCATTCAAGGAGCAGGAGAATCATGCCCGAAATGTCGAATCTCCTGCTCTTTGGATGCTGCCTGACCTGCTGCGCTTTTCCAGCAACACAATTCCTGAAGAAGGGCTCATGCCCGAAACGTCAATTCTCCTGCTCCTTGGATAATGCCTGACCTGCTGCGCTTTTCCAGCAACACATTTTCAGCTCTGATCTCCAGCATCTGCAGTCCTCACTTTCTCCTGGGGTGAGGGAGTCCAGAACTAGAGGGCATATGTTTAGGGTGAGAGGGGAAAGATATAAAAGAGAGCTACGAGGCAACCTTTTCACACAGAGGGTGGTACGTGTGTGGAATGAGCTGCCAGAGGAAGTGGTGGAGGCCGGTACAATTGCAACATTTAAAAAGCATTTGGATGGGTATATGAATAGGAAGGGTTTGGAGGGATATGGGCCATGTGCTGGCAGGTGGGACTAGATCGGGTTGGGATATCTGGTCGGCATGGACGAGTTGGACCGAAGGGTCTGTTTCCATGCTGTACATCTCTATGATTCTATGACTCCAGAGCTGTGAAAGTTTTAACATCCACATGAGTAGGCAGATGGGGCCTTAGTTTAACATCTCAGCACTTCGTACAACACCCCATTGATACTGCACTGGACTTGATATTTGTGCTCATGCCTTAGAGCGGGACTTGAAATTAATGATTCAGAAATGGGACGGTTACAAACTAAACTACAACTGACAAACACTTGATTAGATGATCCAGTTACTCGATATACCTCAACTTTCAGATCTTAGATTGTTACGTTTATTGCATGTTCGATGTCTCTATACTTCATTTTTTAAAATTTAACATTCAAGTAAATTTAATTGTTCTTAACTGTTGCCTGCCTTTCTGTTGCTAAGTATTATTGTTCTTTTTCTTTCCAAATTGGTAGTGGACACCATTTAAAATGCACAGTGGATTTTGACAGCAAGCTGAGGGGTATTCTTTTTTTCAAGTATTAGTCCAGCAATTTTTAGAGTTTTGGACTCCACTTGTTTGATCCTTTGTCGATGCTATAACTTAAACTGTGCTAAAAGTTGGAAATTCACCTCCTTCATTCATGACTTCAGGTAACAAAATCCTAGAATAGAATCTTAAGATTTTCTTATCCTGGATCAGATGGCAAGTCCCAAATATGCCAGATTGTTAAAAACTGTGGACTAAAAGAAATATAGGCTAAAATATTTCAGTCACTTTTTAAGCTTGGAAAATGTTAGAAAACATAAAAACATGCATTGAAAGCAAAGCAAACATAGAGCAAAAAACAACATCTTAATTGTAGGATATTGCTCCAAAGGTAGCAGATAAAAAATTACCAGTGTCCTTCCATCGCTGAGAGAAACATAATGAAAAATGGTTTGGTATTATTGCAAAACAGTTGTCTGTAGTGTAATCAAGTCTGTTTTGCCCTCCAACTACACCAGAATATAATGATACATGTATCATTAAGCAGCTGCCATGGATGCCTAAGGACACTGGAGAATTTATAGTGTGTTCCTCTCCCTTTAACAATACTTCCAATAAGAGTTTCAAATGGGAAAACAACAATTATTACAACAAATATTCAATTAAGAGAAAATAGGACCCCCAAAACAGCATCATTCAAAAGTGAGAATATACTGTATTTTTTTTCCAAACCTTAAAACAAAACACATAAAATTGCTCCAAGAGCTATGATATATAGCAACAAAGTACACCTCTTCATATGTGTTTTTTTTTGATAAATGACTCTGGCATTGTATTCCACACCTGTAATGGCTAAAGGAAGATGACATTGCAGATTTGATCACAGGTGGATAAGGACTATAAGCTCAAATTTCTAGCAAAGGACTCTTATCTCCCAATGATTCTGGGTAGAGTAGTAAATGAATTGTGACACCTGCCACAGGTAATGTTTATGACCCACATATACATGATAAATAATGGTGTATTTTAAAAATAACAGAAATAGGAAGACACATATTTTTGTTCTGCAATGACGGTCAATGACTTCACACTGCACACAGGTGATATTTCACACCAGTGAGAAACAAAAAAGGAATGAAATGCATCTAAAATTTCAGCAAATTTTCTAGGGCTTGTGCTGCTATTTATACCAGCAACAACTAATTAACTGGAATGAAATGTCCCAAGGTGCTTTAGCCTTCAGCATCTCTAAACATCATGACTCCCTCCCCCTCCCAAAGTTAAACAACACATAATTTAAATAGAAAATACTTCAACCTGCTAAGGACTTCAGTCGATGAGAAATTTTTGCATGTATTTTTCACTTATAACTAACTTTCAATGCAGGGAAGTGGAGAAAATTGAGATCCACATACTTATGGAAAGCAGCCAACATCTAAGAGGAACTCTGTGATAGTCACAAACATTAAATTTAGGTCCTGAAACAGGCCATTCATCCAACTAATCTGTGCTTACATTTACATTCCACATGAACCTCTCGACACACTTCTTGCTCTAACTCTATCAGTATAACCATTCATTCCTTACGTTTTTGTGTGTTTATCTAGCTACCACTTAAATCCATCTATGCTATTTGCCTCAACCATTTCCTGTTGTAGCAAATTCTGCATTTTAATCACCACTCAGTTAAGTTATTTCATTCTGAATTTCTTATTGAATTCGAGGCTGATTATCTCATATTTTGGACTGTCAATTGTCACAGAAACCATAAAATAATTTTAAGTAACACTAACATTAAACTGAACATATTCTTAAATAAAAATGCAAGATCCTCACTGCCAATAATTGAGGCTTATCAGACTGGGCAAAAGGGGACTGCAAGAAAATCTGAATAGTATGCTTCAGAAACTTAATGAGGAACAGTCTCTATAGTGGAATGCTAATCTGTATGATTACTATTTTAGAGCATAGCTTAATGGGCATGCTGAAATTCCTGAGTGTACTATTGTAACAAAATTGTTAACCCATTTATTTTTCTTAATTAAAGACTTCATTAAGTGAGGACACACAGGAATATATTATTGACTTTGTGACTTACTGACAAAAGAATCAGCCTTCTAAAGAGATCCTGTATTAAGTGAGGTATTATTACATGTTATAGCTTGCAATTAACTAAGGCTGGTTTCACACCCGAAAAGCTTTAGTTCTCAAGGCATTCCATGACGGGTTGCTGATGCCTGTCTTGTGAATACCGTAAATTCAGTACTAGGATGTACAGCACAAGTGGTGGTTTGGTTTTCAGGAAGGATGTAGCATTCTCAGGATAAAGAGCATCATTCATTGCAATCACTGTCATCGAAGCTGCCATAGAAATGTCTTGTTCCTCGTCATCATGAAAGAATGGTTAAGGACACACTCTGTTTGGCCACAAAACAGCAGATGGTGGGGAGTTCTAGAATTCATTCATTAAGAGAACCATGGCTTCCCCACTTTTCAAGGTATTTGTAACATCATGTGTGAGTTGGACAAAGGGGTGAATAGAATGGGTTAAGTTAGAATTACTTTTCCCTCTTAAGCCCATGACAGCAAGGTAATTGTTTAATTTTGTTCTTTCTCCTTCTATTCCTGTCCTTTAATGAGGTAGGTTGAAGCATAGTCCACAAGACCTGGTTTTACAATTCTGATTTTATTTTGAAATAAACCTAAGAAATGCTTTAAAATGAAATCAATGACTGGCTTTATTAACAGAATATTTAAAACATGGAGAAAATCACATGGCCTCTCTATTCACACACACACAGGCATTCAGGAAATTAAGGAAGACAGAACAGAAGAGGAACTAGGTTATAAATTTCATGTTTTTTCAGTTATAGTTTCAAAAAATGTTGTGTATTTATGAGCAAAGTCAATGTCCAGTAATAGTTGCTTCCAGGCAAAGCATAGTCTTCTTCTAGTCAGTAACTGAGAGTTGGAAATGGAGCATCCAAGGCAGGTTTTCATCTGAGCCTAGAGACCTGTTCTACCTCTTGAAATTAACTTAGACTCCCAGAATGGTAGATTGAAGCAATCCAACAAGCTTCAATGTGTCATATGTCAAGGACAGGGAATTCAGATGCTGAAGGCCCATCTCAGTGGGATCATCAGAAAGTTGATAAGCTAACTTTGCAGCTACTCAAAGGTTCCATCACATGGTGATGAGGTAATTAGAAAAGTATGAGCAGTCATTTTAGTAGAATGGATCTTGATGTTTTCCTTTGTCTAGAGGTGTCTCTAGGCAACTCATTTGTGACAGTTTTAGTTGGAATGTCTATACAGAAGCTTTTGTGATTTATGTAAGATATTGCTCTCAGGGTAAAAGGGATGAAAGCCAATGGAGAAAAAGCTGGAACAGAATATGAACTGGATGAACAGCCATGATCATAGTGAATGGTGGAACAAGCTCAGGGGGCTGAATGGCCTACTACTCATCCTAGTTTCTATATGTCTATGGAGACACAATTAAAACATCATCCTCAGCCATTTCTTTCTCTTCGTAAACAAAACATATGTTAAATATGAAAATATAGAAGACTGTACAGTTTTGGTGGGGATTCCTCTTCATGCCCTTTTGTCCATAATACATAGTTAAATCCATTAAAAATATGTAACTGATCTGTGTTATGAAAATGTTTCTTTTTTTGAAGAGCAGTTTGTTACTAAAACAGTCAGTAAAAAGACATTGGGATTTCTTATTAAATACAGTTCTTGGAAGTCACATGCTTAAGTTACTGATTCAGACTTGTTTACTAAATATTGCCTGCCTGGATTTATGTCTTTGTTTGTTTTTGATATTGTTCGGATGGGATACGGTCTAATATAGAGAGAAGTTATCCAGCTTAATTTCTGTCTGAGAAAACCTCTTTGGAGAGACTAGTAACACTGATGTAGCTCTTCCTGTCCTTTGGAATTTTTGCATTTCCTTAAACGGCATTTGAAGATCTTGTTAATGACTGAATGTTTTAAAGAAACCCCTCTACATGTGCCAAAATGCCAAGTGAAAGTCATATATTGAACACTTCATACCCGATCCCTTTTACCTTCAAGAACCAACAATTATTGGCCAAAGTTATTTTTTCCAAAATGTATCTTTGCAGAGTGAAGGCCCACATGAGACAGTGAGAGAGAAAGGATTTTGTTTGTTCACAGGAGAAAATATTCATGCTTCCCTATTTCAAATTGTGTGTTAATCAGCTTTAAATCTTGTTTTCTAATAAGTAGTTTTCTTATTTATTAAACAATTGTTGGTGATGCCTTTTAAAAAGTTGTTGACCTAACATAGATAAAGTATATAACTGGGTAAAACATTTAAAGCTGTGTTGTGAGTACTGGAGAGTCAGGACTAGAAAGACACGGTGACAAAGAGATTTAAGAATGAGGGACTTTGACTGAGTAAAGCGAGCAAAATTGCTTTCACTAGGAGTATCACTAACCACAGGATATTGATTACAGACTGTTGCCAATAGAATCTGAGGAAAGGCAACAAGATTTGTTTTTAAAAGACCGATTTGTTTTCATCTGGAACGTCGTGCCCGGAAAGTTAGTTGAAGCAAAAAGGGAAAGAGAAAGGATGATGGACCTATAGGATAGACTCATAGCTCTTTCCATCAGTTGGCATAAGTATGATGGGCCAAATGGCCTTTTCCTCTGGTCTGTGATTCTATCAACTGCATCTTACTTTATTGGCTAAGTGTCAATTTTGTTGAGTTTTACACAGGGTTTCTCATGACGAGGCCAAGCATATTTTCTCAAGTTATTTCCCGCAACTGACTTCGCCTACATTTGCCCTGTCTGCAATGAATCACTAGAATAATATAGAAGAAACTAGCATCTCTTGTGCTGGCGCCATTTTTAAATAGTCATTGAACCCTTGTTCAAGCATAATCAATTTGGTGCTGCCCTGCCTTGTTCCAAACATTTTCCCCAAGCATAACAGACAATGGGAAATTAGCATCCTGCTTTTGAACAGTGACCTAGAAAGTCAAAAGACCATACCAGCTTGGAGTTTGCCACCTGAGTCAGCATGATATCAGCTATCTGGAAAAGTGCCAGGCCCTGCCAGTGACCTTCTCCACTCTGTTAGAGTAAGTGCCACCATCCACAGTTAACATATCTCTGTCTGTTACTGCATCCATTTTCTACCAAGGCTCATGCATAGTTCTCTCACTTTACAATGCAGCATCTTCTCCACTTGTCCTCATCCACTCCAACCCTAATGTTACTATAACCTCTGCCCTGCCTACTGACTCACTTAGGACACATCCCCACCTTTACCCTCTACAGCATCAACAGCAAAAGCTTTATCACACATACACACTTTCGGCTTCCTAATACACAATTCTCTTATTTACAAAGGGAAACAGCCCATAATTGGGTAGTCAAACAAAAATTATAGTGATCATGAGGGCTTGTAATATGCAAAAGGACTGAGGAAATCAGATTGGTAGTGGATCACAAGAAAAGCAATTCATGGAATGTCTACAAGATGGCTGTTTGGAATAGCTTGTGGTGGAGCCTACTAGGGAATAGGCAATTCTGGATTTTGTAATATGTTACGAGGAAGACTTGATAAGGAAGCTTAAGGAGAAGGAGGCAGTGACCATAATATAATACAATTTACTCTGCAATTTGAGAGGGAGAAGCTGGAATCAGATGTAACAGTACTACATTGAATAACGGCAACTACAGAGGCATGAAGGAGTAGCTGGTCAGAATTGACTGGGAGAGGTGTCTCATAGGAAAGACAGTGCAACAGCAATGGTAGGCATTTATGGGAGTAATTCAGGAGACACAGGAAAAATTCATCCTGAGGAAAAAGCAGAACACTAAAGGGAGGGTGAGGCAATGATGGCTGACAAGGGAAGCCAAGGACAGTATAAAAGCAAAAGAGAATGCATATAATAAAGCAAACCACAGTGGAAAGCCAGGAGATTGAGAACCCAACAAAGGACAACTAAAAAAATAAATTAAGAGGGAGAAGATTAAATATGAGGGTAAGCTAGCCAGTAACATAAGAGGAGATTACAAGAGTTTCTTTTGATATATATAAGGTAAGACAGAGGCAAAGGTGGACTTTGGGCCACAGGAAAATGACACTGGGGAATTAGTAATGAAAAACAAAGAAATGGTGGAGGAACTGAACAAGTACTTTGCATCAGACTTCACAGTGGAAGACGTGAGTAATATCCCACAAATTCAAGAGTGGGGAGGGTGGGGATCAGAGGTGGGTATGGTGGTCATCACCAATGAGAAGGTATTAGAAAAACTGAAAGATCTGAAGGTGGATAAATAATCTGGACCAGATGGACTACACCCCAGAGTTCTGAAGGAGAAAGCTAAAGAGATAGTGGAGGCATTAGTGGTGATCTTCCAGGAATCACTGGAGTCAGGGAGGGTCCCACAGGACTGGAAAATCAGTCATGTAACCCCCCTGTTTAAGAAGGGATTGAGACAAAAGATGGGAAATCACAGGCTGATTACCCTGACCTTAGTCATTGGTAAGATTTTGGAGTCCATTGTGAAGGATGAGATTTCTGAATACTTGGAACTTAATGATAAAATAGGGAAAAGTCAGCATGGTTAGAATTCTTTGAGAAAGTAATGAGTAGATTAGACCAAGGAGAGCCAATGGATGTTATCTACTTGAACGATTTTGAGAAGATTTGTAGCTCAAGTTGAGGTTCAGATTATAAGTCAGCTCACTGAGGTAGTAGGTTTGTTCTCAGATGTTTCATCCCCATGCTAGGTAACATCATCAGTGAGCCTCTGTTGAAACCTTGGTATTCTGTCCCACTTGCTACTTATGTGTCTTGGTCTCTTAAGGTTGGTGATAACATTTCTGGTTCTTTTTCTCAGAGGTTTGTAAATGGGGTCCAACTTGATGTATTTATTGATGGCATTCTGGTTTGAATTCCAGGCCTCCAGGAATTCCCATGCGTTTCTCTGTTTAGCCTGTCTGAGGATGTATGTGTAGTGCCAGTCGAAGTGTTGCCTTTCTTCATCTGTGTGTAAGGATACTGGTGATAGTTGGTCATGTCTTTTGGTGGCTAGTTGGTGTTCGTGTATCCTGGTGGCTTGTTTGTCAGATGTTGTGTTTGTTGCAGGGCTGCAGAAGAAAAACACCTACAGCATATTCAAGAATAACGGGTACCCGATAAACACAGTTCACTGATTCTTAAATAAACCCAAACAAGAAGACACAACATACCCAGGGATTCTAGCCACACTACCATACATCAAAGACATCTCAGAGATGAGTATCAGACTACCATGACCAGTTGCATCATGTAGCCCACAAACCTATTAACACACTGAAACAGCTACTGATGAGCCTAAAAGACCCTGTACCAACAAGCAGCAAAACTAATGTCATATACAAAATACCTTGTAAGGACTGCAACAAACTACATAATTTGTGCTCCTATGCCTTCTGGTCCAAAAAACAAGATGGTAGTGGTTTAGCCATCTCACCTCCTCACCCCTTGCAAGGGGAGATTTCTGACCTGAAATAGCCCCGAGCAGCTAACTGAGCATGACAAGGCCTCTGGTCTGGCTTTGGAAGCTGTATTTCACTTACTGAGGTGGGATCTGCCCCTTTCCCTGACTTGAAGGCATCTTCCTTTATGGCAAGGTGTCTCTAGATTCAAAACATTTTTTCTTTTTCTCCCAATAGATGCTGCGTTTCTGTGTTTCTCCAACATAGGGGATTTCCAGTGGCTGCTATTCATTGTTTTTACTTTTGAGACATTGGTACCTGATATCCAACATGGAGGTCATTTGGAGCTACTATGGAGCTGGAGACACCAGGTACTTACTTTAACTTCTATGTTGAGAATTGTCAACATCCAGTTTGTTTGCAATAAATGATAGAACAGAAAATTCCAAATGAATGAGGCAAGGTGTACAGTTAAAGTCATTCACAAGTAATAATTCCCCCTTCAAAAGACAACTCAATTCTTCCTAGTGAGAATCTTGTCTCAGTATACTTAAACAATTCATCAAATTTGTTTGAGAAGGATCTCATTGGATTTCTCGCACACTTCTACCAGCTTGCTCACCATAGTCTGCATTGTTCAGGGCATTGTAACATTCTTCTCCCGCCTCTGACACACCCCATCCACCTACACACCCCATGTCGGCCTGTTACCCGCCATTGAAGTCTTTATTTCCAACAGCCACCGGGACATTAACCACCTCAACCTGTCCACCCTCCTCACCCATTCCAAACTCTCACCTTCGCAACGCACAGCCCTCCACTCTCTCCACTCCAACCCCAACCTCACCAAACCAGCAGACAAGGGGGCGCTGTGGTAGTTTGGCATACCGACCTCTAAACAACTGAAACCATGTGCCAACTCTCAGACACCTCCTCTCACTGCTTCCTTGTTCATGACCTCATCTCTCATCACCAAACCATCATCTCCCTTCACCTCAGGGGATCTCCCACCCACCCACTCAATAATTTCTTGTCTAAATTCTCCCACTTCCTCCAGACCAATGGGGTAGCCATGTACGTGGAACAGTCCATCTTCTGCAACTACACTGGCACCATTCCTCAACTTTACCTCCGCTACTTTGATGACTGTATCAGCACCACCTTGTGCTCCCATGAGGAGGTTGAACAGTTTATCAACTTCACTAACATATTCCACCCCGACCTTAAGTTCACCTGAACTATCTCGAACACCTCCCTTCCCTTCCTGGATCTCTCCCTCTCCATCAACGGTGACCAATTCAACATCTTCTACAAACCCACTGAATCCTATAGCTACCTGGATTACACCTCTTCTCACCTTGCCTCCTGTGAAAATATTATCACTTATTCCCAATTCCTCTGCCCCTGCCGCATCTGCTCCCAGGCGGACCAATTCCACCACAGAACACATTGGATGGCCTCCCTCTTCAAAAGCCGCAATGTCCCCTCCCACATGGTCAATGATGCCCTCCAATGCATCTCATCCACTTCCCACACCTCTGCCCTCAACCCCCCCTCCGCCCCCAATTGCAAAAAGAACAGAAACCCTGGTCCTCACCTCCCACCCCACCAACCTCCAAATATATCGCATCATCCTCTGCTATTTCTGCCACATGCAAACAGATCCCACCACATGTGATATATTCCATACCGCCACCCCTCTTTGCTTTCTATAAAGACCATTCCCTCCGTGGCTATCTCATCAGGTCCACGTCCCTCACCAACCCACCGTCCCTTCCCGGCACCTTGCCCTGCCACTGTAGGAATTGCAAAATCTGCACCCACAACCACCACCCCCCCCCCCCCCTCACCTCCGTCCAAGGTCCCAAAGGAGCCTTCAACATCTGTCAGAGATTTACCTGTACTTTCACACATGTCATTTAGTGTGTCCATTTCTCCCAATGAGGTCTCTTCTACATTGGGGAGACAGGACACTTACTTCAGGGAACATCTCCAGGACACCCGCACCAACGAACCCCACTGCCCCCTGGCTGAACACTTTAACTCTCCCTCCCACTCCCCCAGGACATGCAGGCCCTGGGCCTCCTCCATCACCAAACCCTTACCAGCCGCTGCCTGGAGGAAGAATGCCTCATCTTCTGCTTTGGGACCCTCCAACCACATGAGATCAATGTGGATTTCACCAGTTTCCTCATTTCCCTCCCAGATCTTATCTTATCCCAGATCCAACCCTCCAACTTGGCACACCCTCTTGACCTGTCCTACCTGTCCATCTTCCTTCCCATCTATCCGTTCCACCCTCCTCTCCGACCTATCACCTTCACCCCTCACCCCTCACCTTCATCGAACTATCGCACTCTCAGCTACATTCACCCCAGATCCACCCCCCTCCTATTTATCTCTCAGCCCCCTTGGCCTACAAGCCTCATTCCTGATGAAGGGCTTATAACCAAAACATCGATTCTTGTGCTCCACAGCTGCTGCCTGACCAGCTGTGCTTTTCCAGCACCAAACTCTTGGCCCTTGTAATATTCTGCCTTATAACTCACATTGTGTTCAATCCCAGCAAACCTGAGCACTCTTCCTTTCAAATTCCATTGAAGCCACATGAAATTGTAGTGAAGCCAGCTTGCAGCATGATCTGACCAGCTCACCTGCTTCGAGAGATGGAGGATCTTGCATTTCATAACTGGACCAAGTCCATAAACCACCCAAGAGACACACTGGTCAAGCTAAATTATTTCTTAGTTTCACATTAGATGTGTTTTCCATTCTGAATCAACGAGCTGAATATATCCTTATCAATAGTAGGGAGAGACCACTGGTGAGTTTAAACAGTAAAACCACTTATTTGACATAACAAATTGCATGATAGTAATAGATATATTTTACACTGTCTTGCTCAGCATAATTAATGAGGACAATCAGGAGCTATAGAGAACACATCTGCTCCTCTCGAGAACACATTCAGATCTCAAGTGTCTCCAAAGACTGTGTGACATCAGATTGGGTGGAGTTTAATTAATATCAACTTCAAGTATTTCAAAACTATTATCTTATACAAGGGCTGCAGTCTGGAAAATTTCAAATGGTATGTGATAAGCATTCTCAATGTTCACTTTAATTGATCTTTGTTGAATGAAAATCCATCCCAGTGAAGCTCTCTACACTGTACGTTGCTGAGCCATAGCAGGAGGCTCTGAATTCCAGAGGTTACATCTTATTTCCTGTTGTATTTCTTGGATCTCAGAAGGACATTAGTAAAAGTGACAAATGAGTCCTACTCTTTCAACTTGTACACGAAAATGGATACGTCCTCCTTTACTTTGGGGAGACTGGACACCTTCTTGCAGAGCACTTCAGAAAACATCTCCGGGACACCCGCACCAATCAACCCCACCGCCCCGTGGCTGAACATTTCAACTCCCCCTCCCACTCTGCCGAGGACATGCATGTCCTGGACCTCCTCCATCACCACTCCCTCACTGCCCAACGTCTGAACCTCTGACCCTTCAACCCCAGGGCATCAATATGGACTTCACCAGTTTCCTCATCTCCCCACCCCCACCTTACTCCAGTTTCAACCTTCCAGCTCAGTATCGTCCTCATGACCTGTCCCACCTGACAATCTTCCTTCCCACCTATCCGTTCCACCTTCCTCTCCGCCCTAGCACCTTCGCCCCCACTTCAATCCTCCTATTGCATTCTTAGCTGCCATCTCCCCAACTCCACCTCCCTCCCATTTATCTCTTCCCTACTGAGGCTCCCAGCCTCATTCCTGATGAAGGGCTCCTGCCTGAAATGTTGATTTTCCTGCTCTTTGGATGATGCCTGACCTGCTGTGCTTTTCCAGCACCACACACTCTCAACTCTGATCTCCAGCACCTGCAGTCCTCACTTTCTCCTCACTGAAACCGGAGGGCCAGTATAACCAATACATTCATTTCCAAGTCTTAATGGCTTGCATTAAATTATCATTCCAATTTAAGGTTACAAAACCCACACCATAAAACTTGTGGGAGCCAAACAATAGTGAAATTCCCTTTCTTTAAAACAAAAGTATTTAAAACAGTAGGAAGGCAGGAGGTACTATTATTTGGGCGAAAAAATGAGGGCATTGTGGCCCTTTGTCCACTTGTGGGAACCCCACCCAAGGATATAGCATACTTTGTTTTCTTAACTGCATGTAGATACTTTCTCATTAACCTATTCAGAGATATTATTGCACTTCTGGGACAGTTTGATCTTGAGGAGCACCAACACTGCACCACATAAGCCTCCTACTTGCATGTACTATAGAACACATTCTCTTCCAATTCCCTCATGCCCTCTCCCCAAAAAAGGCTGCTGAAGGTATTGATCAGGTTGGTCAGCAGCTCCAGACGATTGCCCCAGAAGTCAAAGTCCTTCTGTCCATCAAAGTCCCCTGCTCATAACAGCAGGGCAGGCTTGCTGCTGGTTTGTCAGATCGCAGCAGACTATTCTTCGGGGGCAGGGTACAAATGGCTCAGTGTCCTATTGTAATTTTCTCCTGTTGATTCTAATTGTCATCCTTCAGGTACAAGGTAAACTATAGTACACAAAATTGTTCACAAGTCTTAGAAATCTCAAAAAGTAGACAAAATGTCATTTTTAACATGGGATAACATCAAAAGAATAAGATTACAAAGCATTGTTTTAACTTACTTTGTAGCGTGCTCCAGCATTGAGATGCCTGCACACCAAAAACTACCACTTCTTGACCATCTTAAATTTTCATTACTCCAGCCTTTAGCTGTTGAGGTGTCATGATCAGGGATTCTTTGAACCTTTGCTCCTTAAAACTAACTTCTTCCTACAAATATTGCCCTAATAATTCCTCATGTGGCTTGGTGCCAGTAGTGCAACAGCCAATGTTGGTCATGGGTGAGAATGGGAGGGAGATTATTGTGTAGGGTTTGCCATCTATTTCTCTTCTCCCCCAGCATGTAGCCACACAGATGCCATCTGGTGGACCTTCCAAATGAATGGCTTGATGTATGGCTGCATCTGTGACTTTTAAGATTTTCAATCACAGAAAACACCACCATTTTGGAGGTGCTGTTGTGGGTCTTTTGCTTGCCTGAGCTATGCCAATTGCCCATCTATCATTGCCGACCGTCCAGCTGCAACTCCCACCTCAAGAACCTACTTGCCAGCAAACATAAAGACTCTTTCTTAACTGGTTGCCTTAGATAGAATTTCAAAACTGAAAAATCAGTGACATTAATGAATATGAATGCCCCCATTTGTTCCCAATGGCTGAAAAATATTTCAAGACATTTCGATTTTGCTTGGGAATCATTTGGGATAGTTTATAAATGGAACAGAGATGTTCCAAGAGATTCAAAGACATAAAAGGAAAGCCATAAATAAAACAGCAAAATTTGCTTCTCACGTTCAAAATTTCGACACTGTCACAGACATAAATTTGGAACTGATTTCAAAGATTCCATAGCAATAATGAGGTAAATGTTGGGAGGAGTTCTGAATCACCTTGCTTTTTTTAATACATTCTGTGAAGTAAATGTAAATTAGGTAGTGCCCAGAAATGTAAGCCACCAGCATAAGGTGCCCAGTTGCTCAAATTTTCATACCATGATGTGGGCACAGTTGTCAACTGAATCAGGCTCCAGTGCCACAAAAACAGATTCAGAGGCAACATGGTTTGCCATGGTCTTATGAGACAAGTTGTGGAAAGGATGATTTGGGATTTTATCACAATTGTTAAAAATATAAAACAAACAAGAAAAATCCCCCAACTATCCTTCACATCCTCCACACACTTCGTAGGGTACATTATGCTAACCCATATCACTTTATGTCCCTCCACCCACCCCCATGGCCTCTGATACCCTCTCAATGAATGTCCCTCCACCATGCCATCAAATGTCATTCTCACACATGCCTCATGAACCTTTATAGTGTCAGTATGTGCATATCCTCCCCATCCATCCATTACAATTTCCCTTGCACAGTCACCATGCCAACTCACCCTTGGTAACCACCAGTGGCAGACCAAGGACTCAAGACATTTACCTTATTTCTGTCAAATGAATTCATTGTTTAAGACAAAAAAAGTCTGTGATAATACCCATCCACTGAATCAAACTTCCTTCAAATTACTTAATCACAGACAAATGCATTTGTATTAATAGCCCCACACTTAGAGCTGTGACTCAAATGTAAACTGACAGACATCTCACTATGGTAATAGTTATATAGCACAAATCCTAGAATGAGTGATCTCAGACTGATGTCAACAGACAGAGTTGAATTGCATACACAACTTTAAAAATTGCTTTCCAAAAATATAAATATTGTGTCAGCTTCACAGTTCCAATGAGTTTATTCAATCTTTAAACACATTCATATCTACTTTAGCAATCACAAAGGGATATCATGACCTATCCAAATAGCTCGTTCAGTTTTGTATTTTCTGTGAGTACATCTAAAGTGCGCACGTAATGTTTTGAATGTCACACTTGTGAAAACTTGCTTATTTGAAAGGAGATATATTTGCTTCTGTGAAGATTGATAAAGTAAGTGGAACCCGGCCTCATTCTGCTGCTGATGAAAATGGTGCACGCTGAGTTTGGTGGCAGGATGTCTGGAATCAGGATTCCTGCACCACTTTGGCTATGCTCTGTCTTGATGAAATTCAATTTTCATTGTTTTATTGGAAGTGGGGGTTGGGTAGGGTGTGTAGGGCATGCTGCAAGGTGGGACACACTTTAAGTTATAATCCAATGACTGGAATGAATCATCTCGCAAACTTGTCTTCCCAGCAAAGTAATGACAAAGCTACAATGGAAAGTGATTTTCATAATTGCATGTACTCCTGATTAATTAATCCATGTTGGTTAGCTCATCAGAGACAGGAGTAGGCCATTCTATCCCTCAAACTTTTTCTACCATTCATGTCCATCACAGCTTATCTGAACATTAATTTATTAACCCACTTTAGTTCTAAAACATCATTACCCTTGTCAAATATAAAAAAAATTGCAAGTTGAAATGGACCCCCATCTCACCAGCTCTGAGGAGTAATGAGGTCGAGATTTCCCTTACTTTTTGTGTGGATAAGTGCTTCTGGATATCTTATTTGAATTGCTTTTATGATCTCCACAAGAGGAAACATCTGGGGTGGCATGGTGGCTCAGTGGTTAGCACTGCTGCCTCACAGCACCAGGGACCTGGGCTCGATTCTGTGTGGAGTTTGCACATTCTCCCTGTGTCTGCATGGGTTTGCTCTGGGTGCTCCGCTTTCCTCCCATATTCCAAAGATGAGCAGGTTAGGTGGAATGGCTGTGCTAAATTGCCCACAGTGTTCAGGGATGTGTAGATTAGGTGCATTAGTCAGGAGAAATGTTGAGTAATAGGGTAGGGGAATGGGTCTGAGTGGGATACTCTTTGGAAGATCGGTGTGGACTTGTTGGGCCAAATGGCCCCACACTGTAGGGATTCTATGATTCCATCCTAATGTATTTCTGATATTATATTTCATCTAAGTACAAAATCTTAAAGATCCTTCCATTCAATACGGGAGATGACAGCCTGGTGGTATTATCAT